>NC_135211.1:53227127-53554627 GCF_052324685.1 Brachyhypopomus gauderio
CCTCAGTCAGTCCTTGGCGCCGAAAATGACGCAATCGTGGTGGCTCCGCCCCTGCGTGAGGACCCCTGTGAGAAGCGAGGTCGTGCACCTCTTCAGGGCAATGAACAAAGTTATGTATGGCGGGTTCATACACCTTTACAAGGTGGAGTTCAAGCACTTGTACGTCCAGGCCTGATAGTTTTCAGGCGCCACGCCGGAATTCCGGCGTACCGACGTGTCCGCCAGGAAAAAAAGGTTCGCCTAATGCATGGGTTAAAGTTTAAAGTTCTCCGTCACCACGACGGATTTCCGTCATTTGAATTTTTGGGGGGGAAAAATCCGTCAAATCATTATAATAAACCACACTCGCACACGTGCTATCTGTTTTGAGGCTTAAATATGATCCTCTCACTGGATCATCAGCGCTGGATGGATGACGGCGGTGTCACTTGATTGACTTGCGGTTTCGGACATTACGTAAAAAAGCTACCTCCCTCCTGCCTTAAGTCAAGTTTGTTTTGGTCAGTTAATGTTTTCAACTTGATTGGTCGTGCCGAAGACATTAATACTCCGATTCAATCGACATAAAACATCATACAGGCGGTCCCCGGGTTACGATGTTCCCGAGTTACGATTTTTCGTGGTTCGACACATCTCCCATTTACTGTATTAAGCCTTATTTCTGCTGCATTCAAGTGGTGTCGGTTTTATGGGAAAACCGAGTTTCCCACCAGAGGGCACGACATGAACACCCGCTGAAGTCGGACACGTGGAGATTTTCGATGCAGCACGAACTGGCCGAGTTGTGACGTAAACGCTATTTCCAAAATGGCTGAACAATACATTAACAGTAAGATGCTAAATAATCATGTACAATTCGTACGCTAATTCCAATAGTAACGTTATTTTTAAACCTCTATTATCAACACATAGTTTTGCTGCATTTGTGTTCAAAAACTAAAACCAACAGCTAATGTTTTGCTGACAGAATATCATTTTTTAAAATTTTGTTCACATACATATAAACAGTTATGAATAGTGGCAGCTACTGTTAAGTATCGTGTACATTACATGATGAATTGACGTGTATGCAATTTGTAAATACTGATTAGCCAAACGACAAACAAACGTTCGACAGCCTCCATTTTACTTTCATTTCACACACACAAACCACATGAACGCGAGCACGTCGCGTGAACGAGTTTCACCTCGGAGAAACCTACTGCCCGACTTCCACTTGAATGCAGCATGAGTGGTTCTGCGTCGTAAACGGAATTTGGTGTTTAGTGTGCGCGGCGTCAGGATAGGCCTTTAGCCTTAGTTAAACGCAGCTATGGATAAAGGTATGGCAGATGCTATTTGCACCCGGGTATATGCAGCAGTATGTGTTATTTGCACCCGGGTGTACATAGCAGTGTGTGCTATTTGCACCCGGGTATATGCAGCAATGTGTGCTATTTGCACCCGGGTGTACATAGCAGTGTGTGCTATTTGCACCCGGGTATATGCAGCAGTGTGTGCTATTTGCACCCAACATTTTGATTTATCAAAGATTAGTACTATTCTTTTGTGTTCCATTTTACTTACAAATTATTTTACAAGAAGTGAAGATACTTTTATTTGGGGTTATGGGGTAGACCTGTTTGAATTTTGTTTTTCACTTGTGAGTCTTTTTCTTTACCATGCTTAGAATTTAAATAGCAATTTAATTATCCTAAGTCGCTTACCGCTAATGGCAGTAATCACATGGTAAATACTACATGTAATATACACTGCCAGTGATAATGTTAAAACAAAATGTAACACAAGTTAATATCTGTCTGTAGCACCCTGATATGTACACCACATTGTATGTGTCACGTTACGGTCCCCGACCCCTCCCTTTGGGCGTGTGTTTACGTCGTCTGCGTCAGTGGATCTCCGTGGGTGCGGTTGCGTCCTGTGATAATTCGTCTCACCTGTGGCTCGTCTCGTCATCACGTGGGGTTTATGTAGTTTGTCTATTTAATGTGCGTTCGCGCAGTGTCTTGTGCTCGTCGTTGATTGCGTCTACGTGTCTCTATATGAGTGTTAAACGTGCACTGTCTGCGCTATATGTGTAAAGACAAATAAAGTAACGTCTGTAGCGAACAGGATTCTGTGTCTCGTCCTTCACCCAGTCGCCAGCGTTACAGTATGATGTATACAAATATTCTTCCTGCCAGTACATTATCAGCCTCTTTCATTTTATTTAATTTCACAGAATGCAGAAGACAGATTTGATTTTTTAATTCATTTTTTCTGGATGGTTTGTACATTTTTTAAAGAAATAAATTGGGGTTTTTATTATTTACATCATGTTTAAATAAATTTTAATTTTGTGCATTGGATGGTAGCCCTCTTCACTCCATAATCTCAGTGCTCTCTGGAATTCCTCACAACTGTCGAAGGAGTATCCTTCACAAATGTTCTTTAGCTTTTCTTCCTTCTTGGGAGAAAACACAAATATTAGCTTATATAAAATAGTCATTACATTATAAGTCTGGCATATTGACTCTGTCATGCAAAAACCTTAATTCAAAAGGACTGTACATCTTTTGTTATACACATTCATGTCCTTTGTGTGTACTGAAACAACACAAAAATAGAGAACAAAAAGACAAAATTATATAATTTTACACAAAACTCAAAAAATAGACTGGACAAAATTGTTTTTGTAAGATAGCAATGCGACTGTCACGTAGGGCTACACCCCCCTCTCTGTCACTTGTTCCTGTCCTTGTGTCTGTGTTGTTCCCTGCGTGTCTGTCTCCATGGTTTCCCCTCGTCTGACACGCCCGTGTCATCAGTGTCTTCACCTGTGTGTCTAGTTTAGTTCTGTGTGTGTCTAGTTTAGTTCTGTGTATTTATAGTCCCAGTGTTTCACTTATCGGTTATTGGTTGTTTTGTTCTATTTGGTTAGTTTGTGCTCTTGTTATTCATGCTCTTTGGTCGTGTTGTGCTCTTGTTATTCATGCTCTTTGGTCGTGTTGTGCTCGTTATTCATGCTCTTTGTTCAGTGTTCTACGCTTCCTGGTCTGTGAGTTCTACTCATTTCGTTGCTCAGTCGAGTCGTCTGTGTTTTCTGTAGCCTGATTTTCTAGTTTGTATGCGTTTACCCCGTGTTTGGTTTAAAGTGTTCGTTCGGTGTCTTAGTTTAATTCTTAGTATCGTCATGCCTGTTTATTTGTCAAACCTGGATGGCTCGCCCGTTATGACCCCTGCCTGTTTGAACGACTTTGATCATGATCATTCCTCTTAATAAATCTCGCTCTCCTCAGCGTTTGTGTCCGCCTCCAAGCTCTGTAGCGCCAGTTAGTGTTGCCACCTGTCCCGGTTTTCACGTCGCTGTCCCGGTTTGTCCCGGTTTTCCTTCTTTTTAATATTCGGTCGCGGCAAAAAATAAAAATTATTTAATGTCCCGGTTTTCACTAGGTTAGTTCAAACGACTATTTAGACTGTTTCTGCACACTTGAAATCTGTCTTTTTTTTCTCGCTGTGTCCATTTTACACCCCCCACCCGGTAACACTACGTTCGCCACTATTATGCTCCTATTAGCTCAAAAATATATCAGTGTTCGTTGGATAATAATTCTCACACTATTTCTTAAATATATATCTTAAAATGTAAAGTTAAATTGAGTGATGGACCTTTATACATAACTATTAACCAAATTCTGCATACCGTTTCCTACTGTCTCCGTTTCGGTTCCTTTGAATTTGCGCCTTTTCGCTCCCGCGCATTCATTGGTAGACATGCGCAGATGGGTTCGCTTTTTTTTTTTATTAAGGGGTGAAAATAGCCTCGCTGTGTGGCAAATGCTACTTGTACCCGGGTGCAAATAGACACTCCGTAAAGGTATTTGCCAAAAGGCTAGCTTTAGGATAGGATAACTGCGTATATTACGTTATTTATGTACAGTATGTGTGTATGTTCCGATTTACGACAGATCGACGTCGTAACCCGGGGACCGACTGTATTTCAGACATCGGAAGAGCTTCAGAGGTAGATACAAGATAAATTCAGTATTTTATCTTTATTCTGATGAAGTTTATTTTTTTATCAGAAATATAAGAAAGTGGTTTTTTTTTTTGAGCCGGTACAGGTGGTCAGACGATCTGATTCATCATGGCCGCCTTACGGCGTAAGGTGTAATACATGAACAAAAGCACAAAATGTATGTCCTAATAATCCAACACAAAATATTTATTAAATATTTTATATATTAAAACTAACTATAATCATAATACTTGTAATTCTTTTAAACTTTATTTGCATAATTTCTTTGAGTTGTCTGGTATCCTATAATTTACTAACAGTAATGAATAAATGATAGGTAATGATACCTGACTTATTCATTATTAATTAATTTAAAGATTAATTATTAAATATTCAAAATATGGTACACTTCCACTCTAAACCCCCCCCCGCTCAGAAAAATTTCAGACTCAGGAATTTTTCCCACTATCACCCCTGTACGTCACTTTCAAGGTCCATTTTCAATATTTCCCAGCACCTTAAACTTAAGTTAAATATTTATACATATACTCGAAATTATTCGAAATTATTCGCTTTTTTATCACATCGATTCAGTCAGACAGCTATTTGTTGTGAAACAAAATACAGTTACATTTTCAAGCATTTTCAAGCCTACTTTAGCACTTTTCAAACCTGGAACACAATGCAACATCAGGTAAATTCCTTCCCCTGTTTTTGAGGGGTGTTTCTTTATACTACCACATATCATTTCGGACAACACTGCAAAGAATGTCTCCACTGCCCGCATGTCATGCGTGTGCTCCACACATCTGACCAATCACACGCAGCTTTCAGTTAATAACGTGGTGGGAAAACACTGAAAAAACATGTTATCTCCACTTTTTTTGTGGAAACAGGCAGACAATTGGCCAAGCTGTATTGCGTTCTTTTTTGGTGCTATTTTGTGATAATTTAATAATTGGTTATAATAAAAGTTTTATTTATAAAGCATTGTTATGCAGCATTTTTACTCATCACAAGTGCTTAACAATGTCAATAATGAAACAAAATGTTATAAAATTTGGTTTAAGCTATTAATTAATTAATAATGTAAAAAATATATATGGGGAGCCATTTGAGAGCCGAAAGAGCCGGCTCTCCACAGTAAGAAGAGCCGTTAGAGCCGCATCTCAAAATAGAGCCAAAAATCCCATCACTAGTGGCGTGGTCAGCTCCGCTCGTTTGGATTGTGCAACTGCAGGGTGTGATTTATTAATGTGTAGTAAGGAAGATGCCTATTGTTAATGCACAAACATCATTTTTAAATATTTATTAACAGAAATTAGGATGATTTTATTTGACAAAAGGCTATATATAACGAAAACAAAGACATTTCATGTAACAACTAATGCTTAGCTGAATCCTTGGGCACCTCCATGCAGTTACAATGGTACATTCGACTATGACGTTCATAGTCGACTAGGGGGTATAGTCGACTATAGTCGAATCAGCGACTATTGCAGGTCACCCCTAATGGTCAGTGAGATTTTTTTATTTTTTTTTGGTTGCTTTGGAGTTATTTTGCAGGTTCTCCAGATGACGCAACAACCTGATTACCATCTGGTGTGGGAGTCATGTGGCTTCATTGCGAAGGATGAGATTGGATGGCGGGTTTTTAAAAGCTCACTCCGAGACAGAAGCAGGGCCTTGTGGTGTCTTGAGCAGTGGACTCCACTTGGTCATTGGGTGATGCTGAGTGGTTTCTGGGTTGTTTTGTAACCAGCTGTGTGAGTTTGGACCGATGGTTTTACCGTCGGGTCTGTTATGAGAGATATCAATAAGCGTTGTGAGAAGTAATGCTTATATCCAATACCCATTGTATTTGCGTGGATTTTGGGGGTTGTCTATTTTGAATATATTGCTTAAAAATTGGCTCCTGTTTAAGTTATAGGGAGATAGGGAAGGTTTATGTATTTTCGTTTGTTTTCTTTTTGTAAGGTTAATTAAATTGTGGATTGTGGAGTTTTGTTTGTTATGTTGGTCTTGGCCCAGCCTGAAGACATTGTTTTAAATTCTTTATTTATTATTGATACCAATATATAGATGTCACGTTGAGGACCCCGGCCCCTCCCTTTTGGACGTGTGTTTACGTCGTCTGCATCTCCTAGTCTGTGCCAGTGGATCTCCGTGGGTGCGGTTGTGTCTTGTGATAATTCGTGTCACCTGTGGCTCGTCTCGTCATCACGTGGGGTTTATGTGGTTTGTCTATTTAATGTGCATTCTTGCAGCGTCCTGTGCTCGTCGTTGTCAGAGTCGTACGTGTGTTTGGTTGTGTTGTTTTCCGTTATCAGCTATTTGGAATCAGTTATTCAGTTATTCCGCTATCAGCGCTATTTCTATCTATTAAACATAACGTTTGGAAAAGAAGGCAAGGATTCCTGTCTCGTCTGTCGCCTCGCCCCAACGTCACAATAGATAACTAATATATAATTAAATTAATATCAACAGCCAAGACATCCATTTCAGTGTCGCCCTATATATATTTTTTTTTCTTTTTATGTTGCGACTCTGACTAGCGAGTCAGGTTCATCTGGGTCTTAACACTCAAATATACACCTAGATAACAGGACTCTTTCTCTCTCTCTTTCTCTCTCTCTCTCTCTCTCTCTCTCTCACACACACACACACACACACGCACCTTGATAACAGGACTGTCTGCCTTTCTTGCACAAATATACACCTAGATAACAGGACTGTCTTACACACATGCACCCAGTTACAGGACTGTCTGTCTCTCACACACACATGCACCCATATAACAGGACTGTCTGTCTCACACACACATGCACCTAGATAATAGGACTGTCTCTCTCTCTCTCACACATGCACCTCGATAACAGGACTGTCTGTCCCTCACACACACACACACACACACACACACACACACACACACACACACCCAGATAACAGGACTATCTGTCTCACATGCACCCAGATAACAGGACCGTTTGTCTCACACACATGCACCCAGATAACAGGACTGTCTGTCTCTCTCACACACATACACCTAGATAACAGGCCTGTCTGTCTTGCTCACGCACACATGCAGATAGGTAGCACTAGGGGTGTGTTTAAAAAATCGATCTTTCGATTCAAATCGATCTTCATTTGAACGATTCGATATCGATTTATGAAACCTCAGATCGATGTTTAGAATTAGCCAATTTTCCCCGCATATGCGTACCGTTTTAACGTCTCGCGTTAAATCTCGCGAGATCATCCTTTTTTTCTCGAGCACCGCCACTTGGCTGGGGTGATCAGTTAAGCATGGCTGCAGCAAAAGTTAAAAAATGTAGGTCTGATCCACATCTATGATTCAATGAGTTACTAGTTCGCTGTGGCGCCAACCACTGGCGAGCGATCGATCGCGATATAATACTTAATTTGTGTCCATTTTACACCGCCAGCCCCTCCAGGTTCAAATCTCACTCCAAGCGATCTTGAAAAGTTGGCAACCCTGTAAATGTATGGTTACATTTTGGCCATGTGTAAAGTGTGCAACATGGAGGTGAAATACTGTGGGAATACCACAAATCTGAGAAATCATTTAACGCGACACCATCCTGATATTCAAAAAACGCCAGAACCCAAATATGCCGTATATGAAAATGAAAATGAAATGTGCTATATTTTGTCAATTGTGAATTTACACCCCAATCGAAATTTGTCCTCCGCCCATCTGTGCAGTTAGAACACACACACACACACACTAGTGATTACTAGGGGGCTGTGATCACACATGCCCAGAGCGGTGGGCAGCCCTAGCCCGGCACCCGGGGAGCAGTTGGGGTTAGGTGCCTTGCTCAAGGGCACCTCAGTCATGACCTCTGGTCTGGGAATCGAACCCACAACCCTCTGGTCACAACACCAGTTCCCTACCACCAGGCCATGACTGCTCCATATCATATCATATACACCACCCTACACTTCTCCATCCACGCTGCTCAAAGGAAAGACATCAAAGCTCGTTTCTTCCTTCTGCTGTCAGGCTATACAACCAGCACTGCCCCAAACCATAAACAATCATTGTAAATTATATATATATACAATTTTTATTTTTTTCGTAATATTTTTCTCAGTATAATTTAACAGAACTTTTTGCAATATTCTTTAAACCTGCGAAGTAATTTTCTACCTTTTTTTTGTATGTTCTCAAAGCTGCTGTAACACCACAATTTCCCCATGTGGGATAATAAAAGGCTATCTTATCTTATCACCCAGTATCAATCCTGTGCACCTGTAGAGAGGGGATGTAACATTTGCATTCAACTAGTTCTGCATATAATTTTTGAGAAATCTGAATACTGTTTGCAACTCTTTGACATCACATCACCACTATTCAAAAGTTGCTCTATTTCGTTGAATTTGACAGTCAATTGGCTCAATTTACCTCTTCTGGTTTGTGAGAAAATGAAGTCTGCTCTCTGCTCCTTTAGCTGTTAGCACCCTCTGGCGGCCATCGTGAGAATTGCTATTCACATCGTCCATTTCGCTAGTCATTGTTCGAGAATTTATTAGTTTTTATATTTTATATTTTTATATATATTTTTATATTATAGTGATGGGCAAGTGAAGCCTTATGAAGCACTGAGTCGTTCCTAACAATTGTGATTAGAAGCTTCAGGCTTCAGTGACGGTGACATCTGGTGGACAACTGAAGCCATAGCAACGTCTAAAAAGCATTGAAGCAATGGCACTGTTTCAATCCTATGACAGCAATTAAAGTTCAGTAGATCATTCAAGTGATTTGTTCATTTATACCAAAAAATTATTATATTGTCATTATAATAAAAATGCAGATGCTCTCCCCCATACTCTAACACATTCCAGATTAACCCATCAAATAAATACAAACTATATTAAGGGTTAAATGTTGGTTAAGGGTGATGTGTAATGATACATCTTATATAGCTGGTATGACACCAAAACATCAAAATCTCTCAAACCTGTCAAGCTGTTATTGGCTCAGAATGCATTTAAACGCCACGAGCCAGTGCCTCACACTGAAAGACTATGAGCCAATGAAAAGCTACAAAACATTTTGAAGCAACGACAAGCGTGACACTGGTGTTTTCATACAAGCTCCAACACAGTGTTTCAAATCACTCCGCTTCAGGAATAGTGACACACGCTCTGGTGTCATTTGCCCTCCACTAGCTGTCAAGATAGAACTGGAAATAAAAATATTAATTACCTGATTTAAAAAATCATCGAGATGGACATAATCAGTGTTATGAATTACTCATAAGAGCAGCTAGATAGAGTATAATAGACTAAACTGTAATCTGTCGGCTTTGCACAGTTGATGCTGACAATATACACAAACATCTAACAAAAATGTTAGTTTTCCAAGGTAGAAATATTACTGTCATGGTAATAAACTATTTTAAAAGTCTAGACTTCCTCAGTAGAATTTCTTCTCTGATGAAGTAAATCTTGATAAATGATCCGTTTCCAAACTGTATTCTCTGGGTAAGGTGAAGCAGTGAGAATGTTTTTCCACATAATGTAAGTAAAGAAACAAACTTGCTCCACAAACCTTTTCACTCTCATCATATCCTCATCTCTCCTCCACCTCATCTGATACTCTGTGAATTACTCTAATGACTCTTCAGCCGCCATGTTTCAAACACTCACCCGATCTACTTAGCTCTACTATAAGCTTAAAGTAGATCTACTATAAGCCCCGTGCTAATTGGCTGAGGGAGAAAGAGGAGGAATCTGATTGGCTGACTGAGGAGGAAACCATGGAAACAAAAATGCAATTGGCTCTATGTACATTGTGAAAGTGTATTTGTACCCAGACTAAGTGCAGTAGGGTGATGATGTTAATGCAAAGAGGAGAGAGACTGTTTCCCCTTTAACATCTGAATGTTGCCATCATTATAGAGGTAATTGTAACATAACGTAATGTAATATGCATTTGCATTCAAAAACATGTAATTTTCAAACTTACCAGAAGCTGTAGAATATACCACCATTCAATATAACAGTAAAAGCACATTGCACTAATAATCTCTATTTCTCTCTCTCTCTCCCACACACACACACACACACACACACACCTATCTAGGGTCTAGACTTCACAGATTACTTTCACTGCCTTGTGTGTGGAATCAAAACCTTTAAAGAATATTCCAGAAGCGATAATTAATTATATTCATAGGCTACTGATAAAAGTAGGTGTGTACAGGGTGCTGCTCTGTCTCGCAGAAAACTTTAAGGCATCCAGTTAAAGAGCTTCTCCAGATCACATGCTTGCCAAAAGTTTAAGGACCTACATAGACACCCATTAGTCTGGCGCCGCACACACAGGAAGTATACGGTACACATGTAATGTCACAGACATTCAGTGATAGAATTCTTGATCTTTTTTTATGAATGATAATTGACAGTATTACTAGATTCATAATACTTTTGCAATATATAATTTACATGAATTCATATGTCTAAATAGCCTTTTTTTCTGGATAATTTGATGGGGCTGGCACCCCAGCACCCCCTACTGACGGCCTGCCACTGGTGTTATGTATGATACTGTATGTATTTTAGGAAAAAGGCCATGTGTGTGTCATGTGTGCTGTTTCTATGTATGACACTGTTCTTCTCACATTTGAAGTATGTGTTCAGGTGTTTAAGGGGATTCCTACATACCTGAGTGTGTCCAGTCTGCAGTGGGGATCCTCCAGTCTAGCAGAGAGCAGCTTCACTCCTGAGTCTCCTGGGTGGTTGTAAGTCAGATCCAGTTCTTTCAGGTGTGATGGGTTTGAACTCAGAGCTGAAGCCAGAGAAGAACAGCCTTCCTCTGTGACCAAACAACCAGACACTCTGCAGAATGGAGGGAAAAGAGGGAGAGAGAAAGTGAGGGAGATGCATTTGCAGGGCAGCGAGTATGGGGAGCTAGAGAGGCCAGTAAATGTAGTGGAACTACTGACATGGTGAGGTCTCGTATCCATTCCTCACCTATGATCCTACACCACCAAACACCTTCCACAATAATACACCTAATAATCCTAACCTGCTTAGCTCTGAACTTTATATAATGTAGTCAAATGTGTGTGCACACACACACTGAAAATGTTGATTTTTTCATAACAATAGTGGGATATTGTGGATGTGAATCTATGTAGGTGTGTGTGTGTGTGTGTGTGTGTGTGGTCAGCTGTGTTGGAGTGTGTGTGTGATCCATAAAGAACTCATCTGAGTCTCTTGTAGGAGATTCTGGGAATCTGCTCATGCATCACAATTTTTTTTTCTCCACAATGTGGTCATTTGTAACGTCTAGCTCCACCTCCCGCCCCAGTCTTGTGTCGTATGCCCTAGCCCTACCTAGTCCCCGGTGGGAGGTCCCTGTCTGGTTGTCACACCCCAGTCATTACGTTACACCTGTGTCTCGTTTTCTCCCTTCCATCTTGTGTATTTAGATCCCCCTGTCCTATTCACCTACGTCGGTCGTTTGCTACGCTCCCTCGTCTGTCAGGGTTCTTCGTGGTTTTTAGTATTCCTGGTTCATGCTCATTGTTCGGTTATTCCTAGTCTCTGGTTAAACTTATATGTGTCTTGTCTCGGCTTGTTTGTTTGATGTGTAGTGTCTTTGGTTTCGTTTCAGTACGTATTTCTCTGTGTCCTCCTAGTCACCTAGACTATGTCTCTAGCTGTTTCAAGCGTTTTTCCCTTCCCGCGGTTCCTTCGCTGTTTCATCTTGTCGTTAAGTTTTCATGTGTTTAGTTGTTTCTCTTTTATCGGTGTTCGTTGTTGATGTGTTCAGTTGTTTCCTTTTTATTTGTGTTCGTCGTTGATGTGCTTAGTTGTTTTTCTTTTATTGGTGTTTGTTGTTTTTTCCCGTGGGTCTGTGATCTTAGTTCTAAGTTCTACTGCCTCGATCTATGTTGTGATTTACTTGGATGTCCCCACTCACCTTAGTGTGCTGCCTGTACTCTGTGTAGTTACTCCCATTGTCGTTTGTTGTGTAGTGTTTCTGTTTGCACCTAGTTGTTTTGTCATTGCTTCGCTATTAAACGTCTTTAAATTGCAGTTGCGTCACACCTACCCCTCAGCAAACGTGACATCATTTAATGAAATGTAGCTTCATTTAGTTTATTTTAACAGAAAATATTTGGAAATAAGGAAGAAAGCTTCATAAAATAATAAAGTGTGAAATATTCTTGCATTGCCTAGTGTGGTATTTTTTTAAATACTGTAATCAAAGGAAGTTAATTATTTTTAAAAGGGAATTTACTTTTTTTAAAGAACATAAATCACATTTCTTAAAACTCTGTAGTGTCACCACACTTTACTGTTTCCATTCCAGATTAAATTGACAGAAAACTCACCTGAGATTCTCGAGTTTACAGTGTGAACTCCTCAGTCCAGCACAGATCTGCTCCACTCCTGAGTCTTGTAGATCATTATTATTAATCTGCAGCTCTCTCAGTGAGGAGTTTTCTGTTTGTAGAACTGATGTGAGAGATTTGCAAGACTCCTCATTGAGACCACAGAGAGACAATCTGTAAAGGAGGAGTAAATACAGTACAAAATGTAGATCAATCAGATTATGCAGGATTCCAGAATCTGAACTGCTGATTAAATTATCCTCTGTATGTTGGAAAATAGGATGACATTAATTGCATGAACAGATTAAAAAGTATCAGAGCTGCCAGTACAGGGTGCTAAAGAGTCCAGTAACTGTACAAAACTTGAAATAATAATAAATTATGAAATTGCCTTGCATTGCCTTGTGTGGTAGTATTTTTAATACTGTACTCAAAGGAGGTTCAATTTTCTTAAAAGGAAATTGACTTTTTAAAAGGACATAGATCTTTATCTTAATATTTATTAAAACTCTGTAGTGTCATCACACTTTACTGTTTCCATTCCAGATTTAACTGACAGAAAACTCACCTGAGAATCTCCAGTTTACAGTTTGAACTCTTCAGTCCAGCACAGAGCTGCTCCACTCCTGAATCTTTTAGGTTATTATTATTAATCTCCAGCTCTTTCAGTGAGTTGTCTGTTTGTAGAACTGATGTGAGAGATTTGCAAGACTCCTCAGTGAGACCACAGCCAGACAGTCTGTAAAGGAGTAAATACAGTACAAAATACAGATCAATCAGATGATTGGATTCCAGCTGGATTTCAGAATCTGAACTGCTGATTAAACAATCCTCTGTATCTTGGAAAATAGGATGAAATTAATTGCATGAACTGTAAAAGTATCAGAGCAGCCAGTACGGGGTACTAGAGAGGCCAGTAACTGTAGTGGAGACGTCACCATGTTCTTTATAAATGTGTAAATGTATAAATGTACCATATTTTGTCAATTGTGATTTTTCACCGCAATCAAAATTTGTCCTCCGCTTTTTACCCATCTGTGCAGTTAGAACACACACACACACACACACACACACACACTAGTGATTACAAGGGGTCTGTGGTGCACATGTGTCCAGAGCAGCCCTAGCCCGGCGCCCGGGAAGCAGTTGGGGTTAGATGCCTTGTTCAAGGGCACCTTAGTCATGGCCTCAGGTCTGGGAATCGAACCCACGACCATCCGATCACAAGACCAGTTCCCTACCACCAGGCCATGACTTCCCCATATAATAAACTACCGACATGGTGATGACTCATATCCATTCCTCAGCAATGCTCGTACACCACCAAACACCCGCCTGTCACGGTGGGGAGGACAGGTCGCCGCCAGAGGGGGCGTGTCTCAGCTCACACAGCCTCACAACACACGCCCCCGTGCACCAAGCCACTCCCTCGGTCCCGATCACCAGAATACTAGCACCTGTTCCCCATTATGTTGTGCACCCTTTTTATACCCACAGGTTGTTCGGTCCAGTGCTGCACATAGCTCCATTGGAAACTCAACGCTTTTTAGACTGGTGGTTTTTAGACCTTTTGCTAATAGACTGCATGGCATTTATTTCAGTTCACTGTTTATTTAGATGCTCTTTTTCTTATGGAGAATAAAGACCATTCTATGCAACACTCGCCTTCGGCCACCTTTGTTCCCGCGTCAACACCACCACAATATTAATCCTGATTATCATAACTTGCGTAGCTGTGAGCTTTGATATAATGTTGTCAAATGTATGTGCACAAGAAGCACTGAAAAGTTGGATTTCTCATAACATGTCATTTTAATATTGGGTATTTGTCATATGTGTAAATAAAATTAAAAGATATTGCCACATTTTCTTTCACAGTAGTGTTGATGTGGACGTCTGGATTTGGAACATTTATAAACAATTGAGGCAGAGCTGTTTTACAGGCTTTGTGTTTCTGCAGGCTCTATGTAGGTGTGTGTGTGTGTGTGTGTGGGTGTGTTCAGCTCTATGTAGGCGTGTGTGTGTTTCCGTAAACTCCCACACACGTTTGGACAAGGACTCATCTGAGTCTCTTTATTGTGTTAAATTTCTCTACTAGGAGATTCTGAGAATCAGTTTTGCATCACAAATTTTTCTTTCTCTCCACAATGTGGTCATTTAATGAAATGTAGTTCATTTAGTTAATTTTAACAGAAAATACTTGGAATGAATTAAGGAACAAAACTTGTTAAAAAAATGAAATAATAATAAATTATGAAATTGTCTTGCATTGCCTTGTGTGGTAGTATTTTTAATACTGTACTCAAAGGAAGTTAAATTTTCTTTAAAAGAAATTGACTTTTTAAAAGGACATAGATCTTATCTTAATATTTAATAAAACTATGTAGTGTCATCACACTTTACTGTTTCCATTCCAGATTAAACCGACAGAAAACTCACCTGAGAATCTCCAGTTTACAGTTTGAACTCTTCAATCCAACACAGAGCTGCTCCACTCCTGAATTTTTTAGGTCATTATTATTAATCTCCAGCTTTTTCAGTGAGTTTTCTGTTTGTAGAACTGATGTGAGAGATTTGCAAGACTCCTCAGTGAGACCACAGCCAGACAGTCTGTAAAGGAGGAGTAAATACAATACAAAATGCAGATCAATCAGATGATGCTGAATTCCAGAATCTGAACTACTGATTATATTATCCTGTCACGGTGGGGAGGCCAGGTCGCCGCCACAGGATGCGTTTCTCAGCTCACACAGCCTCACAACACACGCCTCCGAGCACCAAACCACTCCCTCGATCCCAGAGGTGGGTAGGAACGCGTTACATTTACTCTGTTACATTTACTCAAGTAGCTTTTTGGACAAAAATGTACATGTAAGAGTAGTTTTAATATGGACGACTTCTACTTTTACTTGAGTAAATATGTGCTGAGAAAAACGCGACTTTTACTCCGTTACAATCGGATTTGCGCCGTGTGCTACCATTACTTTCGTTTTGTAAATAATTCGTCTTTTCAGTGAGAAGACTGACCAACGTCTCGTCACCTGAGTATGAGTGACCAATCAAATGAAGCCGGTCAGTCACATGATCACATACGCAAACTTTCTCCACCGATAGCAAGAAAGTAACAGAAAAACCTCCCGAGCATCCGTGACCTCATACAGCCAATGTTTACATTACAAACATGTAAAAAGGGACAGTTATATAATGCGCTGTCAGTTGTGTCTGCCAAAACATGTGGACATTTCAGCCTACAAGAACTCAACATCAAATTTGAGGAAACACAATGCCATAAGTTTGCCGTATGTATAATTTTGTGTAATGCTGTATCTCTGAGGTATACATTTGTGTGATGTAATTATTAAATGTAACGCAGCGCAATACTAAAAACCAGTTCACACTCAGAGTGTACACACTAGCAGTATATGATGATTTAGTTGAACCAAAGTTTGCTACAAATTGATTCAGTTGTCGTCAAGTTGTAGCTACACGTATTGGCTGACAGTCTCCTCAGTTAGTGCCTTTGTGGAACACATTAAAGTTACACAGGCCTAATAATTAGGAACAAACAAAAATACAATTTATTTATAATAAATAAATTTTATATATATTTATTTATAATAAATATTTTTTTTTATCATTAAAAGTCATTGTTTCCAGTAATTGAATTTTCCATGATGTAATTTATTGACACGAGACAGTACTCATGCATTTACTCACTACTTCAGTAGCTTTTTATCAAAGTACTTTTTTACTTTTACTCAAGTAAATTTTTGGATGCATACTTTTACTTTTACTTGAGTAATATTTGGTTGAAGTAACAGTACTTTTACTTGAGTAAAATTGTTGAATACTCTACCCACCTCTGCCTGATCCCGATCACCAGAATACTCAGTTCAGTTCACTTTTTGAAATGAAATTAAGATATTACCACAAGAAAAGTGTCCTGATAAATAACCTTATCAAGTGGTGTCAGTATCTTGTGAAATAGTTCTTTAATGTAGGGACACTCTACTCTTTTCTCTCTCTCAAATAGGGATGCAAATTATCGATTAATTCATTAATCATTAGTTAATTGATCTTATCGATCGACTTTCGATTAATTGATAAGCGGCGTTTTTCACCTGAATTTCAGTGTTTCAATAGGGCCTTTAAAAATATCAGCTAAATAGTTCAAACACTTTGTTCAAAAAGTATATATTATAATATGATAATTATATTGTATTATGATATATTTCTCAAGTAATTATGCATTAGGAAATTTTTATGGTATAACAAAATTGTCACGTTGAGGACCCCGGCCCCTCCCTTTTGGGCGTGTGTTTACGTAGTCTACGTGCATCGTCTGCGTCTATGGATATCCGTGGTTATGGCATGTCGTGTGAATAATCTGTCTCACCTGTGACTCGTCTCGTAATCACGTGGGGCTAATGTGATTTGTCTATTTAATGTGCGCTCGCGCAGTGTCCTGTGCTCGTCGTTGTCTAGAGTCTACACCAGGGGTACTCAACTGGCGGACCGCGGTCCGGATCCGGACCCGAACGCAGTCCTGTCCGGACCCAATTTCATTTCTGATTAACTGGATACGGACCAAAACAAAACCGTAGCATTTTTTTCAGGGCTATTGAAAAAACACTCCGTCATGAGTGTTACGTTCGCCGAACCACCCCCACCCCCCACGAGGGCGCGGTGAGAATCTGGAGACATTTACACCTGTCTCCTTCCCGCGCCCTCTCGCCTCCGAGGGTGGAAGCCTGTGTCGCCAGCACCACCTCATCGACCCCGGAGAGCGAGTTTGGGGAGAGGGACTCAGAGGAGGAGCAGGAGGAGAACTACCCTCCGTCGTTGTACTCCGCCCCTACCGTGGACTACAGCGGGGAGGTGGACCCGGCTCCCTTGGTCTACTCCGTCCCCACCGTGGATTATGGGGAGGGCGAAGAGGAGGAAGAGGACTACCCTCCCTCCGTTGGCTCTTCCGCAGATGACCACGGTGAGGGCGAAGGGGACTATCCTCCCTCCTTATACTCCGTTCCTACCGTCGACTACAGGGAAGGTGAGGAGGACTACCCTCCGTCCATGTGCTCGGGCGTGTCCGAGTACACGGACAGTGAACATTACACAGAGGATGAGGGTAGCCCGGTTGCATCGGAATGCTCAGTGAGGACCGTGAAAGGGAGAACCAGCCCGGTGGTGAGCGCATCCTCGGACCCATACGAGGGGAGCGCTATGGACTGCTCTCGGGGGGAGAGTCCAGCCGTTCCGATGAGCTGGAGCTTGGGCAGTGAGGAGGAAGAGGAGATGGAAGCCGAGGAAGAAGGCCACACTGCCCGCTCCAGAGCATGGTCGCGGAGCGAAGGAGGAGGTCCCTACGACCTACCAGGAGGGGAGAACAGCCGCGCTGCACCTGGCACGTCCGCCAGCCGCGCTGCACCTGGCATGTCTCATCACTCTCCTCTCATCGCTCTCCTCCTGGCGCGTAGCCTGGCGCCTGTTACGTGTTTGTATGTCCTAGTGTTTGTGGGTCTTCCCGTGTGTGTACCAAACCCATTTTTCCCGTTTGTTCCTCTATGTGTTAATGTTCCTGTGTGTATGTTTGTGAACGTCCCGTTCAACCTGTCTAACGTCTTTTCCCCGGTCTTCCCAGGGAGGGTGTGCTAGGCGATTCGTGACGGACGCTTCGCCAAGGGCAGTCACCTCCCAGATGCAGGACTGAGCGCGTCGGATCCGCCCATCGTCGTGGGTTCGGGGCACTCGGTCCTGTTGGCACCCCGGGACGGGTAGTGCCCTTGGAGGGGGCGTCTGTCACGTTGAGGACCCCGGCCCCTCCCTTTTGGGCGTGTGTTTACGTAGTCTACATGCATCGTCTGCGTCTATGGATATCCGTGGTTATGGCATGTCGTGTGAATAATCTAGGGCTGTCCACGACCAAGGATTTTTTTGGTCGACCAATGGTCATCATTTACTCCGACTAATCGACCAATCGACCCCCTCCCCCCTTCAAAAAAAATAATCCCATTTTGACTGGCATACATATTTGTGAAGTTTTATCTTTAATGCCGGGCTGCCGCATCTATGCGCATTTACCACTAACGCCAGGAGTAACCTTCTGTGACTAACAATGTTTCCTGGTTCATCTAAACACTAGGTCTATAGCCTACACAAAAATCGGTTATCTGCTCAGTTCTTCTCCCAGTCGAAGAGTTCACGGCATTGTCGTGTACAAGAGCGACCCTTTTTTCCGCGGAGATTCTAAACTCTGCCATTACTTCGCTGAGTCGCTCTCCTATGTTAGCAGCTGTGTGGCTCACTCCCAACTCTAGCTCCCAGCACGAATGAATGCAGTCGGCAGTTATCAGAAATAAAATGCGCTGTGACCGTCATGTAACTTTCCATCTGGTTAGTCCATATATCCGTTGTGAAGCTGAGTGCTTTACAGTTTTCGATCTTGCCCTGAAGTGTTTGTTTTGTTTTGCTGTATTTGCTCTTAACAGCGTGCATCACTGTTTCACGTCTTACCAGGCTATATCCGGGCTCGAGGCATTCAATTAGATTTTTACATCCCTCACCACTGCCGATATTCACAGGTCGCAAGTCCAGCGCTGTCCTTGTCAAACAAATCACCAACGGTAAATTCGTGTCACGTCTTCCTTTGTCACGCCGTTGAAATTAAAAGTCCCAGAAGCCCTTTGACGAGACGCAGCTTTTTTTCCCTGCAACCAATCGACCAATGGAGTTTGGTCGACTAGTAATTTTTTTGGTCGACCAACGATTAATCGATTATTTGCCGTCAGCCCTAGAATAATCTGTCTCACCTGTGACTCGTCTCGTAATCACGTGGGGCTAATGCGGTTTGTCTATTTAATGTGCTCTCGCGCAGTGTCCTGTGCTCGTCGTTGTCTAGAGTCTACACGTTTCTGTGTAAGTGTCAGATGTTTCTCGTGCGCTATTGCGCAATCTGTGTGAGAAAGATTAAAAGTGACGTCTTTGCAAGGATTCTGTGTCTCGTCCTTCGCTCCACCCCGATCGTCACAAAAATACATTGTTACATTTAAAAAAAGGAATAACTTAAGGACTGGCTCCCTTCTTGCATTTGAAACATTAGACATAAAAAAAAAATTTAATTAGAAATTAAATAGAGAGCCAAACAGAATATTATTGAGCCTATGCTTAGACAATGTTTCTAGCGTTGTAGTGAACACATGCTGTAACGCGACCAGAGAGTGCCCAAGTCTCCACAACATCATTGAGCTTGTCAGCTAAATTGTCAGCGGTGTGTCTGTCCGACATGTTCGTTGTAATCAGCACTGCAGATTTTAGCTGCCAGTTCTCGTCAGTGTAGTGGCACGTCACGGTAAGTTTCTGTTGTTAGAGCCGTGCAACAATCTGTTGTATGGGCTACAGCAGTAGCAGTAGCTAGCTTTGTTTTAAGCTCACTCTTCTTTTTTTGTAGCGAGCTTCGAAAACGCTCGCCTTCCCAGTGTAGCTGTGATTTTAGGTTGACCAGGTGCACTGGTGATATGCTGGACAGCTGCATGCACGGTTTTCAAATGATAACTGAGTGAACTAGTGGAACTGTTGTACTTCAATACCGCATTACACAGAGAACATCTGACTTCTTTGCCTAAATTAACAATGTTGAAATGATCCCACACTGCACGTCTTTTCGCCCGCTTCATTTTGTTTTCCACTCTGGTCTTTCGCGACACATGTTCTCCTCTCATTCTTATGCTCTGTTCAAGTTACTACAGGAGCGCTCTCTAACGATTAATCTCGATTAATACATTTTGTTCGAGTAACCTCTTGATCGACAATTAATCTAAAGTCGATTAATCATTTGCATCCCTACTCTCAAATGTTCTCTCTGTTTTTAATGTAGGTTCTATACCCTTCTTTCTCTAATGTTCTCTCACTCTCTTTCATTTTCATAGACCGTTAACACACAGTGCTACATCCACTGTTAATCTCTGAATGAATATACTCACATGACTTTTCTGGATGCTTTGACCACTGGCAGCAGTCTCAGTAGACATTCCTCTAATGGGACATTGCACAGGTCAAACTCATCCCGCTCCTCATCTGAGTTCAGCAACACAAACACCACAGCTGACCACTGAGCAGGAGAGAACCTGGCTCCACTCAAAGGAGTGTCACCTCCTCTGCTCAGGTATGTTTGGACTTCCTGTACTAAAGAATGATCATTCAGTTCATTCAGACAGTGGAACAGATTGATGAATTTCTCTGCAGAGGGATTCTCCCATATATTCTCCTTGATGTACTTGACTGTTTCATTATTGCTGTGAGAGCTTCTTCCTGTCTGTGTCAGTAAACCTCGTAAGAGAGTCTGATTGGACTCCAGTGAGAGACCCAGAAGGAAGCGGAGGAAAAGGTCCAGGTGTCCATTCTGACTCTGTAAGGCCTTGTCCACTGCACTGTTGAGGAAGTCAGACAATGTGTTTTTGACCAATCCAGGGTGTTGCTGTTCCAGCACATTTGTGTTGGTGGAGATGAAGGTAATGAACACATATAAAGCAGCCAGAAACTCCTGAACACTCAGATGTACAAAGCTGAACACCTTCCCCAGCTGTAGACCAAACTCCTCTCTGAAGATCTGAGTGCACATTCCAGAATACACTGACATTTCTCTGACATCAATGCCACAGTTTCTCAGTTCGTCCTCATAGAAGATCAGGTTGCCTTTTTCCAGCTGTTGGAAAGCCAGTTGTCCCAGTGCCAAAACATGTTTTCTAGTTTGTTGAGGGCCAGTGTCACTTTTCTGATGATACTTTTGGTCCTTGTGTTTGATGTTAAAGATCAGGAAGTGTGTGAACATCTGAGTCAGAGTCTTGGGGATCTCTCCACTCTCTGCTTCACCCAACATCCTCTCTAGAACAGTGGCTGCAATCCAACAGAAGACTGGAATGTGGCACATGATGTAGAGACTTCTTGACGACTTTATGTGTGAGATGATTCTATTGGCCAGACTCTGGTCTCTGATTCTCTTCCTGAAGTACTCCTCTTTCTGAGGGTCACTGAACCCTCGCACCTCTGTTACCTGGTCAACACACTCAGGAGGGATCTGATTGGCTGCTGCTGGTCGAGAGGTTATCCAGAGAAGAGCAGAGGGAAGCAGATTCCCCTTGATGAGGTTTGTCAGCAGCACATCCACTGAGGTTGACTCTGTTACATCCCACAAGCTCTCATTGTTCTGGAAATCTAGAGGAAGACGACACTCATCCAGACCATCAAAGATGAACAGAATTTTGTAGTATGTATAGTGAGTTGGTTTTAATTCACATGTTTCTGGAAAAAAGCAATGAAGAAGCTGCACCAGACTGAGCTTTTTGTCCTTCATCAAATTCAGCTCCCTAAAAGGAAGTGGAAATATGAAGAGAACATCCTGATTTACATTTCCTTCAGACCAGTCCAGTATGAACTTCTGCACTGAGACCGTTTTACCAATTCCAGCCACTCCTTTAGTCAGCACAGTTCTGATGGCTTTGTCTTGTCCTTGTAAGGGTCTAAAGATGTCACTGCATTTGATGGGTGTCTCCTGTATTGCTGGTCTCCTGGATGCTGTCTCAATCTGTCTCACCTCATGTTCATTATTCACCTCTCCACTCCCTCCCTCTGTGATGTAGAGCTCTGTGTAGATCTCATTCAGAAGTGCTGTGGTTTCATGCTGTGAGATTCCTTCAGTAATATTCTGACATTTTTCCCTCAGTTTGGATTTCAGTTTTCTGTAGCAAGCAGGGGCCAGTTCTGATAAAGAGGAAGACAACAGCACACATGTTAATGTCTTGAGGATCAATCATAATCGACTCATCACAAGAAATACAAGAAAAGACATCATTATGAATAGATTTTCAGTCCTCATAGATTGGCCATGATACATTCAGCAAATATGTAAATGAATATGTAAATGAAGTACTGTAAGTGTTAAATTAGATGTAGGTTAGAGTGTCTGTGTATCAATAACACTGAATGATCAGCAGTTTGAAATGGAGAACAGGAGGGATCATGGAGAAAGCCATTACAACAGCTGAAGACATCATGAGACAGTGACCTGTGGTCAAATCTGATTGGTCAAATCTCAGTTCTAAAGAGTAACAATGTATACTCAAAACGTGATAAAAAGTGATAAAAGTAGGAGTGTTGAGTCTGCACCTGAGCAGACTACACTGAAGGGAGGTCAACTGAGGACAGACCAACACTGATTTAAGATCCTCATTGTGAACTGAGATTCACCAACAGTGTCCTCCCTCTGAAGTAATAAAGTGATGTTATGATGTCATGACCCATAGCTCTTACTGGTCTGTAGTGTGTTAGCGAGGTCTGTCTGGTTCATGTTCTTCAGGACGTGCAGTGTGATCTTCAGCGCCCCCTCGACACTGCTCTGATCCTCCTCATCCTCCACCTGTCTCTCAGTGCATGCTGGGTAATCTGGACTCAGTAGATTCTTAAATCTCTTCAGCTCATTTTTCACCAGAGAGATGATTTTGTGCTCCAGCTCCTGAATAAACAGTATCAGTAAAACTAAAGTGTTACAGACAAATGATTATAACACAGGATGATCCATTAAACATAAGAGAGGACTGAACTGAGAGGGACTGGGTGGTCTTGTGGACATTATGGTTTATAAGTACATAATTCTAATATTAAAGTTTGAATTGTATGTAGTTTTATAAAGCCATAACACAACATAACACACAGTTTTGTTCATCATCAGCTAAATTACAAATAGACATTAAAGTAAAGCATGAACCAGTAAAGCCACAGAGTCTCATCATGATCTGTGACGTAAACACACTCTAATGATAAGACCCTTCACCCACTCACACAATAAACACAATCCACATACACAGAATACAACCACAGAGCTCAGGCAAGACAGAACATAATACAATATCTCCCAATACAAGAACCACCACAGAACAAGAGAATCAACAGAGATTAAATAGGACAGACTAACATGAGAAGAGACAGAGATTAAATAGGACAGACTAACAAGAGAAGGGACAGAGATTAAATAGGACAGACTAACAAGAGAAGGGACAGATTATATAGGACAGACTAACAAGAGAAGGGACAGAGCTTAAATAGGACAGACTAACAAGAGAAGGGACATAGATTAAATAGGACAGACTAACAAGAGAATCAACAGATCTTAAATAGGACAGACTAACAAGAGAAGAGACATAGATTAAATAGGACAGACTAACAAGAGAAGGGACAGAGATTAAATAGGACAGACTAACAAGAGAAGGGACATAGCTTAAATAGGACAGACTAACAAGAGAAGGGACAGATCTTAAATAGGACAGACTAACAAGAGAAGGGACAGAGATTAAATAGGACAGACTAACAAGGGAAGGGACAGAGATTAAATAGGACAAACTAACAAGAGAAGTCAACTGTGAAGAGGTGGAACTGATAATCACAGGGTGGAGTTACTGAATGGAAGGAGGGACAGACAGACATGAAAAACACATGGGAAGAATAAACAGAGAAAGGCTGGGCGGGGCTAGAGGGACCAAACAGACAGATTCACACACACACACACACACACACACACACACACACACACACACACACACACACACACACACACACACAAACATACAGACCTCGAATACTGACTCCAGTTTGTCTATAGAAATCTTTACAGGTTTCTTTTTGGTACTGTAGAAAAACAGAAGAACAACTTTAATGGCAAATCGACATTTTATAGACATGAGTACATGTTACATTCATGAATACATGTTATATTTATGTTTCTGCACATGATGGTGATGTGATCATTGAATATGTCATGGTTCACTGGGCTCCCAGACTGAGGGACACTGAACCCAAATGCTGTAGTGACAGTAGAACAAACACAGAGAACCTGCACCTGACTTTAACTCTGGTGATGTAGAATAATGTTTATGTGAATGGAGCCTCACCAGATACTTTATTAGAAACATCTTGTACCTGTAAACACTAGACACTTTATTAAAAACACCTTATACCTACACACAATGAACACTTTATTAAGTCCCTAACTAAAACTGTAGTTTACTCTTTTGACACTAGAGGGGGCTGATGACACAGTTCTTCATCCTCCCTCTACATCTCCCCCCTTCATCACTGGTCAGTTTATGACCACAGTACCACTGACATATATTAATTTATACCAGAATACAGTAAAGACCTTTAAATAGAAAAGTATTTCTGCATAATAAATCATTATTCATTTCAACTTGGAGTGTACAACACTATTTTGAGGTTTAAAATATGGAAGTCGTTTTAAGTGATAAAAATCATTTGCATGTTGTGTCTGTGTGCGTGTGTGTATGTGTGTGAGAGAGAGTTTGAGTGTGTATGTGTTTATGTATGTAGATGTGAGTGTTTGTGTGTGTGTGTGTGTGTGTGTGTGTGTGTGTGTGTGTGTGTGTGTGTGTGTGTGTGTGTAGATGATCCTGAAATTGTCTCCTTTGCTCCTAAAATTGAAACATAACTGTTTTATACTCTCAGTGGTTTAAACTGTAGTGTAGTTAATATTGTTTATTATAGAGAAAAGAGATTAAAAATACTTTCAGTCTGATGAACAAATCTCTATGTGTAAATGTGTCACTCACTGTGGGTCAGAGGTCACAGGTCCACTGCTGAAGTTAAAAGGTTCACCCATGGACCCGTCACTCTTCATAGACACACAGCTGGGTACTGCAGATGATTCACTCTTCATAGACACACAGCTGGGTACTGGAGATGATTCACTCTTCATAGACACACAGCTGGGTACTGGAGGTGCTGCTCCCTTCACCCTGATGAAGATGAGGAAAGTGTTGAGTAATTACATCCTTCACTACATCTCATTTATGCTGGATAATCCCTCAGATTAAGTGCTGATGTAAAGCTCCTCACTTTGGGTCAGAGGTTCCTCCTCCACTGCTGGAGTTATGAGGCTTCATCATGGAGTTGTTCCTCTTCACACACACACAGCTGAACACTGGAGATGCTGCTCTCTGCTCCCTGTCAACAGTTCATCATAAAGAGGAGGAGCAGGACACTGAAACACTGATTATAATGAACCTGATGTCACTGTAGAGTGACTTCACCCCAAAATACAAGTCCAGAAACACTACAGGAAAATGGAACCTTTAACAGATATGTTGTTATTTACATTTCCCAGATCCTGTTATATACAGTATTCTACATATACTTGAATGCTTACTAAACACTTACATGCAATTACAAGTTACTTTATTGCCATCATTTGGCAACTCGTATAAAAGCAAATTCACTGGTTTTTACCAATGTTCTGCTAATATAGTCTAGTTTAGAACAAATAAAAGTGTGATTTAAAGGCAAAGAGTTTACTTTCAGTGTGACAATATCAGTGACAATACAGTGGCCTCTCATGAAAAATGCTAAATATTTGAATCGATATTTAATTTTATGGCACGTAGTGGCAACATCCATCCCCTCGGAGAGGATCTTCTCTAAAACTGGACAGATCATAACTGAGAGAAGGTACAGGATCACCCCTGTCAAGCTTAGACACTTGGTGTTTCTCAATGCCAATCTGTAAGTCTTTTAGTGAATTAATACAGTGAGTTCTTAATCTCTAATGGTTCAAAACTTGTGTTGTTCACATGTTTTTTATCTTCATAGTTTTATACTTTAATTTAATAGCACTGTAAGTGATATTTGTGTTATGGTGCCGTTTTGTTATGAAGCTGCTTTAATACTTTTTGGTACTGTGGTGGGTATTTGTATTTAATACAGTGAGTTCTCCGTCTCTAGTAGTTGGTGGTCGCTCCACCGGTTGTCTCCCGTGTGCGGGTTCCTCCACCTCCATCTCCTCCTCAGAGCCACCCAAACTTCACCTCATTGGCTCCTCCGGGGTGGAGCACAGGGTGCAGTCCATTTGGCTGCCCTCGGAGTAGGAAAGAGGCACGCCCTCCGTCAGACGCCTCTTCTCCCTCACAATTTCCCCGGAGTACTCTGATGGAGGTGGGCTTTCCATCTCCCTCTCCACGCAGGACTCGCACTCTGAGTACTTGGATGGCGGCAGACTACCCTCCTCTCCTTCACCTTCACCTGCCCAGTTGCTTTGCCAGGCTCTGCTCCATCAAGTTGCCTGAGGCTCCTGAGTCCACTAAGGCAACAGAGCAAGTACCCTGTCGTATCCTCAGGAGTATCCATGTTTCCAGTTAGATTTGAGGCATAAAATGATGTTGGGCCAGGCCAAAATCAGGTTTCTCTTACAGATAGTAACATGTTATGTATTCAGAGGCTTGCTGTATGCCTCTAAGGCATTGGGCCAGACAAATAACATATTAGAGCAGGGGTGCTCATTACGTCGACCCCCCCCCCCCCGCTCAACAAATTTCGTTCGCCACCTCACAACCCCCAACCCCCCGGTAGATCTTTCTGACTTGGTCATCTTATAAGTAGCTCGCAAGCTGAAAACTTGTGGCCACCCCTGCCTTAGAGGCATACAGCAAGCCTCTGAATTCGACCTCATGAATCTACGCTTAAATAGTCAATATGCCATTTTGCCAGTTAGATTTGAGGTATGAAATTATGTTGGGCCAGAATAGAATCAGGTTTGTCTTACAGATAGGAACCAGTTATGTATGATGCATGTGTTGCTTGTCTGGCCCGACACCTTATAGGCATGCAGCAAGCCTCTGAAATTGCCCCTCTCAACCATTTCACCTGTGCCCATAACTACTAAATATGCCGTGTTTCCAATTAGATTTGAGGTATTACGATGTTGGGTCAGGCTAAAATCAGGTTCCTCTCTTAGGGAGCGATCTGTTCTTTATAATGCATTTGTTATTTCTCTGGCCCACCATAAATAAGGCCTTCAATAAGCCTCTGAAACTCCCCATTTAAATTCGTTCACCTATATGCCCACTGCTCAATATGCCATGTTGTATGCTGGTATTTCTTCTTCTGGTTCATTTGTGTTCTAGAACAGCAGTTCTGTGTTTTTAGTTTTCAAATCTAAGAATATGTTTCCTTACGTTAGAAATGCTGACGAATCCAATCATCATGTACAAATTGCATACAATTGGAACAATTTGAAATAGAAACCATTTTATAAAAGGAATGCTTTCATTATATTTTAATATTTTTTTCTACATTCACAAAATCAGTATGGGAAACAATAATCTCTTAAATGTATGCTCCTATGCTCGTTTGTTTAATCTATTGCTTTTAAACAAAGTGCACCAACTTCAGCCGCCGAATAAGGAGCTGCGAATAAGTAACCAAACGAATCTGAAACTGCGAATAAGTAACCAAATTCAGCATCGAAGAAAAGGTCCAGGTTTTTAAATTACCTTCATTGGACTATCATTTGTTATTGGAGTTTTTGTTGTGACTTTTACTGAAAAGCATTTTTATACCAACTGTAAATATCATGTTATTGTAGGATTACGTGGGCCTATGTGCCACAATATATGTGCCCCCCCCCCCCCCACCCGTGACCACCAATAGAAACCAAGAATCTCTAAATATAGTGTCTCTTTGCCAATGATCCTTAAATCAGGAACATACAGATTCTCCTGAAAAATTTTAAATACGACATGCGCCATCACCTTCTCCGTGTCAGTAATCTATATTTCCGGAAGTGGCTGAAGTTCAAAGCTGTGAATGTCTGCTGGATTTAAAACAACACCACGCTCACTTTAGCCTACATGGGTAATCTAAATAGCACAATTACAGCTCCTCTGTAGATCTCACATGTCGCTTATGAGAGAAGACGGACTGAAATGGTCTTGAAGATAACGTTTATGCGCTTTAAGACGCTTGCAGGGGTGATAGTGGGAAAAATTCCTGAGCCTGAAATTTTTCTGAGCGGGGGGGGTTGGAGTGGAAGTGTACCATATTTTGAATATTTAATAAATAATCTTTAAATTAATTAATAATAAATAAGTCAGGTATCATTACCTATCATTTATTCATTACTGTTAGTAAATTATAGGATACCAGACAACTAATTATGCAAATAAAGTTTAAAAGAATTACAAGTATTATGATTATAGTTAGTTTTAATATTTAATAAATATTTTGTGTTGGATTATTAGGACATACATTTTGTGCTTTTGTTCATGTATTACACCTTACGCTGTAAGGCGGCCATGATGAACCAGATCGTCTGACCACCTGTACCGGCTCAAAAAAAAAACACTTTCTTATATTTCTGATAAAAAAATAAACTTCATCAGAATAAAGATAAAATACTGAATTTATCTTGTATCTACCTCTGAAGCTCTTCCGATGTCTGAAATACAGTCGGTCCCCGGGTTACGACGTCGATCTGTCGTAAATCGGAACATACACACATACTGTACATAAATAACGTAATATACGCATTTATCCTATCCTAAAGCTAGCCTTTTGGCAAATACCTTTATCCATAGCTGCGTTTAACTAAGGCTAAAGGCCTATCCTGATGCCGCGCACACTAAACACCAAATTCCGTTTACGACGCAGAACAAGGCTTAATACAGTAAATGGGAGATGTGTCGAACCACGAAAAATCGTAACTCGGGAACATCGTAACCCGGGGAACTGCGGTAAAGTTGGTTTCACGTTCGCATATTCGGAATTCTTTCTTCAATAATTTTAAGACAGTATCAGCAAAAGTGCCAAAATGTGCAAACTCTTATTTATGGCATACAAAACAAATACCTACAACTTTGTTTACGCCGGGAATATATATATTTTAAGTTGTAGACAACATTTTATTTAAAATGTACTATTGTGACCGCTACAACGTCTAAGGCACCGTCTACAAATTACATTACCACGGTTAACACGCATGCAAGTGGCGGTAGTAAAGGCCCCAGAGCACTGCACACTGTTTTTTTTTTTCTTCAATAATTTCAATAGCTTTTCAATGGTCCATCATAAGAGCACCAAACAAGTTGTATTACACAAAGTGCATCCTAAATAACAATCTATACATCAGAGATGGGTATTCATAGCTGTTATCTATGTGTTGTAGTCCATTGTTGTCTTATTATTTCAATAGCTTTTAAATAGTCCATCATAAGACCACCAAACAAGTTCTAATATATTAAGGGCATCTTAAACAACAACCTACAACTCAAATATGGATATTTCTACCTCTTACCTATTTGTGGTGGTGAGTTTTTATCTTATAATTTCAATAGCTTTTAAATGGTCCATCATAAGACCACCAAACAAGTTGTATTATACAAAGTGCACCCTAAATAAAAACCTACAACTTTCATATGGGTATTTCTACCTCTTACCTATTTGTGGTGGTCAGTGTTTGTTTGGAAATGTCAATAGCTTTTAAGTGGTCCATCATAAGAGCACCAAACAAGTTGTATTACATAAAGGGCATCCTAAACAACAACCTACAACTAAGATATGGGTATTTCTATATCTTACCTATTTGTGGTGGTGAGTTCTTAGCTTATAATTTCAATAGCTTTAAAACGGTCCATCATAAGACCATAAAACAACTTGTTATATATTAAGGGCATCCTAAGCAACAACCTACAACTCAGATATGGGTATTTCTATCTCTTACCTATTTGTGGTGGTGAGTTTCTGTCTAATAATTTCAATAGCTTTTAAACGGTCCATCATAAGAGCACCAAACAAGTTGTATTACACAAAGTGTACCCTAAATAACAACCTACAACTTTCATATGGGTATTTCTACCTCTTACCTATTTGTGGTGGTCAGTGTTTGTTTGGAAATGTCAATAGCTTTTAAGTGGTCCATCATAAGAGCACCAAACAAGTTGTATTACATTAAGTACATCCTATACAACAACCTACAACTCAGATATGGGTATTTCTACCTCTTGTCTATACTTGTGGTGGTGAGTTTTTATCTAAGAATTTCAATAGCTTTTAAACGGTCCATCAGAACAGCGCCAAACAAGTTGTATTCCATTAAGTCCATGATGACCAGCAACCTACAACTCGGATATGGGTATTTCTACCTCTTACCTAATAGTGGTGGTGAGTTTTAATCTAATTATTTCAATAGCTTTTCATAATACTCTGATTTTATGAACAGCACCTGCAAATACCCATGTCTGAGATGTAGGTTGTTGTTTAGGATGCACTGTGTAATACAACTTGTTTAGTGCTCTTATGATGGACCATATAAAGTCTGAGTACCTCAAATTGGTGCAAGGTACAAATACCTATGTAAGAGTTGTAGGTTGTTGTTTAGGATACCCTTTGTGTAATACAACTTGGTTGGTGCTCTTTTGATGGACTACTTAAAAGCTATTGAAATGATAAGATTAAAACTCACAATCACAAATAGACAAGAGGTAGAAATAACCATATTTGAGTTGTAAGTTGTTGTATAAGATTCCCTTAATATATAACAACTTGTTTTATGGTCTTATGATGGACCGTTTAAAAGTTATTGAAATTATAAGATAAAAACTCACCAACACAAATAGGTAAGAGGTAGAAATATCCATATGGGAGTTGTAGGTTGTTGCTTAAGATGCCCTTAATATATAACAAGTGGTTTTATGATCTTATGATGGACCGTTTTAAAGCTATTGAAATTATAAGATAAAAACTCACCACCACAAATAGACAAGAGGTAGAAATAGCCATATCTGTGTTTAGGGATGTCCCGATCCAGCTTTTTGAACTTCCGATCCGATACCGATATTTATTTGCACTTCCGATCCGATACCGATATCGGCCGATACCGATACCGGCCTATCCGAGCATGTATTAAAGTTTAAAGTTATTTAGCCACTTACTTTACTTACTTTGTTGTCAAACTCATGTTGAAAAGCGTTTTACTCTTGATAACAAGTAGCCAGCAGAATTAGGTGTGTTTGAATAATACACAATGGTTGGTAAGGAGAAACTGACCTGTTTATTTAGCAATTAATAAACTCAAAATAGACAAAATATTAAATAACAAACAGAAATAGCATCAGTAAACCAAGGATTAAAAAGCCACAAGTGCAAATAATATTGTAAATTATATTTAAAAAAAACACACAACCTGAGTGGAAAATAGTCTATTATTAACATTAACATCCATCAGTGCTCTTGAACAAGTGTAAACCAAAGCTAAAAAAAAAAAATCCGTGCACATATCGTAAACTAATTAAAAGCAAAATGCCTTCTACTCCACACTTTGCTGCTCCATCCCCATCTATACACTCCCTTCAATTCAAACGTTTCTGCCAGTGTTAGTTGTGTAGGACCTTTCTTTTTGTCTTCGGTTTTCATTAGAAACTCGTCATGTTGTTTATGGTGGTATTTCGCTAAATGCTTGATTAGATTGGTGGTATTAAAAGTTCTTACAGCTTTACCACAACGCTTGACTTTACTGTGGCATATGTTGCACTCTACCTCTTCGTCTTTGTCATCCTTTAAGGTAAAATAATCCCACACAACTGACCGATAACTTCAAATTTACACGGCGGTCCGAGATGCCACGGAGCTAAATTGGGGCAGAAACTATGCTCGTGTGCTGAAGGTGTGCTGGAAAATGCGGACCGGATTTTACTCTCACTAGCAAAAACTGGAATGGATTTCTAAATGGGTGCGCTGGAAAACCCGGATCGGACTTTAAAAAAAAAACTGGATCGGGAGTCTGGATCGGCATTTTCTCGTGTCTGCCGATCCGATACCGATACGCATTTTTTGCTAATATCGGCGGCCGATCCGATCCAAATATCGGATCGGGACAACCCTATCTGTGTTGTAGGTTGTTGATTAGAATGCCCTTTATGTAATACAACTTGATTGGTGCTCTTATGATGCACCGTTTAAAAGCTATTGAAATTATAAGATAAAAATTCACCACCACAAATAGATAAGAGCTAGAAATACCCATATCTGAGTTGTAGGTTGTTGTTTAAGATGCCCTTAATAAAAAAGAACTTATTTTATGGTCTTATGATGGACTGTTTAAAAGCTATCGAAATTATAAGATGAAAACTCACCACCACAAATAGGTAAGAGATAGAAATACCCATATCTGTGTTGTAGGTTGTTGTTTAAGATGCACTTTATGTAATACAACTTGTTTGGTGGTCTTATAATGGACCGTTTAAAAGCTATTGAAATTATAAGATGAAAACTCACCACCACAAATAGGTAAGAGATAGAAATACCCATATCTGTGTTGTAGGTTGTTGTTTAGGATGCCCTTTATGTAATAAAACCTGAATCGTGGTCTTATGATGGACCGTTTAAAAGCTATTGAAATTATAAGATGAAAACTCACCACCACAAATAGGTAAGAGATAGAAATACCCATATCTGTGTTGTAGGTTGTTGATTAGAATGCCCTTTATGTAATACAACTTGATTGGTGCTCTTATGATGCACCGTTTAAAAGCTATTGAAATTATAAGATGAAAACTCACCACCACAAATAGACAAGAGGTAGAAATAGCCATATCTGTGTTGTAGGTTGTTGATTAGAATGCCCTTTATGTAATACAACTTGATTGGTGCTCTTATGATGCACCGTTTAAAAGCTATTGAAATTATAAGATAAAAATTCACCACCACAAATAGATAAGAGCTAGAAATACCCATATCTGAGTTGTAGGTTGTTGTTTAAGATGCCCTTAATAAAAAAGAACTTATTTTATGGTCTTATGATGGACTGTTTAAAAGCTATTGAAATTATAAGATGAAAACTCACCCCCACAAATAGGTAAGAGATAGAAATACCCATATCTGTGTTGTAGGTTGTTGTTTAAGATGCACTTTATGTAATACAACTTGTTTGGTGGTCTTATAATGGACCGTTTAAAAGCTATTGAAATTATAAGATGAAAACTCACCACCACAAATAGGTAAGATATAGAAATACCCATATCTGTGTTGTAGGTTGTTGTTTAGGATGCCCTTTATGTAATACAACCTGAATCGTGGGCTTATGATGGACCGTTTAAAAGCTATTGAAATTCTTAGATTAAAACTCACCACCACAAATAGGTAAGAGGTAGAAAAACCCATATCTGAGTTGTAGATTGTTCTTTAGAATGCACTTTGTGGAAAAAAAACTTGTTTGGTGGTCTTATGGTGGACCATTGAAAAGATATTGAAATTATTGAAAGAAAAAAAAAAGTGCCCAGTGCTCTGGAACCTTTAAGACCGCCACTTGCGTCCGTGTTAACCGTGTTAAGGTAATTTGTAGATGGTGCCTTAGACGTTGCAGAGGCGACAGCAGTACATTTAAAATAACATGTTATCTACAATTAAAATACGCATATTCCTGACGTAAACATAGTTGTAGTTGGTTGTTTATGTTGCCAGAAATTAGAATTTTTATATTTTGGCACTTTTGCTATAATTGTCTTAAAGCTATTGAAGAACGAATTCTGAATATGCGAACGTGAAACCAACTTTACCGCAGTACCCGGGGACCGCCTGTATGATGTTTTATGTCGATTGAATCGGAGTATTAATGTCTTCGGCACGACCAATCAAGTTGAAAACATTAACTGACCAAAACAAACTGGACTTAAGGCAGGAGGGAGGTAGCTTTTTTACGTAATGTCCGAAACCGCAAGTCAATCAAGTGACACCGCCGTCATCCATCCAGCGCTGATGATCCAGTGAGAGGATCATATTTAAGCCTCAAAACAGATAGCACGCGTGCGAGTGTGGTTTATTATAATGATTTGACGGATTTTTCCCCCCCAAAAATTCAAATGACGGAAATCCGTCGTGGTGACGGAGAACTTTTTTCCTCGCGGACACGTCGGTACGCCGGAATTCCGGCGTGCCGCCTGAAAACGGTCAGACCTGCGCTTGTCTACGCTTTCATTTCTCCATTTTGTCACATATCGTTTTGTACACATTCAGACTGGATTACGTCCTTTATCGTTAGAACATTAAATCAATATATTTTACACAATGTAACATTTGTAACATTTCTGTAAGTGTTAATAAACTCACCGTCGTATGTCTCTGCGTTCATAAGGTGATTTTTATTTGGCGTTTACTTTCGGTTTTGTCTCGTCTCATTTGGCCACGCATATGACTTGATTTCCGTGTGAACACTAGGGGGCGCACAGACGCAGAGCGAAAAACGTGCACGTTTTAATATTTCGCATGCGTGTATTTCTCAAGAATTTCCCATAATGCCTGAACGATTCCACTACCACAAGAACTGATTTAGGTGTTTCCATAGAAGAGAACGTATACGCAGCTCTAGAGATCCCCTCTGTTTTGTTTATCAGAACACGACCTTGGATAGTTGGATCTCTACTCAACCAATTATTACACCCACTTTGTTAATGATGGAAGTAAAGTATAATTTGTTCATATTTTGAGGATGTTTAGAGATTTTGATACCAATGTAAGAGATAACTGTTAAGGTTTCTGAAATTGTCTCTAGACGTAGATCATAGCCTTCAGGGTTCATAATCTGGATTATAAATTTGTACAGCCCTCAGAGTCCGTAGCTGGTGTCAGGAGAAAAGATTCACAACACACGGGTGTCAGGAAAGAGTTCTATTATTATTAATAATAATACATGTAGTTAAATACAGAATGAAGATGTGTCAACACAATTGGGTAAAATAATAAAACATATGTATGATTGGTGTTCTCCTTATCAGGAGAGGAGGCAGAGTAGACTGGATCTAGCGGAAGTGGAAGGATACAGGGAGAGAGAGAGGTAGACAGAGAGAGAGACAGACAGAGAGGTTCTAACTGAGGAGCAGACACACAGATAAGGGAATGAACTGAATGTTAGACTGTTTTGTCTGAGGGTGACAGACAGTAAATCACAAATTCCCATACAGTCCCCTCTTTTAAGATATTGATAACAGAGAAATATGATAAAAGTAATCACTCAGCTAGCAAAGGAGTCCACAGAGGTCCCTACGATAAAGAGTGTCCTCAGAGTCAAGTTTACTTGTACAGTGCTACAACAGGTGTTGTAGCGGCAGCTCTTTCTCCCTCCACCCGACCGTCTAAAAGAGAAGAAAAACAAAACTTCACATTCTAACTCAAAGAAAACAATCCACCTAGTGGACAAACACATGAATTTTTCAACAAATAATCCAAAGCAAATACACCTCAGTATGTTCTTAAACATGGCTCTTACATTTCCGGCCCCTAATTGTTTATGCTGTGGGCAGAACAATTACCAAATACTCATTTGACAAGAGCCATAAACATAAGCTTTCAAACCTTTCACAAATTCCAGAACCCATTTAACCTAAATTTAAACTATTAATACTCAAACCTTTCAATCAGTATAATTTAAGAGTCCTTGAATCATTTATCCTGACTCTTGCATCAGGCAGAGTTTACTCACTGCTCTGTCCAATTGACTGATCTTTTTTCTGCACAACATCTCGCCTTACAACACCTTTGGCATCAGGCAAGGTCTTTGTGATCCGGCCCATTACCCAAGAGTTGCGTGGAGCAGCATCGTCTGCTATCAAATCATGTCTCCCTCTTGAAAGTTCCTGTTTGGTCTTGACCACTTCTGACAATTCTGGAGTGAGGGTAAGTACTCTCTAAGCCACCTGGTCCAAAACAGATCTGCCATATATTGCTCTCCAGTCCTACTGTTGAGTCTTCTGCAAACTGTGCATCTTGAAATTATGCCTCTAATTGCTGAGCTTACTAGAGGTATCTAGTACGTAATGCGCATCTTGGATAACATATAGTTGTGTCCACCATGTCCAATTTCCTTGTGAATGTGTTGCAAGATGAGATCAGCAACTGGAGACCCTTTGCTAAGAATCGCAGGGTGTTTTGTCTCCTCTGGCATTCACAGTCTAGAGAGACGTCCGCCTACTCTCACAATTTCATCCTTCAAGAAGGGATCCAGTTTGTAGATTGGGCTGTAGATTGACTTGACCTCCGGGTCATCTTGGAGTATGGCCCTTTGGATAAGGCAATTATCAAATTATCAAGCCAATCTCCTGGAGACTTTAGAAGGAAATCTGGGCCTTGCAACCAAGTCTTACTTTCGATGAACTCCTTCACTTTCACCCCCCTTGAGACCTGATCTGCTGGATTTTCTCCTGACGTCACGTAATGCCACTGAGAAGGATGGCTGTGTTCCCTTATCACTGTGAATCGACTATGTCTATTTTCAATATATCTCAGAACTGTAGCGCTGTCAGCCCAAAAGATGGAGTCTTGGAGCCGAACTTGTATTTAACGTCGCAACATTTGATCCATTTTTACAGCTACCACTGCAGCTGTTAGCTCTAGCCGTGGGATTGTTACACATTTCAACTGTGCTACTCTTGCCTTTCCCATTAAGAGACTGCAACACTTCTCACCAGCTTGGTTTGACAAGAGCAGGTATGTAACGGTGCCATAACCACTCTCAGATGCATCAGCAAAGTGATGTAGTTGTGCTGACTGCAAAGATCCAAATGTCACTGGCTTCACACACCTGCTTACTGTAAATCCTTCTAACAGTTTAATTTCTGCCAACCATTCTTGCCATCTTAACGCCTGATGGTCCTTGATTTCTTGATCCCTGGTACACCTTTCCTCACACAAAGACCTCAGGATCTGCTTTGCAGGCAGGCAGAGTAACTGGCACTAAGAATCCTAGGGGTTCATACAATACACTGACCACAGACAGGATCCCACGCCTCGTTATGGGCCTTTCAGGAACATTCAATTCAAATTTGAAACTGTCCAGCTTGTGCACCACTGGATACCCAGAACATGCTCCATGGAAAGGGTATTGGGGCCTAGGTCCAAGTCTTAAACCTCAGTAGCACGGTCTTCTTCAGGAATAGACAACAATAGCCTTACTGGAAGTGACCCCCTTAGTTAGCTGAAAGCCACCCATGGTGCATAATGCTCTAAGGTCTTTCACAAGCTGAACTGCTTGAGCATCAGAAGGAACTGACTTCATCCACATAAAAGTTGTGGAGCACTGTCTCTACAGCTTCCAGGCTCAATGTTACCCTGTTGTCCTCTGCTGTTTTCCTCAAGGCATAAGATGCACAACTTGGTGACGAAGTAGTGCTGAAAAGGTGAACAGTTATTCTGAATTCCTCTGTGTTTTCACTCAGGTTGCCATCTGGCCACCACAGGAAATGCAGAAGATCTGCATCTTCTTCAGGGTTTTTAACCTGATAGAACATGGCCTTGACATCTGCCATTAATGCCACATGTTCTTGTCTGAATCTTAATAGAACCCCAAGGTGTATTAGTAAGATTCGGCTCTTGTAGTAACTGGTTATTTAGAGAGTCTCCTCTGTAGGTTGATGTGCAATCAAAGACAACGTGAATTTTCTTCTTATTGGGGTGATACACTCTGTGGTGTGGAATGTACCACACCCTGCCATCATCACGCAGCAGTTGCTCCTTGGGAACCTTAACTGCATATCCATTCTTAATGACATCCTTCATGAACATCTTGTGGTATTCTGCCCTTGCTGTACTTGGATGTCCAGTTATGCAGATAGATAACAGTTCTTCAAAATAAGAGGCAAAGGTTTTCCACCATAGTAGTAGGGTTTATTTGACTCCCTAATGAAGGCATTGTAAAACTACAAACATAAGAGAGAACATAGTATAATATGCATATAGTCACACAATATATATATTTCACGATCTAAATTAAAGCTCCACTGTCTTAAACTACAACTGGCATAGCCCCCATAAAGGATAAACAATAGGTAGCATGTATCCCGCTAGCTCGATGCTAACATATAATGGGTTTTCCCATAGACAAGCTAACGCGATTAGCATTGATGAGCACGACTGCGTAATAACATAAACAAAACTACAAACTACATTACATCACTCTACATGAACTTAAAATCACTCATACTTACAGGCATATATTTCCCATGCTCTGTGTAAAAAATTACTTTGAGAACAACCTGCGGGACGCTACCAGTTCAGACTCTCTCAACTTGTTTTCTTATTCAATTGCAGAAACAGGTTAACCTGCCCACCTGCTCCCCTAGTGGGCTGGTGGTGCTACTGCACTCCAGCAGTGGCAGCACATGTAGTCTTTATAGAAGCTTGCGTGTCTTTTCAATTTCCTTTTCAGGCTAATAGCATGCAGTTCTGCAACACAGCGGTTATTTTGCATTTTTACTGCCTCATCTTTTAGTGGCAAGTTCACACAGTAATGCCCATCCACCAGTCTAACATAACTATTCACCAGAGACATGAACTTGTGGTCTTGCAGTGACATTTCTTCTGTCTCTTCACAGTCACGCTCTGGGAAGTCAGCATTATACTGTTGTTCGAACAGCTTCTCTCCAGTGTCACTGTCCGTCTTCAAATTTTTTAGTGGCCCATTCACCACCCAGCCTAAAGCAGTTCTCACTGCATAAGGACCATCTCCCTCACTATGTATTACCTGCCATGGTTCCATTGCCTTTGGAACATTGATGCCTATGAGCAGGCCCACTTCAGCATTGACTTGAGGTAGAGATACATCTTTCAGGTAAGGTCACCTTGCAATATCTTCCTGCGTGAGAATGTTCTCCCTATGCACTGAAATGAAGCTATGGGTGTATACCCTGGGCAGGTCTATGTAGGTATCCTCTTCCACACCACAAGCTTCTAAGTCTGTCAGGACAAATGTCTTTAAAACCTTACTGTCATCTGCTCTGTTACAGCCCATGGTGTTGAGAAGAATCTGTGTTGGTCTGCCTCTGAAGTTCAGCTTTCTTAGTAGATCTTCAGTACAAAAGCTTGCTGTGCTGCCAGGATCCATAAACCCATGTTTCCACATACCTATCACTCCTCTTGGATTTGATCTTCACTGGCAAAACAGCTAATGCACATTTCCCTCCGACACTTTGCTTTCCTTTTGCAGTCCAGGAAAATCCAAAACACAGACCTTTGGATTTTAGAAAATCCAATCTTTTATTATGTGGTAGCTCTTTAATCTTTCTACACTGCTAGAATGTGCTTGCTGTGGCAGTAGGTACAAGGTTTCTGCAAAGTAACATTAACAATTTTCTTAACTGTCACTTCTTGTGGCTTGTCTTCTCATGGAGCCTCAATGCTTATAGCAAAGCTGCTGTTTCCCCTCTGACTACCCTTCTGGATTTTACTGTCCTTTCGTTGCATAAGACTCTGACATGCTCCCAAATAGGGGATCTATGAGGATTTTCGCATGGCAATCAATGAACTCGACCATGTCGGAGAACCTTGCTCGTTTTCTCCCTTTCTCTTGAATATCAAAGGACGTCACTCTCCATTTCTCACGCGATTTGTAAGGAAGCTTTGAAAGAACAGAAGCATATTAGTGGGGTTGTCCATTTACTCTACCATAACGGTGCCTTAGCCAATCGCTTACTGACTTGTTCAGTTAAACAGGTGTTACTCTGAGAACTGTGACCTATCGAGATCTGTTACTCCTCACTAGCCTGGGCAGCGGTCCGATCACATTACTGTTAGTATATCAATATATAGTAACGCACCGCTTTTAATGACCAGTAATGTCAACGGCGTTGTAACGACAGGAAAAGTAATTAATTATATTATCCCGTTACTGACAAAATGACGTCATTACCTAATGCTGTTATTTTTAACGGCGTTATTCGCAACACTGGTGACAAGACAGAAGACAGGTTTGTGCAATAACTCAGCATGCATTTGCTCCGGCCCTCTTCCTTGCAGACAGCTCAGAGGTCGACTGGAGCTCGCTTATCTCTGCTGTGGGAAACATCAGCGTTATCAGCACAAAGAGTGCATATGGTGTTCAAATGTGTTGATATGTCTCTTCACATGGCAAATCACATGGCAAAACACATTTATTTTGCAAAAATTCAGTAGCAGGTTTAATCATTTTATCTACATGTCATCTACATGCATAGGCAAAGCATTTCTTCATTGCAAAGCATTCTATAATTATCAACAGTATCAGCATGTGTTAGCAAAAGCATTTCTTCATTGCAAAGCATGGCAACAGTTTGTCTTACCTGACCCTTTCCGGATCATCACCAGTCGGCTCACTCGACCACCAGTTCCCACCTTGACTTTGCCTAACTTGCTTCTCACGTTTATTCTTCTTCTGCCACTTCCAGTCTTTTCTTCCGTTACCTTTTCCATCGCCCTTCATCATTTTAACCATGGCGCATGTTTGATGCGCTTCTTTTTCTTGCTTCTGTGTCCTCTGGTTACTCACCCTCCTCAGCTGGTTTTCTGCATGTGTCCACTTCGTGGTGGTCAGCCGTCTGTTTTCAGCTTCTCGTGGAGCCTCAACGCTTATAGCAAAGCTGCTGTTTCCCCTCTGACTACCCTTCTGGATTTTACTGTCCTTTCTGCCCTTTCCTTCCTTCATTGGAAAAGACTGACATGCTGCCAAATAGGGGATCTATGAGGATTTTCGCCTGGCGATCAATGAACTCGACCATGTCGGAGAACCTTGCTCATTTTCTCCCTTTCTCTTGAATATCAAAGGACGTCACTCTCCATTTCTCACTCGAGTTGTAAGGAAGCTTTGAAAGAACAGTCTGCATATTAGTGGTGTTGTCCATTTCCTCCATGAACTCGAAATCACCCATCGCGTTCTTGCAGACAGTCAGGAATAGCGCATATGCATTGAGAGATTTACCATCTTCTTGCTTGATAATAGGCCAATTTAATGATTTATCCATGTAGGCATTTGCAATCTTTAGCTCGGTGCCATAGTGTTCAGTCTGTCCAGTGCAGTGGAGTTGGTGTGAAGGAGGGAGACATCAGTGGATGTTTGGGAGACACCATAACAGCTGAAACAGGTTGAGACTCAGTAGCAGCATGACGTCAGGAGTAGGTTTACCTCAGCAAAGGTAGAGACAAGATTATTAGACATGTCTTAGTACAGAGAAGTACTAATTAATGGACTTTAGTGGGCTCGAGCAGATCTAGCTATAGTAGCACAGCTGGAAGGGTGGAGCTAGAACATAGCACAGGCATGAGGGATCCCTGAGACATCAGGAATAGGTTTATCTGCAGGCAGAGGCAAAGAACAAGACATGTTAATATGAAAACCATTATGTTTATATGAGGAGAGATGTGTATTCGCCGACTAACACATTCAGGGGTGTCATGTACGAATGGTGTGTACGTACAAAAACATTGCGTACGCTATGTTTCACGCAAACGGTCAGATGTACTAAATGTGATTTGAACGTGATAAAGTGCGTACCCCCACGCCACTTTCACTTCAGGCGTACACATTTTTCTAATGTGTTTTCATCAATTAGCGACACTTAGAGGTGATGCATTGAAATGACAACAATTAAGATATCATTTACGCACACATTGTAGTAAGCCCTTATTGTGTAAAATAAAGTAAATTAATCAGAAAATTAAACATTAAATTAATCAGACAATTTCATTGCCTTACTGAAATAATCATTCAATGTGTTTCCACTTAGCCTAGATTATATAAACATGCATGAAATGTTGCGCTGGAGGTCTTGGGAGATGGCAGCATTGGCATTACTGGAGGATATTGATAATGGCCGAATTCACAGAGATTGTGATCATGACCATTATGATTTTTTGGCCCATGATGATGACTGGCTTATAAGCCGTTTCAGATTTCCAAGAACTGTCCTCTTGTGCTGAGTTGGGTCCAGTTTTGGAGAGAGAAACGCGAGGAGTCGTGCATTGCGAGTTGCTTTACAGGTGCAGACAACGCTCGGCTTCCTGGCAACTGGCTCGTTTCAAAGAGAACTGACAGACCGGTAGGGGATATCCCAGTCATCTTTGAGCCGGGCCATGCCAGCTGTTTTGGATGGGATCATCTGTATGCCAGCTAGGTATATACATTTCCCATATGAAGCGGTTGACCAGGTAAACATTAAAGCACAATTTGCAGTGATAGCAACAAATTTAAAGCATTTACATAAAGCATTTGACATTCCCAGCTTAGAATAATTAATTTAAAAAATGGGTAATTGTTAAATTACTTAGGAAACAGCAGCTACGTGCTCAAGACATGGCTGATGACCCTTTGTAATCCACAGACTGACCGGGAGCGGAGATACAATTCTCTCCATTCTCACACCCGGTCAGTCGTGGAGAGGGCGGTTGGGCAGCTGAAAAGCCGGTGGCGCTGGCTGGACAGGACTGGGGGAAGCTCGTGTATCGGCCAGAGAAGGTGTGTCGTATTGTGAGGGCATGTGGGGTCCTGTACAATGTTGTGCACAGGTATGACGTGCCATTGTTAGAGGTGGTGGAGCACCCAGCAAACCCAGAGACAGGACAAATTAATGCGCCCATACATGAACTCTACTTGATTGGTAACTTAAATTGAATACTTACACTGTTAACTAAAGCAATATAGGTAAGCAGAGCTTATAAATGCCAAGAAACAGGACAGGACAAACTCAAGAAATATTTACCCAACTGAGCACACACTCATACGTACATACAAACACACACACACACGTAGCAGCAGCACATAAGTGAGAAGGTTTATTGAAGTAAGGCGAGTTCCATGTGATGCTGGTTGTGGCTACCTCTGGTGGCCACAGTCAGCCTAGCAGCCCAAGGCCAGACCATTACACAAAGTTTCAGACTCTCAGGACTGCATCTCTCATCACACAAAACTGTGCGTATAACATTACAGAAATATCAAATAACCCTTTTGACTTATTATTCAACCAGTTTATTTTCCATGATTCTAGCAACTAATCAAACCTACCAGAATGTGACTCAAAGTCACTGCATCCAAATGTGTGTATTTTGTCAGGACTGCAAATATGTACAGGACATGCAGGGGACATGCAGGAGACATACGGAGGACATATTATCATATACAGGTGCAGCTATTAACTACACAATAGACATGAACTAAGTAAACAAAGTGTGTGTTCTCTGTGTAACATCCATCAGGAGGCGATGGAGACAGATGGAGGTTCTGTGTAGAAGCAGCACTGGTGTTCACCACTCTGAACTCTGAACTCATTCTTCTCTTTCCACTTGAGTTGTTTACTTGGATGGAGTCAGAATATTGCAAAACCATTTACAGATAGTGAGAATGTAACCGTTTAACCCTGGTTCAAGTTATTCTTTTGACCTTTGTTTCTTCATAATGAATCTGTTCTGTTGTATGGTTGTGTTTTAAAGACTAAATTGCAAATTACAATAGTTTTGTAAGTTTAAGATTTGTTGCTGATTATAACTTAAAGTGACAATGAGGTCTTAAACACTTTTGGGAAGTCTTTAGAAAGTCTTAAAAAAGTATTGAAATGAACCTCAGTAATTCTACAAATACCATGTTGTCATTAAAGATTTTGGTGTAATGATGTGCATTTTCAGTGGCGTGCACACATAGACCTCAGGTGGTGCTAAAGCACCACAAACTGCCCTTTATCAACGAAAGTGCCCTTTTGAAACTTCGTTTTTTATTATTATTATCATTTTACTGTGGTCAGTTTGAAATGATCTTTTGAAAACCTGAGCGATTAAAAACAATGCCCTGAAATGAGCCACCACCTCACACACACCCGACCTCTCTCTTCCTTTAACACACCAGATGCGCTACCGCAGCAGTTCAGTTCAGCCAGTGGAAGGAAGCGTCTTCAGCACAGCACGCACGGTCACAGATAGACTTCTTCTCCCGTGCCCCACCAGCCAGGTCACATACACATCAAGTAAAATCGTACCGTTTGCCCTCTAAGCCCAACGTGAAATCATTTTGTTGTGCAGTTAAATGTCTCATACAGCACCAAACTACTGAGCATTTTTAGCCGATGGTCACCTGATAAACTAGTAAGTGCAGAGGGAATTCACCTGGGCATGGTTACTCCACACTGCATGGTCTCTCCACACTGCTGGATCCTTCTCATTTGCCCCAGTCTGAGATACTGTGCAGGAATGATCGTGTGCATATCTGCTGCATAACTCCACAAAACCACAACTAGTGCGAGCTTGTCATGCTAACCTCATGTGTTCTAAATTATCTTTCCAGCTGATAAAATCTCTTAACCTCACTGTGGAGACAAGGTCCAACCCAGCAGTGTCGACTATGTCTGAGACAGAACAGGAAAACACTATTTCACTTCTGCAGAACTGTGTATACTGTTGAAATAACCTCAATACTTGTGTGTGTGTGTGTGTGTGTGTGTGTGCATCACAACAAACCTTCATGTTTTTTGTCTCTAGAAAACCTAAAAATGGATTAGATTCAAATATCAGTTCATATAACTGTTCATGCGGCTGCATATGGAAGAGTAAACCAGAGGTGGGTAGGAACGTGTTACATTTACTCCATTACATTTACTAAAGTAGCTTTTTGGACAAAAATGTACTTGTAAGAGTAGTTTTAATATGAAAGTATTAATATTTAATATTTGCGATGCCGTATGTATAATTTTGTGTAATGTTATATCTCTGAGGCATAACGTTTGTATGATGTAATTATTAAATGTAACGCAGTGCAATACTAAAAACCAGTTCACACTCTGAGTGTACACACTAGCAATATACGATGATTAAGTTTGCTACAAATTTATTCAGTTGGCTTCAATTTGTAGCTACATATATTGGCTGACAGTCTCATCAGTTAGTGCCTTTGTGGAACACATTAAAGTTACACAGGCCTAATAATTAGGAACAAACAAAAATACATACTATTTATAATAAATAATTTTTATATATTATATTTATTTATAATGAATTATTTTTATCATTAAAAGTCATTGTTTCCAGTAATTCAGTTTCCCATGATGTAATTTATTGACACGAGACAGTACTCATACATTTACTCACTACTTGAGTAGCTTTTAATCAAAGTACTTTTTTACTTTTACTCAAGTAAATTTTTGGATGCATACTTTTACTTTTACTTGAGTAAAATAGTTCAATACTCTACCCACCTCTGGAGTAAACACAGACCTAATGAGATGAGCACCGATAATAAGAGCCCAGAGTGCTGAACATGGAGTTAAAACTGTTTCAGTTTTCTCTGATTAGAGAAATACACTACTAAAGTTGAAAGTATTGAAAGTTGATGAGTTTCAGATATCATCAGCATCATACGTATATTTTTATTTCTTTCTTTTTTTGTGGTTGTACACTCTGTACAATTGCAGGGTCTTAAAAAGTATTTAAATTTGATCAACACATTTTGGAAAACTTAAGGCTCTTAAAAAGTATTAAAATGGTTTAGTTAGCTCTATAGGATCATTTATGGCCCAACTGATCAAGTACAACGTCTTGAGAAGATGATGTACCGCTACGTACCTGGAGTGAGCTCAGACACAGGTGCCAGTGTTGACGCTCCAAAGGTGCTTGTTTATTGTGAAATAACAAACATACCACACATGCGGCTACAGTTGCTCCATTTATACATAAACATCACACCATCACAGCGTTAATGAGATTATGTATACTGATTAGACATAAAGAAAAACTCACAAACTGTAGAGTAATTAGAATGCAAAACAAACACATTGAGGCACATGTCATGAGTACCGTGTTTATTGTTATTTATTATTCACCATTTTGTTTAACCAAGTGTGTGTAAGATTTAAAGAAGGGACATAGACAGCAGTGGCGGCTGGTGCGAAAAAAATTGAGGGGGCACAAACAAATTAAAAACAAATAAAGCAGTCTTAGTGCCCTTTATTTATTTGAACATGAATTTTGCCCTAGCGTTCTTCAAGTGAACGCTTTGTGAAAGGATTTTTTGTAAAGATAAAACTGAATTTTCTCTCATTTTGTAAGAGCTGCTGCTCCAGCCTGCTGATATTCAACGTGAACCGAGTTAACGAACCACAGCTGACTGACACTACCAACAAGAGTGGTTGTGTCCAACAAGAGTGGGTGTGTCCAACAAGAGTGGGTGAAACAACCAATTAAACTGCAGCCTCAGATCACCTGCATGCCAAAAGTTTATGCATCTACATGTAACCTCATTAGACCGGCGCCCTGCACACATGAAGTGTGCACAATGTAAGCAATTAAATACAATTGTGTGTTTACTCTTTTAATAAATTCAAACATGGCTATTAGACACACAGTGTGACTAAATAATTTCCTATCTATTGCAGTTTATAATTAACTCATTTTAATATCTGAACAATATTAAGGGGGCGGTGCCCCATATTGGCCAGCTGCCAATATTGCTCAAGATGAAGGAAGTGACCCAATGAGCCTTCAGGACAAGGGACACTCCAGGTCTCCAGGTAAGCTGACTTCTCTGTGGCTTTCCACAATACTACAAACTCATTGTTAGTACAGCCTGATTTTCATATCCTAGCTATCTAGAGATAGTGGTCATGTTACAAGCCAGTCATAGTTAACTTACTAGACATTGTTAGCCAAATTAGTGTGTTGTTCCTGCAATATGTCCCAAAGTGTTTCATGCTCACTCAGTTCCCTTACTAGTAATATCACTAATAATAGAGGTGGAGGTCTCCATTAGATTCATGTTCACACAGTGCCCTCACTGGAAATATCACCAATAACCCTAACCCTAGCTAGTAAACCTAACAAGTATCCCTAACTCTCCTCTCTAGATTTGTTTTGAATGAAAGGGCTCTTTTTCCGTGACTCGTTCAGGAATCTCATTTAGGAAGCAGGTCTTGTATACCGGTACATGACTGTGAGAGACAGAGAGAGAGACAGAGAGAGAGAGAGAGAGAGAGAGAGAGAGAGAGAGACAGAGAGAGAGAGAGACAGAGAAGCTTTAGAGACAACACCACACAGAACACTTGACCACAGTGAAATATTTCTTAACATGAAAGCGCTGGTGGGTCAGGACACAACTCTGCATGCTCTGCAGTCTCAACTGTAGTTTTTGTGCATAGACGACTGTGACGGGCAGGGTGTGCGAACTAAAAAGGAAGCGATCACGCCAAGTCTCAGGGAAAAAGGATGGTTTAATAGAAAGTGTGCAAACCAAAACCCGTGCAGTAGATCCAAATTAAGGATATTGTAACGTGGCTCGCGCCACGGAGCGAGGAGACGGACACAAATGCAGAGATGAGCGAGATTTAATACAGGGAATACCAAAACCAGAGTCGATAGAACAGGCAGGGGTCATAACGTGCAAGCAGTCCGAACAAGAACAAGAAACAGGCATGACGAGACGAGAACAGGGAAGACTCACGGACCAGGCAGGAACAAACAGATGACGGGAAACACAGGGCTTGAAAAACAACGAACGTGGAAGCACAAACCGACTGATAGAACAAAGTAGACAAAATCACGGATGACACGACTGGGGAATGACGGGACATATATACATAGAACCGAAACAAGGAACAGGTGATAACAATGACACTGGGGCGTGGCAACAAACAAGGAATAACGGAGACAACGAGCTGGGCGGGATAAACAGGCAGGGAATAACAAAACCACGAGGAACAGAGACGTTGGAGTGACAGCGGGGAGAGGGGGGCATAGCCCTACGTGACAGATATAATAACCAGCGGTCAACTGGTACAAAGACAAGACATATATAGGCAAACACGACCCTCAGGCAAACAAACGACCCTCAGGTGAGACGGATCACGGGCTCCGCCCACCTGAGGGACGCACATGACGTCACAAAACAACAACAACAGCCGCTGTGGACGGAGGCGACCAGTAGGGGGTCGCCTCACCGTGACAACGACAGGGTCAGCGTGTCAGTTTAACATCATCAGTTCCACATACAATGGTTTGCAAAGGTATTCATACCCCTTGAACTTTTCCATATTTTGCTACATTACAATCACTCACATAAATAAATTTCATTGGAATTTAATGTGAAAGATCAAAAGATCAACACAAAGTGGTAAACAATTGTGAAGTGTAAAGAAAATATATGATGATTATTATATATTATATTATTATAGGATTCAATTCAAAACATATATATCTATATAAGTACCTATGTTATACATGTCTAACAGTTAGACTTGGATTCTTGCGAAACAAAAGTACATGAGTGTGAATACCTGCCTTCTGTGTAGTGACTGGACTCCTTTACCCATCTCCTCCTCTTCAGAAACACAGCAACCACAACTGCAGCTACAACAAAAACCGTAGAGAGAACTGCCGCGACGATGTAGTGAGTACGGTCTTCAACAGCTACACAAAGAGAAACAAATTAACCAGTTAATTACATTAAAGGGAGCTGTCCTGTATGCTAATTAATATTCTACACATACATAGATGTCTCAGTGTTTATGAGGTTTTTCTCCCTGAAATGCAGAATACACAAGTGCTGGAATAAAAATAAATAATTATCTAAAATCTGTACATCATTACAGATTAATGTGTTTACTGATGTAAATATCATCAGAAAAAGCAAAAAATCTGTAATTGAGGATGTGAGGAATTATATGTTGAATTGTTTTACCAGGACTGTGGAGACAGTGTGTGGTAATGTCGAATGTGGTTGTCTTGTTGCTGAATGGGTTTGAAGCCACACATGTGAAGCTGTCATTATCTGGATTCTGAATTTCCAGAGGAAGATACACTGTGGCATTCAAGCTGGAGTTTCCTGTGTGGTTTATTATCATGTTGCCTTTATACCAAAAGAGACTGAGTCCTCTCACATTCCTCACTGAACACAGTAATGAGCAGAGGTTATTATCTGGAGAACTGTGGGTGGCTGTCACATTAGGTACTGATACAGTTTCTGAAAGAAAAATAAAATAAATATGAATCAGTCTAAGCCTTTCTTCACATGTTCATTTTGTATTAAACTGAGAATCAATCTTACCATACACCTCCAGTTGATATTCCACCTCTACATAAGGGTCTTTTATACTCTCTACAGTATAAACACCCGAGTCTCCTGTGTTTAGGTCTGTGAGAGTGAAGAGCCCAGTGTGAATGTCCCAGTGGAGACGATTCTTAAACCTCTCAACAGTGTCTGTGTCTGTGACTTTATTGAACACTTGTCCAATGGTTTTGCCTTCATATAGTATATTCCCACTAAGAGGCACTCTGGTAGGGAAGGTAAGAGATGTCCTCACAACACTGTTCACTACTGTCCTCTCAGCTGAAACGCTGGTGAACGTCACTGGAAGAGAAACAGTGCTTTAGTGATCATCTTAATCCTGGTTATTGCTGTTTTCAAAGTAAACATGAGGTTTTGGCTAAAAGCGTGTGTGTTTATAGACTATTGAGACTATCTGGGGGGACAGGCCCACTGTATTTTGACGGTAACAGTTTTATTTACCATTAAACAAACACAAAGGTTACATTATTAAAATGGAGTCATTTGTGTCCCAGCTATGTTGATGAGGCACAGTTATATATTTCACAGTTCTGTTTTCATAGACAATATTGTATAGAAGCTCTAGATAAGCAAACTTATTTGTCCAGTATCATTAACTGGATTAACCAGTTTTTTTTTTTTTTTTTTTTTTTGTTATGTAAAGTGTGTTATTGTATGTAATGATGTGAGAATGTTTGAATGATTGTAGATGTTGCAGCAGGATGCATGTGAAGTCCAAGAAGAATTTCCCCTTGGGGACAATAAAGTATATCTTATCTTATCTTATCTTATCTTGAACAGCAATAAATAAATAAATGAAGAAAAATCTTGATCTTGGAAATTAAGCAGAAAACATTTTTTAAAAAACAGGTTTTAAACAAGTTATTATAAATCTTGAAATTAGACATCCTGGAGTAAGATTTAATAATTAAAATCTACCTTTAATATTTTACCTTTAATCTATATTTTTTTAAATCTACCTTTAATCTTTTTTCATTAAACAAATGTTACACATTTGACCTTTTCTCACACCGCAAGACACTGAAAAGCTGGTGCAGAATTGCTCATGTCTTAATGGTTTGGCACTTCCACACATCTCTTAACACCTGGCAGCATCTGGTCCAAAAATATTTTGGTATTTGTTCAATTTTAATTGTATTTTTTATTGATTTATATTTTGTTATTATAATATATTATTTATTATTAAAAACGTTTTATTTTAATTGTTTTAATTTTGCTACTGTTTATATACAATAAAGATCTATCTATCTATCTATCTATCTATCTATCTATCTATCTATCTATCCTTATTTATGTTTGGAAGGGGCTATATAAAAAGATCAATAAAGATCTATCTATCTATCTATCTATCTATCTATCTATCTATCTATCTATCTATCTATCTATCTATCTATCTATCCTTATTTATGTTTGGAAGGGGCTATATAAAAAGATCAATAAAGATCTCTCTATCTATCTATCTATCTATCTATCTATCTATCTATCTATCTATCTATCTATCTATCTATCTATCTATCTATCTATCTATCTATCTATACTTATTTATGTTTGGAAGGGGCTATATAAAAGTCGTCTGTCTATTATCATCTATAGATGTTTTGTCATAGAATCTTATGACTGGGAGAGAGAGATTTTGTTTATTTTGCTATAGTACTCCAGTACATAGAGTTTACACATGTTTTACAGTTTTACAACATTTTGTATTTACAAGTTTAAAAGGATGTTAAAAAATTAAAAAAATGAACATTTAAAAAATGTTCTTCAACTCACCCCTTAAGCAAGTGATAAGCAGAGTCCATGTGTTAGTTGTCATTCTAAGTTTCTCTATTGTGAAATAACTGAGTCCCGGAAGCTGAGCAAAGACATGTGAACTGGGTAGACACTAAAGCTACTGGCTTTTACTGTGGTAGAGTGGAAGAGGTTTTTTCTCTTTTTTAAGAGTACTGCTATTTAAACAGTACTGCTTTTTTAACAGTACTGTTATTTAAGAGTACTGTTTTTTTTAAGAGTACTGCATTAGTAACCGTAATCCTTAAGTGCAGAGGGAATTCACCTGGGCATGATCCCTCCACACTGCATGGACTGTCCACACTGCTGGACCCTTCTTATATGCCCCAGTCTGAGATACTGTGCAGGAATGATCGTGTGCATATCTGCTGCATAACTCCACACAAAACCACAACTACTGTGAGTTTGTCACGCTAACCTCATTTGTTCTAAATGATCTTTCCAGCTGATAAAACTCTTAACCACACTGTGGAGACAAGGTCCAACCCAGCAGTGTCTGTCACGTCTGAGACAGAACAGGAAAACACTATTTCACTATTTCACTTCTGCAGAACTGCGTCTGCTGTTGAAATAACCTCAATACTAATGCATGTGTGGCCGGTGTGTGTGTGTGTGTGTGTGTGTGTGTGTGTGTGTGTGTGTGTGTGTGTGTGTGTGTGTGTGTGTGTGTGTGCATAACAACAAACCTTCATGTTCTTTGTCTCCAGAAAACACAAAAATGGATTAAATTCAAATAACAGAAATAACAGTTCATATAACTGTTCATGTGGCTGCATATGGAGGAGTAAACACAGACCTAACGAGAGGAGCACTGATAATAAGAGCCCAGAGTTCTGAACATGGAGTTAAAACTGTGTTTCAGTTTTCCCTGATTAGAGAAATTTGTTCTGTGAGTATACTGACATCTTGGTGTTTTTGTAACGGTGGTGAACCCGGGATCCATACGCAGGTGTAATACACGTTGATTTTAATATATATATGCAAAAAGCAGACCCCGTAGGGAAGGCAGGCAGCAGCACAAAAAGGGAGAGTCAAAAACTAGGCGATGGCAATCCTTATGTAGGGTGTGGTGAGTAGCTGATCAGGGTCAGGTGTGCAGGTCAGTATTCCGGTGATGGCGCCCTCTGGTGGTCATGGGCGTGATTGCCATTCCTGACAGTTTTGTTACTGCATGACTCACAGACCTGTTTCTCCACAGAGACACAGTCATGACCCTCACTGAGACTAAAGATCTGACCCAAGCTCATTTTCAATGCTATCGACATATTGGTACTGTCATCTGCCCCGCTATTGTTAAGGCAACTTTTACTACATCTGACACTATAACGTTTCTGCTCTACTAGTAATATTCAGACATATGAACAAGTCACTAAGTTGCAAGTAACAAGTAAGTCCCAAGTCAATACAATCAAGTCTCGAGTCACGTCCCAAGTCAATACAATCAAGTCTCGAGTCAAGTCCCAAGTCAATACAAGTAAGTCTCGAGTCAAGTCCCAAGTCTTAAACTTCAAGTCCTAGTCAAGTCACCAGATGTAATTTCAATATTTAACGCAAATGATGCAGTTGATTAGTATATTAAGTCAGACTATAGACTAAGTAACGTTAGGCGTTTGAGTGTTTCGGTTCGCTTGAGTGAGATGTCGTTACAATTGTCGTCGGCACCTACCAACCCCCCCTACCCACCCCCATGCTCCATTTTTGGGAGCATGTTGCTTGTCCTCTCCGCACAAATTCAACGCTGCTGCCCCCCTCCCCCTCTCCCCCGATCGCTTACGGATAAACTGAGCTGAGCAGTTCACATTTTACAGCACCATTTAATACAAAATTATCCAGTTATGTGATTCTATATTACTTATGTATTATGTTAAAATAAGCACTTCAAGTCTTTTCAAGTCTTAAAGCTCAAGTCCGATTCCAAGTCCAAGTCAGTAAAGGTAAAGTCTATGTCAAGTCGCAAGTCTTCAGTGATGTTGTCGAGTCAAGTCACAAGTCATCAGTTTAGTGACTCGAGTCGGACTCGAGTCCATGTCATGTGACTCGAGTCCACTTTTTTCCACTAAAAATACTTTACTACCTCATATTAGTGCAATAATGGTGTTGCTCTTGTTAATGTGAACATCTATGCAAAACAAATATATCCCAAACAATTCAGAGGATCATATAACAGTACTATAACAGTATTGTTATTTAAATGTTTTAATATTATTATTCATATATTTTTTATTATAATATATTTAGAGCACTTTTATAATTATATGTAAATTATGTTTTAGAATCAGTACTGTAACATCAGCCACAAGGGCTGAAACCTGCAAAATTCGTAGTGCAACATCCCAGTCTGGGACTGGACCATTTTCTACCACCAGAGGGAGACATACGAACTCCTCACAGTAATTAGAGGCAAATTACTACACCTGTTATCCTGCGTAAGTAAGAGTAGTTCACAGGGGTTCTGGTTATCTATTAGGAGTCCTGACAAAAGTTATGGTCCAGGTATGAATCTCAAGGGCTGACTATTGAGTTCTCTTTATTGGCAAAGCTGTTTTAGTGGTGTGCTGGTAATACACTGGCTTGGTCACCCTGAGAACACCCACATTGGTTGTTTTGGGATTCCTCTTCCAATGATTTTTCCGTGGTTGTGGTGTTTGTTTACCTAGCTCCCCCATGTTTTTGGGGGGTTATTACCCCTGCTGGAGGCTCATTCTCATCCTGGGAAGCTGAGTATTTGGGAAGCTGAGTTTTAATCCAGCCTGTAGTGAGTCTCTCCATTACCCTTCTTATACAAATCAGATCTCATTCTGATCACCAGACATGCAGATGCTGCTTGTAGACATCTGAACCACTGCAGTGTGCTACAAAAATAAACTTGCCTTGCAAATCTATAGACAGTTTCATGAGGCTGTAAAACAGTAAATACTGTGAAAAAACAAAAATGACATGAGTGAACTCTAACCCACAAGCTAACCCATGAGCTAACTCTAACCTCTAAAACCTAATTTTTAAGCCATTAACCCCAAGACCTAACCCATGAGCTGCCCTCATGCTGGTCTTCCCTCATACACTTGGATGTAAATGAGCCACTTTCAGCTGTGGGTGTGGCCTTATGTTAATATTCCCTTAAGATATGCACATGAACATACAATCAAAAACAATCCTGAGTACATGCAGACTTCTGAGGGAGAGAAATACTCCTATATGAAGAAAGGGGTTAGGGGTTTAGGGTAAAAGGTTAGGGTTTAGCGAAACCCTTCATTTATGTAGAATGAATGCTGCAGCACGACTGGTCTTCAATCTCCCCAAGTTCTCACATGTGACTCCTCTGCTACGCTCGCTTCACTGGCTTCCAGTAGCGGCACGCATCAGATATAAAACCTTGATGCTTGCTTATGTAGTGGTGCTTCGGCACCTCTATGTGTGCTGTAGTCTCGCTGCGTCGTTGATTACATCATCACGCAGTTTTGTCGCCGCATGTTGGCGATGGGCTTTAAATTCAGGGCGCCAACACTGCCAGAGCCACGTTCTGGCGTCCTACGCCGTTCTGCCTGGCCATCAGCATTGGTTTTGCTGCTGTTCACCTGCGGGCGATCTCGGTTAAGGCCGCGTTTGGCATCCTTGTTTTGTCTACGTTTGTCTGAGGGAGTTTTACCTGGTGGTCAGCGTTCTGCAGTGGCTCCTCTGGGTTTTAATTGCGCTTTTAATCCTTGCAGTGGTTTACCTAGTTCACTGTCTGCTGTTTGGATCCACATTCGTGACTGTTGCCTCAGAGACTAGTTGGGTATTCGGGCTGGTGTATAATAATACTGGACTTTGGTGCTGCCGGGTGCTTCATCCTCTTTACCGGGCCTACAATCAGTTTCGTCGTGTCGGGCTTTGCTCCGGCTGCTGTTCTGTTCTGTTGTAATGCTGTAACGCTGTTCTGTTCTGCTATTCCGCTTGTATGGTGTTTTATTATAGTGCACTCTCACGTTGTGCTTGCTCTGCCAAACGGTGGTACTACAGTGAGCGAGGCCGCGTGCTGTACTTGCATACGGCAGCGCGTGGGTGTTAACTAGAACCAGCGTGTGTGTATGTGTGTGTCCGTGTGAGGTTGTATGGTTGGGTGAGTGTAAGTGGGTATTAATTCCTTGTAGTTATTTTTTTGTTTTGTTTCATTTGGGTTTATTTACTTTGGGCCTTGGATTCCTCCTGGGGGGTGGCTGGGGCATTTGTGGTGCCCTTCTTGGGGATGCAATATCTGCTGTGCCCTCTGGGATGTGATATTTGAGTCGAGTGTACAACTTCTCGTGCGTGTGTGTGATCACTAGAGTTTGGAGAATTGTCTTACTGCTGGCCTGGTGTGCTCAGCCTTCCTTTGGTGGTATTGTACAGGGCCAACAATTATATTCCTTTTGTTCTTTTGGCAGGAGCAGGGACGAACAGTAGGCAGGCCACAGCCAGTGGTGGTGGGCATTTGGGTCCATGAGTTCACCCTTTTGGTAGTGTAGTGTCACTGGGGTATGAAGTCAGCGTATCTTACGTGTGGTTCTGTTGAACCACTCTGTGGTGACGGTCCTCCCTCTGGTAAGCCCTTCCCTGCCTGTTTTGGTTCATTTCTTTGTATTTGTGTAAGGTTGGTGGTTTTGTGGGTTTATCCTGACCATACCCACCGTGTGAGTGAGCGAGCGAATAAGTGTGAGTGTGTGTGGGCGCAACCATTTTAATAGAAGATAAAAAATACAATTGAATACCTTTTGATGGAAAATAAACATTTCTACGCTAACCCTGTCTCTGTCTTGATGGCACGAACCTGATGTCTGAGTGAGAACCCTGGTAATTGGGATTAATTTGAGGTGTTTTTGACCACAAATGCACTTTCCCTTGGGAGCTTATACCCCCGGGGGTGGCGTAGTCGGAGTTACTTCCTGGTTTCTGCCACACCACTATACTTACAAAGCCAAAAATGGACTAGCCCCTCCCTACATGATGTCCATGGTCAAAAGCCGATCCGTACAGGGAACACTCAGAACCTCAAGCTTGGCTCGACTCAAAACTCCATGCTTAAAGTCTCATAGAAGACTCCAGACTATTCTCCGTCCTGGCTCCAAGATGGTGGAACGATCTTCCATTAGCTGCTCGGACTGCAGATTCTATTGCTATCTTCAAGCGTAGACTGAAGACTCACCTGTTTGTTGAGTTCTTACCAGAGCACCAACTCAGCAAATAGCACTTGCCGTTATTCTTAAATTGTATGTCTGGCTATGGTTATTTGTGCTTTTTGGCAAACGTCTAACTTGGAAAACACTAAGTAATGACATTGACTCCTGTAGTTTAGTAGTAGTCTGACTCAATGGTACCTTGAATTCTGGTCTATCCGTACTATTACCAAGGATGAATTCTGTGATCAGATGCAAAGCAGTCGCTAAGTCGCTCTGGATAAGAGCGCCTGCTAAATGCTGTAAATGTAAATTTAAATGTACTTTAGATTTCCGCTCCAGTTCTAACAGCTTTTTGGTGAAAAGAGTCTTTGTGCCGAATGAGTACATACAAACATGTCAGAGGTCAGATGCGATGTCATCTCAATACAGTGGGGCTTTTAAGGAGATGGGTGGACCTTACTATAGTTCAGTGAGGTCAGGCCTCTAGAAGCACAGAATACAAACAATGACTTGACATTTAGCAAGTGTGTGTGGATTAGAGGGTGGATGTGTGTTTGTGTGTTGGTGGGGGTGTGAACAACCTTCAGTTTACCTCTATATATGTTTACTTTGAAGTAATTTCTGGTTAAGTGCAATACAAATAAAATATATATATAAGTCAATAAATGATTTTCATGAATTTAACACTTTTCATTAATTCAAAATCTTCTGATATGTTTTCAGGTAAAATTAGTTATTTCCACTAGATGGAGCTAAATGTTTTAACAATATATTTGGAAGGGGATTTTACAAAGCTTAATGACAAAACAAACCTTAGAACGAAAAGTAACCACTGTTAAGTATTTGGATTTGATTAGGTATTTTATACACATGATTAAATTAATCTTATTTTGAGGAATGTCACAACAAAACTAATTATACTTTTAAAGTGACTTAAAGAAGTGACTTTAAGTCAGGCTTGGACACACTTCTCCCATAATAAATACAGATGCAAAAGGAGTCATTGCTGTCAACCTGCAGCAAGAGAATTAGCAAACAAATGAGAAAGCTGAAGTTTGACCTGTGTGAGATTATCTTCCCTGCAGTGTCGCTGTGTGAGATTATCTTCCCTGCAGTGTAGCTGTGTGCAAGTTTACAACATGATATCTCTCTTCCAAAGCTTTACATGAGATTCTTTTCTCTTCTGTCTAACCTTTCCTTGTGGTTTATGGTGTTTGGCTCAGATCCAGAGCGGACATGCCCCCCCCCCCCCCCCCCAAGAGGAAGTGAACTATAACGGCATCATTATTTTCTCACTCTTGTTCCCATGTGAACCACATTAGACAAATAAAGGAACAGCTGCTCCCTGGCCAACTGAATGTGCTTTGCATGCAGGTGCGTTAACGTGCACCATGGAAACTAAAGCTGTAAATCGTTATGAAGTGGCCTGAATCATTTCCACTGAAATACGTTCTGGTGCAGCTGAGTGGGTCTTTTAACGTGCAGTTAGCAGTAGGAAATGCAAACACATTAATATCTCCTTTGGGTTTGTACATTTTGCCTCACATGGCTCTTTGCCCCACACCTCTGTCTGTTTAACACAGGGTTGGTGTAACCACATGACCACAGTGCTCTTCACAAGTGTCAGTATGTCAATAAATAACTACCACCTCTGAGATTAAAACCCTGTTCTCTGTTTAAGGTTAGGGTTACCATTTAAACATTAACATGTTAACATTCAAACATTCTCTTTACATTTCACAGTGATGTTCAGTTGTGATCAAGACATATGTTTGCCAAAAAATTTAATTAAATTCTCAACAATTAAAAATGTAATTAAATCAAATTAGGGGGACTAATGAGTCCCACTGTGGGGTAAATTCAGGGAGAATGAACAGCCAGGGCTGTGACTTTTCCTTATATACAAACTTCATTAGACAGTTAAAATATCTCTTAATTACAACATATAAACATGTAAAACTCCACCTCTCTGTTTTTTCTCCTTCTTTGTTTGCTTCCTCTGTGGACAGAAGCCTCTTAGTTACAGGGCTGAATTTGGTCATAAATTGTTGTTAGTCTATGCGACTCCTCAGGGAAAGATTCATGTATATGTGCCTGTTCCAGAGAGACAGAGGGAAATGAGAGAAGAGGGATGGGAGAGAGAAAGAGAAAGAGAGAGAGAGAGAGAGAGAGAGAGAGAGAGAGAGAGAGAATATAAGTGCATTTATCTGAAAACACTGAGGCACACATTCATAGCACTAAATATCTGAATATTCTCTCACAGAAAACATGTTCATGCTGTGGCACTGACACACTGTTACAGATGTTTCTCTGACTAAACTACTAAAAAAGAGTCTTTACAGCCGCGTGTGAAAGCCAAGCATCGCATGCAAAGTTCAGCAACATCAAAAACACTTGAAACCACACAAGACAGAAGAAGCTCAGTGACACTGAGCTGCAGACACTGTGGTTGTGAAAGCATGCCGGCCCGTGGGACTGAGCTGTTCACACTGTGGTTGTGCTGTGTGTCAGGTGTTTGCCAGTGTCTGTCAGGCCATGAGACGTCACTGACCTGAGAATCAGTTCTGTGAGTTATCACAGAATACTGCACCTCACCCTGTGGCCCTTCAGTTGCAGATGGGTCTGCAAAGATAAATAATAATAATAATAATAATAATAATATAAATAAATGAATATATAAAAACAGTGGTTCAGTAGGATCATTCTCATTGGTCAGACAGAGACTGACAGACACCAGAACAGCAGAACACTAAAGGGATATCACAGTGTACATGTTTGAGTTTTTAAAATGAAGTAGCAGAGACATAGGGCGTACTCACACTAGGCACGGTTTGCTTGTTCCGTGCTGGGGCCCGGTTATCCCCCCTCCCCACTCCCCCGCTGGCCTGCACTCACACTCGCTTCAGCAACCCGGCCCGAGCACGCTTACGTCATCACAACGCCGCTTTATTTGGAAAAAAGCGCGCTCGCACAACACTATAGAGTTCACGATTCTCTTTTTATTGTATTTTTGGAGTCGTTTTGGGAGTGCAGAAACACGGTGCAAGCACAGATTTATCGATAATTTAACACAACGGTTGTCTGCTAATCGCTTTGCCGCTATGACTGTTTAACGTGAGCGTCGCATCACTGATGTCATGTTTGAGTTCCAGCGAAATGAACCAATCAGACGAGGCACCAAGCGGGCCCGGGCACGGATAGCGCTCACACTAGAAGCGAACCGTGCCCGAGTCCACATGAATCGTGCCCTGGCCCACCTCTTCAAAGCGGGCCCGAGCACGGTTAACTGATCCGGGCCCGGGCACGGTTGGAGCGCTCACACTAGCCAAACGAACCGTGCTTCGGCAGGCAACCGTGCCCGGGCCCGGATCACAGAGCCTAGTGTGAGTACGCCCATACTGGCCAGTCCTGAATCCACTCTTGGTTTTTGTAGTGAAAGTGACAATTGTGAACAGTAATAGTAACTTTATGTCCACTTTGTCATCACATCCAACCCTTAAACAGGTGCATAGGTACTTAGTTTGTATATATATATATATATTTAGTGGTGGGACTTTAACGCGTTAATTTCGATTAATTAATTACAGGAAAATTAACGCACTAAAAAAATTAACGCATTTAACGCATGAGACACATTTGCACCGTGAATGTTTCTCAGTGCACGAGTTCCAGACATACAGATTATATGGACGCACAATAAGATGAGCATGATGGAGATGAGTGAAGACGCTACGCTGGTGGATGGGAAATATAAATATAAGAAACGTCCAGATGGAAGTAAAAATAAATATAGTGTTATTTGCATTTTATGTAGGAAGGAGTTCGCTTATCACACGAGCACTTCCACCCTTCGTTACCGCCTCAACGCAAAACATGTTGGTACTAATGCGCAGGTCAGTAATGATCACTTAGCTGATAAATGTATTCCTAGTACGATAGGGTGAACAAACGTCCGTATTTCACATCCTGTCCCGGGGTTTTTTTAAGTGAGGAAATGTCCTGGTTTTTAAATTACCTTCATTGGACCATTAAGACTGATTAAACCTAATCAAGACTGGATTAAACTTTCGCTAGTGACACGCGCGACTCCGCACACCTCGCACGAGCGGCGGAGGCGTTTATACTGTAACGTTGGTTAAATACCAGGACAGTTTACTGTTGACAACTCGTCTCTTTTATTTAAACATTAATACAAGCGAACTCACTCAAGAAAAATAACCGAATCCTCTCTCTCTCTCACTCTCGCTCCTCGCGCACTTTTCCACTCGCACACACAACTTAACTTAAAGAAACAGTAACCCAATAATCCCTTAAGGATCATTACAATACTTTACGCATCACATTATTTGGTTATTGTGAAGAGTGCCCTAAATGTGGGTCTGACTGGGGATCACTGGACCTCTGTTAGCAACAAGAATTATCTTGGTGTGACAGCTCATATTATAGATGATGAATGAAAGATCCAGTCATTTGCTTTGAGCATGCAGAAGATCACTAGGCACTATGGAGATGCCTGTGTAAGAGGCCTGGGAAATTAAAGAAAAAGTCTACCATCTAAAATGGTATTTAAAAACATCTGATTTACTTCACTTCTTCTTATTCTTCCAATATCATGAGCAAAGCTCCCAAAATTAAACATTTTTGGTCAGAATTTCCAGTGTTCTGAAAACTGTTTGCTTTGTTTTCTGCACTCATCTATTGTTGGTCTGTGTAGTAGACTGGTGGAAAAATAAACAAGATGTTGAAGTTTATGCTTATGTTCATTGATTCATTCATCATTCAAACTTAAATTAATATTTCTCACGTTAAATATTGAAATGCGATTAAAATGCGATTAATTTCGATTAATTAATTACAACGCTTGTAATTAATTCGATTAATTTTTTTGATCGCGTCCCACCCCTAATATATATATATATATATATATATATATATATATATATATATATATATATATATATATATATATATATAAAGTACGTATGTGTGTTACACATATCTAATAAACAGTTAGACTTGGATTCTTGCGAAATAAAAGTACATGAGTGTGAATACCTGCCTTCTGTGTAGTGACTGGACTCCTTTATCCATCTCCTCCTCCTGAGAAACACAGCAACCACAACTGCAGCTACAACAAAAACCGTAGAGAGAACTGCCCCGACGATGTAGTGAGTACGGTCTTCACCAGCTACACAAAGAGAAACAAATTAACCAGTTAATTACATTAAAACCAACTGTCCTGTATGCTAATTAATATTCTACACAACATAGATGTATCAGTGTTTATGAGGTTTGTCTCCCTGAAATGCAGAATACACAAGTGCTGGAAAAAAAAGATTAATTATCTAAAATCTGTACATTGTTACAGATTAATGTGTTTACTGATGTAGATATCATCAGAAAAAGCTAAAAAATCAGTAATTGAGGATGTGAGTGATTATATGTTCAATTGTTATACCAGGACTGTGGAGACAGTGTGTGGTAATGTTGACTGTGGTTGTCTTGTTGCTGATTGGGTTTGAAGCCACACATGTGAAGCTGTCATTATCTGAATTCTCAATTTCCAGAGGAAGATACACTATGGCATTCAAGCTGGAGTTTCCTGTGTGGTTTATTTTGACGTTGCCTTTATACCAAAAGAGACTGAGTCCTCTCACATTCCTCACTGAACACAGTAATGAGCAGAGGTTCTTATCTGGAGAACTGTGGGTGGCTGTCACATTAGGTACTGATACAGTTTCTGAAAGAAAGATAAAATAAATATGAATCAGTCTAAGACTTTCTTCACATGTTAATTTTGTATTAAACCGAGAAACAATCTTACCATACACCTCCAGTTGATATTCCACCTTTACATAAGGGTCTTTTAAACTCTCTACAGTATAAGCACCCGAGTCTCCTGTGTTCAGGTCTGTGAGAGTGAAGAGCCCAGTCTGAATGTCCCAGTGGAGACGATTCTTAAACCTCTCAACAGTGTCTGTGTCTATGACTTTATTTAACACTTGTCCAATGGTTCTGCCTTCATATTGTATACTCCCACTAAGAGGCACCCAGGTAGGGAAGGTAAGAGACGTCCCCACAACACTGTTCACTACTGTCCTCTCAGCTGAAGTGCTGGTGAACATCACTGGAAGAGAAAAAGTGCTGATTTTAGGTTCTGTGTTCTTGTATCTATATCTCTACTGACATTAAAAAAGAAGGACAATACAATAGTATTTAAACTTAAGAAGCAGACTAAACTCAGTGTGACGTTGCGTGCAGGGTGACAGACGAGGCACAGAGTCCAGCATTACAGCACAACAAACTTTTATTTTGGACACAAATAGCGCAGACAGTGCACGTTTAACAAGAAGTGTTGGCAGACTCAAACAAAGACGAGCACGAGACACTGCGTGAATGCACACTAAATAGACAAACCACATAATCCCCGCATGATGACGAGACGAGCCACAGGTGAGATTGATTAACACACGGACACAACCACACCCACAGAGATACATAGACGACATAAACACACGCCCAACGGGAAGGGGTCAGGGGCCGTAACGTGACACTCAGCAGTGTAGTTAACAGGCTCTTTGGTTTATTCTCTTATTCAAAATGTTCCTGTGTGCATATGTTTACAAATACATGGTCCAGAATAAACAAGCAGAATAAATACATGGACTTTCAGCACATTTCACAATATGTAACATGATCTTGTATAATTAAGTACTATATGTAAATGTTCAGAGCTGTTAGCGTTAGTGCAGCATGGACAGATAACCATCTTCAGTTCTTATAACTGCTGTCCTCAGATGATCCTTCATCACTTCACCCCTACATCCTACAGCACATTACCTGAGACTCATCACATTTTACAATTTTACAAACAGCCAGTAAGTCTTGAAAGTATCACTGTTAAAAGGATTGAAGTTGTAACCAAAGGGAAGTTTACAACTTCTCCAGGGACATGTGACCCATTTGAGTTAATCTTCTCATCTTCCTATCTATTGAGGTGTTTATATTCCCACAAACACCTCACCCATTGAATTGTGTGTATGTGTGTGTAATATAATACTTCAATACTAAAACTTAACACATATTTTATAGATTCATGACAGAGTGATCCATTTCAAGTTTTTTTTCCTGTTAATGTTGATGATTATGGCTTACAACCAATGCAAACCCAAAGGTCATTATTTCAGAAAATTGAATAATTAACACAAAACACCTGCAAAGGATTCCTAAGTGTTTAAAATGGTCCTTTAGTTTTATTCAGTAGGCTGCACCATCATGGGGAAGACTGCTGACAAATGTCCAGAAGGCACTGACACACTCCACAAGGAAGGTAAGACACAAAAGTTCATTGCTAAAGACGCTGGCTGTTCACTGAGTGCTGTATCCAAGCATTTTAATGGAAAGTTGAGTGGAAGAAAAAAGAGTGGTAGAGAAAGGTGTGGTAGAAAAAAGTGTGGTAGAGAAAGGTGTGGTAGGGAAAGGTGTGGTAGAGAAAGGTGCACAAGCAACCTAGATAACCCCAGCCTTGAAATGATTGACAAGAAAGCCGAAGAGGAGGAGAGCTCCCCTCCGTCCATGCACTCGGCCCCCACCAAGTACTACGGTGAGGGTGAGGAAGAAGAGGAAAGCCCTCCTCCTTCCGTGTACTCGGCCTCCACCGATTACTATGGTGAGGGCAAGGAGGAAGACGAAAGCCCTCCTCCTTCTGTCAGAGGGAGAGGAAGCGACCCCTCCTCCGTCCGAGTGCTCCGATTTATCCAAGTACTCGGACAGCGAGCCCTGCATGGAGGATGACGACTTGAGCTCACCGCCCTCGGAGTACTCTGGCGAGACCGTGAGGGGGAATAGAGGTCCGGCGGAGGATGTTTCTCCCTATCCCTCCGTGGTGTGCGCGATGGACTGTTCCCGAATCCCCTTTTCCCTTTCGTACCACTGTCTATCAATGTTCCTGTTTGTGTTTTTGTGAATGTACCGTTGTGTTTGTCTAACGTGGTTTCCCCTGTCTTCCCAGGGAGGGTTTTCTAGGCTGTTCGTGGCAGATTCTCCACCGAGGGCGGTCATCTTCCAGACGCAGGACTGAGGGCTCCGGATCTGCCCATCGGTGTGGGTTTGGGGCATTTGTTTCTGTTGGCACCCCAGGACGGGTAGTGCCCTTGGTGGGGGGCTCTGTCACGTTACAGCCCCTGACCCCTCCTCTTTGGATGTGTGTTTATGTCGTCTACGTCTAGACGTCTGCGTCTGTGGATCTTCGTGGGTGTGGATGTGTCTGAATGTGTTCATTCGTCTCGTGATCACTCGGGGCTTATGTGGTTTGTGTATTTAATGTGAGTTTGCGCAGTGTCCCGTGCTTGTCTTTGTTAAGAGTCTATACCCCCCATACTCAAATAGCGGCCCTATCATCTATTTCTGGTCTGCGAGCTGTTTTGAAAAGTTTTCTTTTTTTTTAATGATTTTTTTTCAATCGCGCTATCCACTCTTATTTTGAAATCGCGAACCGCAATCTCAAGACGAGGATGGGGATTGCCTCTATGGCAACAATAAACAGACAGCAGATGCGCAAATACGTTCCCCCCCTCAAATTGTGGCCCCTCATCATTTCTATTTGAGTATCCCTAGTCTATACGTGTGTGTGTGTGTGTGTGTGTGTGTGTGTGTGTGTGTGTGTGTGTGTGTGTGTGTGTGTGTGTGTGTGTGTGTGTGTGTGTGTGTGGTTTATACGTGTGCTGACTGTGCTATATTTGGAGTAAATAAAAGTGACCGTGAGTGAAAGCAAGAATTCTGTGCCTCGTACATTACATTCTACAGTTAGCCTTGACATAACCAATTAAGCTTGACATAACTTAACCAATCAAATGGACTGATTAATCATTTACATATATAAGTAACTTTGAGTAAGGCCAGACTAAAGTGATGCCAATGATTGATTTCTCCAGACTACTGTGTTGCCCATGAGCAAAGCTTCTGTATCCCAAAGAATGCAGAAAAGCACTGCTATGCCATGCACCAATACATAAAACATTTCCACATTCTAAAGATGCATTGCATGAAATCAGAATAGGTTTTCACATAATTGGTAGCAAAACAAAACTACTGTATGAGTGGTGCTAACTAGTATTTTCACATCCAAAGAGCAAAGAGGCCCAGTTTCCCCTCTCCCCAGTCACCTCTTCTAGCACTTCTAGTGGGATATTGAGGTATAAAGGGTACCCATGACTCCTTAATCTGGACCAACTGGGATGGTATGGAAGTTATTCTGTCTCAATATTAATCAAAATGTAATACACGTTTGCATTTACATGCCTTGAATGACCAGGAGAGAATTACTTTACCAGGCTGACTTGGAAACACAAAGACAAATGATAAGTTTTTGCCAAAATTTACATGAAACATTTTGTATAGTGATGTATGCTTGTTGTTATATGTTGTAAGCATAATCTAGACTTCTATGAACATGCATTCATTGGCATGCAAGTTTTACATTCACTCACCACCTGAAAAATAAATAAGGGAAATACAACAATCACTGATTTTATCTCCTATACTTTGTCTGTCAGCTTCTGCCACTTCCAGGATTTAGGTGAGTTTTTCCTTGGAAAAATCCCGTTTGGTGCGGTTTGCAATGCTTCTGTACTGATGCATGAAATGTTAATTGTGTGCGCCTTTATAGGCTTGATATGCGATGGACACTAATTAAAATTAATTCTTTTTTTTTTATTATAAATAAAATATTTTATTATATATACACTGTATATATATATATATATATATATATATATATATATATTTATATATATATATATATATATATATATATATATATATATATATATATATATATATATATATATATATACATATCTTTTATGAGGTTTTATCTTATAGCATTTGATATTGTATTGTAAGTACATCTTGTAGCATTTATAGTATTAAGTTTATATCTCAGTATTTATAGTATACATTTATATCTTATAGTATTTGATATTGTATTATAGGTATATATTGTAGCATTTATAGTATTAGGTTTATATCTCATATTATTTATAGTATACATTTATATCTTGTAGTATATGATATTGTATTATAAGCAGTGATAAGCATTACTTAGTAACGCGTTACTCTAATCTTACCTCTTTTTTCAGTAACGAGTAATATAACTGTCACGGTGACCGCTCCGGACCCTTCCCTGTGGGCGTGCCGCTACGTTGTCTGCGTGTCGTTATGTCCATGTATGTACTTCCGTGGGTGTGGGTTGTCCGTGAGCGTGTTTGTAGTCTCACCTGTGCCTTGTCTCGAGATCACGAGAGTCTGTGTTAACCACCTATATAATGTGCGTTCGCGTATTGTCTTGTGCTTGTCTTTGTCTAAAGCTTCGTGTCTGAGTGAGTGTCAGATGTTTGTGCTCATTCTCCGCACGGAGTTTACGTCTGTGATTCATTAAACGTTCTGTGTTGCACCTTGCGACGCTCGTCGTGCCCCCTTCCTACGAGCGTCACAATAACAAGTTACTATTTTCAGTCCAGTAATCAGATTAAAGTTACTTATCCAAGTAACTGTGCGTTACTATTTTTATTTTCCTTAGTAAAAATGTATATTTTTGCTTTCTTCTTGGCTCAGTTATACTTTTGCGTCTGACCGTAGCGCTCGACTCCGCACGATGCGCGCAAACCTGTGAGAGCACAAGCACGTTCACGTCATTCTGTGCAGTGTTGTCTGTAACGATATGTGATAGTGTAAAGAAATACCCCTCAAAAACAGGAGAAGGAACAATGACCTGACAAATTTTAATGTTGCATTGTGTTCCATGTTTGAAAAGTGCTGGAATTTTGGCTAACGTAGCCTACTTAAAAATGCTTGAAATTGTAATAATATTTCATTTCACAACAATGAAATGAAATGTGCCATATTTTGTCAATTGTGAATTTACACCCCAATCGAAATTTGTCCTCCGCTTTTAACCCATCTGTGTAGTTAGAACACACACACACTAGTGATTACTAGGGGGCTGTGGATCACACGTGCCCAGAGCGGTGGGCAGCCCTAGCCCGGCGCCCGGGGAGCAGTTGGGGTTAGGTGCCTTGCTCAAGGGCACCTCAGTCATGACCTCTGGTCTGGGAATCAAACTCACAACCCTCCGGTCACAAGACCAGTTCCCTACCACCAGGCCATGACTGCCCCAACTGCTCCCCGGGCGCCAACAAATAGCTGTCTGACTGAATAGTTTGTGTGTATTATGTTTACAAATATATTTACAAATAATACCGCATAGCGACACAAACGCAATGTCTGGAGATACATTATTTAAATGTCAGGAGATACATTGTTACTGTTAAAAATGCACTTTCAATAGAGTGAGTATTGGAAAAACTCATTTTGCTGCTGAATGTAACTACTAAAGTAACTTGTAATCTAAGGTAGTTACTTTTAAAATAAAGTAATATGTAATGTAACCAAGTTACTTTTTAAAATAGTAATCAGTAATCGTATTACTTTTTCAAGGTAACTAAGCTATCACTGACTATAGGTTTATATTTTGTAGTATTTGATATTGTATCTTATCGACTATTGCAAGTTGCTGTTTTTTGGTCTTCATCTACTGACCATCAGTTATCTACAAATGCTCAATTTCTATCTCTCTTAGTTATCAGCATATATTCCTTTATTTTCTGTTCTAGTGCTAACTAAATGTAAATGTGCTATATTTTGTCAATTGTGATTTTTTTCACCGCAATCGAAATTTGTCCTCTGCTTTTTACCCATCTATGCAGTTAGAACACACACACATACACACACACACACACACACACACACACACACACACACACACACACTAGTGATTACTAGGGGGCTGTAGATCACACATGCCCGGAGCGGTGGGCAGCCCTAGCCCAGCGCCCGGGGAGCAGTTGGGGTTAGGTGCTTTGCTCAAGGGCACCTCAGTCATGGCCTCAGGTCTGGGAATCAAACCCACAACCCTCCGGTCACAAGACCAGTTCCCTACCACCAGGCCATGACTGCCATGACTGTCCTGGCTGGGATGTTTTCTATAATTACATTATAAAGCACTTTTTAAGTCACTTTGGATAATGGTGTGACCTGAACATACTCAATGTGTCATGGCAACACTGCATCATTACTACATTCATGGTAAAGTCCATCTATATCAACCACGTCTGAAAATTAAAGTACTGTTCTTAATCACTATATCTCTGTCTGTGTGTCTGATCACAGGGACACTGGCAGCGGAGACACTGGCTGTTAGGGGTTTAACAGGATTTCCTGTTTAGAGAACACATACACACCACATTCACACACACACACACAACTATGCCTTGCTTACAGTTAACAAAAATGATATGGGAGACACCTGCAAAGTAAAGTTCAAACATGAGCTGCCAGTTTAATTTGAATGGCAAATATAATGAAGACAAACATTTGAAGTGGAAAAAAGGAATGACCACAAGAGCCCGGCGTGTATAAATGTGAACAAAGACAGAGACATTCTCCTTGTTTTCTGTTCTTCTATCATTTTCATTTATTCGCTTTTCTTTCTTTATTTTTACCTCATTAATTTTAGTCCTTTATTTATTATCTTACCATTTGTAAAGAGAGTTCTCAAACTGTTCTAAATTCAGCTTTACTCTGATATCTATTCAGCATAACTGCCATCAGTAAATACTAACATTACCTACTCAGAAAGGTTGAATTATGTGTTAATAAGATCACATAGTAATGTATCATGAATACCTCACTTCATATAACACGTAAAGCACACAAAGACAGGAAGAAAACCTTGTACTCAAAATGACACAAACTTGCAGTCACAAACTCACCTGATACACAGAGGAAAAGCAGAGTCCATCGTGTACGCTGTAACCATATCTTCATTTTGGTTTAGTTCATTTTTTTAATTCATACTTCATAGTGGTAATACAATCGTAGCATCTTTTGTGATTCTCCATTGCGTTGCGGACCAAACTGAGGTGTGGGTGGAGTCCAACTATTTGTTTTCCGTCAGTATGAAAGGGGGTCGGGCTTTTTTTCCCTGCGGGAAGAAAATTAGACCAGAAATAATTATTGACACACCCTTATTGCTTTAAAAATGAATATTTTCACATCCAAAGTTTGAGGGGAAACCACAACGTCTGAGATCTGTTATAAACTGTAACCTACTAAATGTGTCCTTCTAACCCTGGAGACCAAAGACCTATTTAACGCCATCTTCCCTCCTGTTAGGGGCGAAGCATAAACATTGTTTACACATCGTCTAACATTACCACTGAACTGCAGACATAGAACTCAGAAGTGTAAACACCAGCACAATTCTGTATTTACCAAACATGCAGTGTTTAGATATGCAGTCTATGGAGGGGGATCAGTCAAGGACAAATATGCCTTGCATATGTCAGCTTGTATTCCTGTGTGAAATGTGAAGAGTTACAAAAGGAAACGTCCAGCTGACTCAGAATACCAGCAGCCTCCAGTCCTAACTCTACTAACCCTAACGCTACTAACCCTAACCCTCACCCTAACTTGAGTCCTAATCCCCCCCCCCCCCCCCCCCTATATTTCAAGCAATTCACAATATTTGAAGCAATGTCAGCCTGTCCCAAACCATTCTGGACCTTGAGATGGTCATGGCTTCCATTTCCACAAATATGGTGGAAATTGGGGCCGAGAACTAATTGTAATTATAATGGTGATAATTTGGACAGATGATTGGAGATATTTGGACAGGAATTCTAACCCTAACCCCTAATACCAAACACCACAGGACAACATGAAGATGCTTACCTCTGTTTGTGTATAAGCGATGCCTGTCGAATCACGTCCGTGTGGAAATGCGATTGGAATGGTTATTTTCTGTACTCGGTGCAACAGAGGGTAATGTGGAGTGACATCTGCACTGATGGTAATAACTAAAAAGTAATGACTGAAGATAAATGCAACCATCTGGCTGGAATTTCCCCTGTTTACTCACATAATGCTGAGATTGACTGTAAGTCACCGTGACTACAAAGGAAACACAAGCTATGCAGCCCACCCAGACCTTAACTGTCTGGGGACTTTATTTCCATGACAACATATTAGCACATACTACAGGGTTAGCACAGTTAGCCTGTGTAAATTTAATTAGTGTAAAGTTATGTAGTAGTGGCATACAAAAACAACATTGTGCTTAGTGAGGGAGTAAAACAGTGGAACCCTAACCCCATCCCCCTCTGTGCTACCTCATTTATCTAACGGGTGGCTTGTAAATGGGTCCTGGCTAGCTGAGTGGGTCCCTCTTTTTGTCAAACTCCTTCATTTCTTGTGGCTGTGAGGGGGAGTTCCCCCTCCTGTAACCCATCCTGCCTAGTTGGGTGACCCACCTGCCCTTTCACTTCCCATCACACTCCAGGGTTCTGTTGTCCTCCCCTTGTTCCTCTACTAGTAGTGCAGTCTCCCCCTGCTGGGGAACTTTAGACCAGACAGACCAACAAAAGCATAGTCTTATAAGCAACACTACTACACCTGGAAGACAAATGTCCATTTCACCATAAAAGTGTGTTAGGGTTAAAGTGTGCTGCAACCACTAAGTAAGGTACATAGCAGGTTAATAGATGCAGGGCTGTATCTCACCAGACAAGACGCAAGATACAGGTGATCCAAAACCTGAAACGATCCAACACCTGAGACAGTCCAACACCTGAGACAATCCAACTGGCAGGGAAATAAACTAGCAAGAGGAGTCACGTATAGGAAAATGAGCATATGAACTAACCCTCCCCCAGTCCAGTAGACACCACCTAACACACACACACACACACACACACCCACACACACTCATGGACAGGTGTATCTAATAAAGTGGCTGGTGTGTGTATATGAAATGTTCATCTTTAAGTCTGCAGCTCAATTATAAAAGCATGTGTTATCTTAGAAGAAACCAACTATTAATCTGTGGTTGACTGAATTTTGAAGGTGAGGTCAAGACAGTGTTCTCAAGAATCTAGGATTTCCCCCCCATGGCAAAATATGAATTACAACATGCTCATCTGCTCATTTGTTGTCTAAGCTGGAAATAATTGCTTTGTGTTATTTAATCTACATTAAAGGAGCTTCTCCCTCCTTATGAGAGGAGTGTGGTTGTCATGGATACCACTGAATCTGCCTGTTCCAGCACAGCCATGCCCACGTTCTCTTACCACGCCCACATTCTCTCTCTACCATCAAATCCGATCTAATTCACCTGAGTACTAATGAAACACCCGATCCTCTCCTGCTTAGGATTTTTACTCTCTTTCAGTCTCACTTTTAAAAGTATTACCCCCATCATGTGATTATTACCCCCATCATGTGAGTATTACCCCCATCATGTGATTATTACCCTCGTCATGTGAGTATTACCACGTCATGTGATTATTACCCCCGTCATGTGAGTATTATCCCCGTCATGTGAGTATTACCCCTGTCATGTCATGTTTGCTTGTATTTCTGGTTCCTGATCAATACCTGTCTTCTACACCAAGCCTTCTGTCTGACCCTCAGACATTTCCAAGATTCTGCCTAATGCCAAGTGAAGTCTGCAGTCCAGATTCCATCAGCAATGCTTTTCTTCAGGCTTGTTCCAAAGACTCAATAAACCTCCTGCATTTGGATCCAAGCTCTCTCTAGGCTTTGAAGTCAACTGCAGTCTTGCATACACTGCATGCATGTGGCATTAATTAAGAGGATTGCAGGGAATAATTCAAGAGTCAAGAGGATCTCTTGTATAGTGAAGATGGAGTATAAAAACTGGTTTGTCAGGGTGAGCTGCCTCACCCTGAGCCCACAGACAGAAACGAGCCTCTTCAAATGCCCAGTCACCTTGCAACAGCAGCCATAAAACAGCCCTAGTTCATGTCTCATCACTCCTGTCTCACCATCTCACCATCATCCTCATCACTCTTCATCACTCATCATCTCTCTTCATCCAGGACGTCTTAAGTGTCATATATTAAAACCCTACATTCTATAAGATTCTAATTTCCCAGAACAAAGTTCACATTCTGTTTCCTGGGATGGTTCACCTTCTGTTTAATAAATACTATGAATTTGGACACACTACCCATTCTTGTGTACTGATTTCACATACGGTATAGCATGGAAGTATGTGACTTCAGACAAGGCCTGTATCATTTGGTAGCCTAACACTAACCCTAACACTAATCCTAACACTAACACTAATCCTAACTCTAACACTAACGCCCTAACTCTAACACTAACCATAACTCTAACTCTAACCCTAAATCTAAAAACCAGCAGTGGAATATTTGGGGGGTTTTTTTCCAACCTTGACCCTCAGGCAGCTAAAACTCGCAGGTGTTGCGTTACAATAGGTGATTATGTGGTAAAAGTATATTGTTATTATTATTGGCTTGTTGCCAGTGTCTGGCTGCCAGACTACAGGTGAAATGCATTGTGTGTCAGTATTTTCTCATGCTGTATCATTATATATTTTAAATATAGTGTATTATGATTTTAAATTGGTTTCTAAAAGTAGATATTGTATAGAATAGACCAGAACATGATTCTACACTCACAATAGTGATTCTAATATATAGTCCATCCGTCGTGCCCTCATCCAGATCCAGTTTACAGGGGAAGCACTGTAAGTAATTGTGATAGCATGAAATGATGTCATCATGTCACCATGAGAGGCAAAAACCAAAACCTTTGAGATGACAAACAGTGACATCTAGTGACATACAGTAGGTATGACATTGAAATGACTCACCAGTTGTTAGTTAAACCACTGGTGAGCTTTAAACTAGCTTTGAAGGACACAGCATTGGAGATTGAGAACTTACTGGAGATAGGTGACCCAGCCTTAAGAAGGTCCTTGCTTTAGATACACATTCCATATTGCCAAAAGTATTCACTCACCCATCCAAATTATCAGAATCAGGTGTTCCAAACACTTCCATGGCCACAGGTATATAAAATTAAGCACATAGGCATGCAGACTGTTTTAACTCTAACCCTAACCTTAAAAACTTATAAAACTATATGCAACCAGCATAGAGAGTGTCTAACCCCCTCTAACACTATCTGTAACCTCTAACCATAACCATCAAGGAAACACCAATGAAAACAAACAAACAAATCCCCACAAAAATTATTGTCAAGATCTTCCAATCCTGTTCTAACCCCTAACCCTAAACCCTAAAAACTCCTATCAAAAAAAAACAAAAAAAAAAACAGGTATATTATGAAATGTTTGGTTGTGCCCAACATCTGCACAGAAGCAAACCACACTAACCAGAAACAGGTACATCATGAGCAGAACTGACAGAGACTAATTAAATAACAAAAGTCATTAAAGTCATTAACGTTTAGACTCAGTTGGCTAAAGAATTAATTCACCAGACTAATAATAAAAATACAAAGACAGCTGTAAGGGTTAGACCACCGTCTGCCACCAGAGGGAACCTATGAGATAATCAAGCCGAATGAGCCTCACCTGATGGTCTGGCTTTATAAGAGCTGAGAAAAACGCTCACATTGCTGAGTGTTTGTTCAGAGTTATTGCGTACAGACTGGCTGGTAGGAGCCCTAGGGATTTCCCCCTTGAGCTCATTTTCTTCTCTTCTCTTCTCCCTCGAGTTGTTTCTCTCATCTCTAATGATTTTGCTAAAACACAAAGTAAAGGACAAATCTGTCTGTTTCTCTTTTGTTTCCCTCTTAATGATCTTTTGTTTGGGAAATTAATTTATTCTTAGTTAATCGTTTGCATTTGATAGCTGCTTTTTCCCAAGGAAACAGAACTTGGCAGTTTTAACAACAAGGTGGACTGGGCTCTAATCCTGGTCTCCACCGATATGTAGTTTATTTCTATCTAACCTCCCAATTGATTTTTAAGCTCAGCACTTGGGTTCTACATCATAAAAACCTGTGGTGATTCACCCAGGTTTCCTCTGTTGTACCATCTAAGTCTAAGGTAAGTGTTAACCCTAACCCTGACCTCAACACCATGTCAAGTGGAGTTCACTTCTGGCAAGACACCACATCATGGACCCAGCTAACCAGGAGGCTGTGATTGGGAGGCATGATTGGGCATTCATGCCTGATCTAGGGTAACCCTAAAAATGGGTTTAGGGTCAGGGTCAGGGTTAGGGTCAGAGTGAGGGTCAGGGAGAGTGAGGGTTATGGCTATGGTCAGAGTGAGGGTCAGGGAGAGTGAGGGTTATGGCTATGGTCAGAGTGAGGGTCAGGGAGAGTGAGGGTTATGGCTATGGTCAGAGTGAGGGTCCGGGAGGATGAGGGTGAAGGTTAGAGTTGAGAGTTAGGGTTTGGGAGGGGGACAAGTGGAAGACGGCCTTTATCACTCCAGGCTACTATTTGGTCAGCAGTTAGAAAAAATGAACCCACAAACACTATTCACATAAGCTTTCTCTAGTCACAAAAGTCACATCTACATCTGAAACCAGAGAGATGGATGAGGGACATGAGGGCTATGAATGGGGGTTAAACTTCCAATGAATGTATCTCAAGACTGGTTTGTAGGTAGATAATGATGATTGTTGCTTTTAAAATATATAAAAACACAATCGACGTAGATGGACTCTTCAGTTTCATTTTACATTGGAGGTAAAGCATCTTCAAGAACCAAATAGTTCCAGATGCTTTCTACTCAAGCACATCAGATCACTTTAACAGAAATATTTCTTTAAAATATGTATGTGTAGACTATACTTACTATATAGCACAACTGTATAATAATGTGGTTTTGGAAGGGACAAGCAAAACAATGCCTCTTCTGATTGGTACATGTGAGAGTGAGTTTTCAGTCTGGTGTTGCTGCATGTTGGTGGTTTGTGGTTGATGTGCTCTCTGCTCATATGGTAGCAGCTCCACGTCTCTTAGAACAAAGAGCAAAGTGGTCACAACCAAACACAAATGACAAAGATTTTTTACATTGTGTAAATAAGTGTTAATGTTACTAACAAAGTGCTAAGCAGATGCATTTGGATGAAACATGGGGGATTGAACATATTGGGGAATAATCGCTTTCTCTCAGCTGGTGTGGTTTAATATAGTTGTCCAAGTAGTTAAAAGACAAAAGTGTGAGAACAAAGCAGACCTTCACCATAGTGTAACCCCAAACACCTTCACTGATTCAAACCCTCAAACTGATGGTGGCTGTGTAGGAAAACACAAGTGTGTACAGTGATCATTTTGAGCAAATATAGAGACAAATGCCTTTAAAAACACTGCAAGCATTTTGAAAATAAGTGCACATAAGCCACAATGCATCACTGCACAGTCAGAACGATACCCCCTGTGGTTAGATCTAGATCAGAATGTATGAAGGTCTGCTTGCAGTGTAATAAAGTATTCATGGAAGTAAATTGTAGCACAATACATGTATGCTAGTTACTTCCTTAGTTTACTAACTCTAATACAAAGCAGTGGATATACACACACTGGTCATCAGAAAAGCTAAAAAGGTCCATAAAAGGGGATAATTATCAGACATGAAAAGCTGTATAAAAGATATAAGGCAAGATATGTATAAAAGCAACACACTCTTCAAAATGGAAATGCAGCAATCTTTTTGTTAGAATTGCTGTTCAGTGGTTCTTCCAGTATGTTATACGTGTTAGTTGGAGTCACTTTGAAGAATGCAGGAGTAAAAAACTTAGTGACACTGTTCCTTTTCAGATGTGGGTTGAGAGGCTGAGTAAGGAGGTCTCAACCTCAAGGTCGTGACGTGAAGGAAGAACGAAACGAGAAGCTAAGCTTCACGGGCTACAGAACAATCACGCGGGTGGAGCTTCAACTGGGTTACCGGGGTAAATGAGAGAGTTTAACACTGTTCATATTCCCATTACAGACCAGATCACCTATTTAACACAGTCAACGTTCACATTAAATAACAGAAAGCTAAGATCAGCTTGCAGATTGCAATCAGACACACTAATGCTTTGAGACACTGATGTAAATCATGAAAGAGGGTTCTCAACCTCCAGGCTCCAGTGCTACTCAGAAGCTAGCTTATCAAGGTACTGGCAGTTAGTCTAGGGTGCCCAAACGTCCGTATTTCACGTCCTGTCCCGGGATATTTTTTAAAACTGTGGAAAAGAAATGTCCTGGTTTTTAAATTGCGTTAATTGGGCCATTAATTCTACAGGCACTAGGACCCTGAGCACGGCGCTGTATGACACGGAATCCCTGAGCCTCATCAGTTGAGCCTCATCATACTCAACTGGCGGAGAACCAACAACTTGCGTTCGCCACCCCTGGAGTGGCCCTAACCCTAACCCTGGTGTGAGTTGTGTGTTCCAAATCACAGCACACATTTTCACTGATATTATCAGTAATGTGACTGCAGTGTATGGGCATAGGGTTAGACGTAGGGATTGGGTTCGGCATAGGGTGACACGGACGTAATTTGGGGGGGGGGGGGGGGGACGGGGGGGACATGTCCCCCCCACTTTTTCAAAAGCCGGCTTTGGTCCCCCCCAGTTTTTACGGTTAAAACCAAATATTTAAATAGCTACGAATCCATGTCCCCCCCACTTTTGAAATCAAAATTACGTCCATGTAGGGTGAAATGTGCAGTTTGTCATTGCCAGAGTTAAGATGTTGCTGATGTGATATTTTGGCCTTACTGTGGACTTACGGATTATCTGTTTATCTATTTGGGTTTCTTCTGAACGGGTGGGGTGAATGTCTTTTAGAGACAGTAATGTGTGTATTTACTCATAATTGATAGCTTAGAGAAACACACTCATTCACACTCACTATTTGTGTTTGCAGGAGAAAATGGTATGTGTTTATTAATGTTAATTATGTGTCAAGTGTCCTTCAATGGCAAGTGGTGTCTTTGTACTTGATTTGAATATTCAAATGTAATGAATATTCCTTGCACAAAAATAACTAAATGTGCCTGGAGTGTGTGGCATTCATCAGCCGGTTCCACAGAGCACCGTTCACAATGAAGCAGTCATCAGTGTGGGATGTGGCCAAAGGACGTCCACTTCTACACCTTTTTGTGGCTCTTCCAGTCTCTCTGTATCTCCTTTGTAACATGCTGAAGACACTTAGTGACACTCTAAGCTCTGTGGGCACTTCCATCTGAGAACATCCTCTTTGAAGCCTCACAATGGTGAGGACTGTTGATCAATTGATAGGTGTCGTCTTGGTCTCATGATGTCAGAATGTGAACAGCATGATAAGGACGAATGTTAAAATACCAATTCTAGCTGAACCAGGAAATGTATTGGTCGACTCAAACATCTGCTGTGAATTTTGTAAGGGACTCCCATAACAGTAATGGACTCCCACAATTTTAGACTGTTCAATCATTTTTAAATTCTGATTTAAAACGGTTACAAAAAATAACCATAATAACTCATTTTTAAGAATAAAATGAAAACAATTTCAGTGACAACATCTTTGGTTGTCTGGGATATGAAATTCACTTAATTGTTATAACTTAGTCAAAACAGTGGTACACATTTTAATAACTGGTATACAATAATGAGCTTTCAATGGCTTGGCATTGTCAAGCTGTGTAAACACAGATGTTCCTAAGGTTTTTGTTTGCTTGCTTACTTGTCTACATTGCTGATGACCAACAGGGGGCCCCAGAGTGGCACTAAGAGAGCAGAGCTGAATCCGAAATGACGTACTTCCCTCCTATTCAGTACTCAAAAGCAGTATAGGCCCTTTTCACACTTCCGCATTTTTTCTTCCGGAAGCTCTCGTTGCAGGGTAAAGTTACTTCCGTTACACATTAAACAATGGCAGAGTCCAATAACAAGAGCTTTTGCAGTGCACCAGGGTGCTCGATCTCGAAGCAAAAACAGTCGTATCTCAGTTTCTATGGTTTTTCGGCTGACGACGAGCAGAAAAGAAAATGGGTTTGTGCAATTAGGAGGGATGAAAGGGAAAACTTTGTGATACGGAGCATCTTTGTGTGTAGCCAGCATTTCACTGCTACAGACTACATAGCAGGAAGCTCGCGGCTAAAAGTTGGTGCTGTTCCCTGTTACTGTTCCCAGTACTGTTACTGTTCCCAGCCGGTTTCAGTGGAACAGTTGCTGTCCGCGTTTGAAAGATCAAGCTCTCGGCTGGGAGTACACGTACGTCCGCTAGCATCTAGCTGTTACCCGCTAGCTTCTAGCTCCGGTTCGCTAGCTTCTAGCTCCGGTTCGCTAGCTTCTAGCTCCGGTTCGCTAGCTTCTAGCCCCGGTCCGATAGCATCTAGCCCCGGTCCGCTAGCTTTTAGCTCCGATCCGCTAGCTTTTAGCTCCGGTCCGCTAGCTTTTAGCTCCGGTTCGCTAGCTTTTAGCTCCGGTTCGCTAGCTTTTAGCTCCGGTCCGCTAGCTTTTAGCTCCGGTTCGCTAGCTTTTAGCTCCGGTTCGCTAGCTTTTAGCTCCGGTTCGCTAGCTTTTAGCTCCGGTTCGCTAGCTTCTAGCCGTCATCCGCTAGCTTCTAGCCGTCATCCGATAGCTTCTAGCCCCGGTTCGCTAGCTTCTAGCCCCGGTTCGCTAGCTTCTAGCCCCGGTCCGATAGCTTCTAGCCGTGATCCGATAGCTTCTAGCCCCGGTTCGCTAGCTTCTAGCCCCGGTTCGCTAGCTTCTAGCCCCGGTTCGCTAGCTTCTAGCCGTGATCCGATAGCTTCTAGCCGTGATCCGATAGCTTCTAGCCCCGGTTCGCTAGCTTCTAGCCGTGATCCGATAGCATCTAGCTAGAAAAGAGCAAGCTCTCGGCTGGCAGTACACCACGACATCTACTAGTCGAGAGTTTGCTCTTTCAAATGCGGACAGCAACTGTTCCACTGAAACGGCTCTGAAACTAGTTGTGATCCGCTAGCATCCAGCTCTGCTCGGTAGCATCCAGCTCTGACCATCACTTTGCTGTCGACTATATTGGACACTGAATAAACAATAACACGTAATAACTTGGTGTGTGTCATGAACTTTATTGATACTGATGTAAACCAAACAATCAATAGCTGACGTCCCTTGGCTTGCTAAAGCTGGGCGTACACTGTACGATATTGTAAATCATGTACTCAGCTCCAGCTGAAACTACGACTAAATCGCAGGGAGAGTCTGCTCGTGGAGCTGCTTCAACAGTGCGATACTCTCACGAGGAGCGATTTGAATTTCAAACATGTTTGATATTCTTGCGACGCTGCGATTTCTGATCGGGCGTTGGTCGTGAGGTGTGAATCGCTCCTCGTTTACCTGTGTAAACTATACGATGCACGACACGCGATTGAGCCGAAACTCAGCCCGATCGCAAAAATAGTCGCACGAGTGAAAAATCGGCTGAAAATGGGCCAAAAATCGCACAGTGTACGCCCAGCTTAACCTAGCTAGATATTGTTAACTAAAGCTGTCAGTATCATTTGTAATATTATAATATATATCATAATATAGACTGTTTTACCACTCCGTAGGATGACTAATGGAACCAGCTATACCTTAAATAATAGTTACCTAGCTAGTGCTAGCTGGTGTTAGCTTACCCTGGTATAAGTGAATAAATTATTCTACAAACAATTTGTAGCCTCTATTTAACTTGGAACCGTTCGTTGTTGAATGTTCTCCAACGATACTGGAAACGTATTTAAAATTCAGTCTCGGCAGCGACGACAGGGATGAAGTAAACACACGCTCCATGCTGAGGTGAATTGACAACAACTATCTTCTGCGAGTACCGGAACTTGTTTTACCCGGCGGTGACGTATTTCCGTTTTGTTGTGAAAAGGGCCTATGAGATAACAGGCAGTATGTCCGAGGTTAAGAAAACTGCCCAGTCTCCTACTGAACCGGTTGAGCAGAACGTACTGCAGTGAAATCTAGCGCCTACTGCTTAAGTGTAGGCTACGGCATTTCAGATTCAGCCCAGGAGTTCCTAGCACCGGGAACATCGCTACCAAAGAGCCTTCAGGCATGGGAACTCCAATAACCAGCATACCTGCTGGGCTTTGTACTTAATCCCACACGAACAATAACCCAATGACACACCTTTAAATATATTAAAATAAGGGTGACAGATGTGGGGGACACTCACTATGAAAATGGTAATGTAAATGTGTCTGAATGAGTCCACCATGTTACCCGCAGGGATCTGGGAAGAGCATCTGGGCAGTAATGAGACACAGAGCCAGTTTGGCATTAGAAACACTCCAGTTATTGTGGAGTGACGAGTTATTATAGTCCTACAGTTGTGATCAAATTTATTCAACCCCCAATGCTGCGAAGGGTTTTATGGAATTCAGTGCACATTTGTAATTGTGTTCATAATGAAATCTTACAAGGACTTGTTAAAGAACTAAATGCAACTAAGATAGCATCAATTTTTTTTGTCATAAAGTATTAAATGGCCTTTTTGTGATTTCTTCATTGACACAATTATTCAACCCCTTTACGACTACCACTCCTAAGAACAGAGGTTCATTCCAGTGTTTTCCATCAGGTATTGAAAACATCTGTGGATGTCAACGAGCAGCAATCAAGCATGATAAGCACCAATTAGGCAGATTTAAAAGGACTGTGATACTCAGCTCCTTCTAGACATCTACTGGTGTGTTTCCAAGCATGGTGAAGGCAAGAGAATGGTCCCAGAAGACAAGAGAAGAGGTTATTGCTCTTCACAAGAATGGCAATGGATATAAAAAGATTGCGAAGTTGTTAAATATTCCAAGAGACACTATCGGAAGTATCATTCGCAAGTTCAAGTTAAAGGGCACAGTGGAAACGTTACCTGGTCGTGGCAGAAAGAAGATCCTGACTGCGACTGCTGTGCGCTACCTGAAGCGTAATGTGGAGAAAAATCCCCGCGTGACTGCTAAGGAACTGAAAAAAGACCTGTCAGATGTGGGCACTAAAGTTTCAGCTCAGACAATAAGGCGCGCACTGCATAACGAAGACCTCCATGCCAGAACGCCCAGACGCACCCCCTTGCTGACTCCAAAGAACAAGAAAAGTCGACTGCAGTATGCCAAAAGTCATGTGGACAAGCCACAAAGGTTTTGAAACAGTGTACTGTGGTCAGATGAAACTAAATTAGAACTGTTTGGGACAATGGACCAGCGCTATGTTTGGAGAAGGAAGAACCAGGCTTATGAACAAAAGAACACCTTGCCTACTGTGAAGCATGGCGGGGGGTCAATTATGCTTTGGGGCTGTTTTGCTTCTAATGGTACAGGAAAGCTTCAACGTGTGCAGGGTACCATGAATTCCCTTCAGTACCAGGAGATCTTGGAGGAAAATGTGATGGAGTCAGTCACAAACCTGCGGCTTGGGAGACGTTGGACCTTCCAACAGGACAATGATCTGAAGCACACATCCAAGTCCACTAGAGCATGGTTGAACATGAAAGGCTGGAACATTCTAGAGTGGCCATCGCAATCACCAGACTTAAATCCAATTGAGAACCTCTGGTGGGACCTAAAGAAGGCAGTTGCAGTGCGCAAGCCTAAGAATGTGACTGAACTGGAGGCTTTTGCCCATGAAGAATGGGCTAAGATACCCATAGGTCGCTGCAAGACACTTGTGTCAAGCTATGCTTCACGCTTGAAAGCTGTCATAACTGGAAAAGGATGTTGTACTAAGTACTAAAAAATAATGTCACTAGGGGGTTGAATAAAACTGATAATGATGTGAGCACAGTAAAGACATTTGTGGTTATTCCATCATAAATATTATGTTATGTTTGTCTAATTTATAAGTGCCTCTTTGATATAATTGTAAATAAGATGACTGAAATGATCAAAATCAATGTCAAACTGGCCAAAACACTTTATTTCAGTGGGGGTTGAATAAATTTGATCACAACTGTAGTGTACAGTGGTCTGTGTCAAGAGCAGGTAGTAACTGTAAAAACAACATATTGAAATAGATATGACCTATTTCTCAGAATCTAGCATATTATCTGAATCATATTAATATTTGTCTTTTACAGGAACTGTAGGCTACCATTAATAAAAATATTCGCAGCAAAACAATAACATATAATGTTCTGAAACTGGACAGTGTTAATGACCCTATATAGTCAAAACCAGCCGTGGATAATTATAGCAATACATAAATCCTGTGCAGGCATGGGTCTCTGCAGTCAGAGGTGAATTGTAAGATTATTATAGATATTATTCTTTCATCCATGAATCCTGTGGTCCCGTGCCTCAGTCGTGCAGCGATAGGGTTACAGTCGTGTTTGGAGAAAACTGTGATTCATTCACCAATATTCATATTCTGCACACACTCTCATTGCTTTGCACATCTGCGCGATTTTGCACGTCTTTCTAATGCAGATTATCGCATCAGAATTCGTATCAGCTCGGATTTTGGCCACACACAGACATTAAATAACATTAAAATGGTTTAGTCCGCCATGGTACATGACATGACGGTAACAAGCAACGTCACTGATAACGACAGACCTTTGCGGCACCTTTCTCATTTCTTACTTTAGTGTGCAATACCGTTGTTCTCTTTTTCGTCGTTATCGATTGCAAATTCTAAAAGACAAAGCAAGAATTTTAGCAAGTTTTGTCACAATCTTATCTTCAAACGATCGAATAGAATAAAAATAATGAATATATGAGAATTATTATGAACTAATGCGGGTTATTATGAACTAATGTGGATTATTCCTTCGCTGAATCTTTATTTATTTACTCTTCACTTTTCCATTTTGTTTACTCACGTCTTCGTTAACGGTGAGTGTTGACATATTTTCATTTGATTCCTCCTGATTACGATGTACATGAACGAAACCTGCACGTGTTAGTTCTACATTTAGAAAAAGTAATAGTAAAAAATAATTCTGCGACGAAGTCTCAGGAGTGTTAAGTAGTTGAAGTACTTCTACATAACTATCTGTTGTGAATGAACCCTAACCACAAACATCTATTCACTTTTTTAGGATGCTAAAGTCATGTAAAATAATATATAGCCTTCAAAGCGAAAACGATGGCACAAGGAAACCGATATTATCATCATTGATGTAAACAGAACATTTCTTTGTGAGCCTATACACATCTAAAAGAGTTGCTTGTTCCAAAATTATGGTGTAGATGTGACGTTCGGGCGCAGCCAAGGACGAGACACAGAATCCTCGAGTTGCAGAGCAAACGTAACTTTAATAGACCCAGTCAACATGTCCATGCGGGCCCCACATGGGTTTGAAATGGGCTGGCACATGGGCCCTTTTTGGGCAACCCAGCTGGGGCCCACAAAGATTTGTCCATCGGCTCCACATGGGCCCCATGTGTGTTAGCCCATGTGGGCCAATATTGGGGTCAATGTGGGCCTCAGTTGGGCCCCGTATGAGCAATGATCCACAGGCCCTACATGGGCCCCATGTGTGTTAGCCCATGTGGGCCAATATTGGGGTCAATGTGGGCCTCAGGTGGGCCCCGTATTAGCAATGATTGACTGGCCCTACATGGGCCCCTTGTTTGTGTGGGATAATGACGGGGCCAGTGTGGGCAACAAGTAGGGCCCTTATGGTTAACTACAGACACCCGCTTCAGCCCCAATAGGGGCCCATGAGAAAATCTTTATAGGGCCCATATGGGTTATGCAAAGGGGGCCCAAATATCAGCCCATCACTCACTAGAATGTCAGCTCGCATTAAACTTTTGGAGCACAATCACTATAATGCTAACTTGTGTCATCCAATGTGGGTCACTATGGAGTCATGGAGGGCTTCAGGTGAGGTTGCTTTTCTTACTTTGCAAAACTGTTGTACAAGAGCACAGCACTGAAGACTGTATTATCATAAGCTCAGAGATGAGCTGTTTTTACATGTAAATGATGACAAATGCTTGATCAATCCTAATAAAATGTTTTATTGAAAACAATTATTCAACTCATTAATAATTTTAACCATAAATCATTGCATCACATACTACATACTTGCATCACAAAAATGTCCATAAAATGTATTTTGAGTCTTAAAAATCTTCTTTAAAAACTTCTTAAAAATCCTTTACTGTGTGTTGCTGGGTTGTGTAGTTTCACATATTGTAGAGAGAGAGAAAGAAGAAGGGAGGGAGAGATGAACAACAGTATTAATTAAAGCAGTCACAACAGTAACACTGCAGATCTAAACCACTTTTAGCAATGATACACATCCTTCTCTGTGAATCAAAACCATGGTAAAGCATAAAAATCCTGTTTGTACTATTGAATTAGCACACTAGGCCTGTTTAATGGGGAGGCATTTTCTGAACCACCTTGGTCTTGACCATAATTCACTGTACAGAAATCATGCCAGCTTCTAGTTTGCACAGGATAATAACATCCTGACCAGTACTCCCTCAAATATACTATACAATTAATTTAACCTGCTGCAGTTACTCAAAATTTCCAAAGACACTGATGTCTAACACTTTAATCACCTCTTGGGGAAGACTTTACAAAGGCCAAGTGATGTGTTTACAAGTTAGGTGTACATAAAACATTTTAAAACTCCAATATAGGAGCCGTCAGGGTTTTGGAAAGTAAAAATGACAATGATTTTCACATGCCTTCATAGTCACATTATCACAAATGTGTAGCTCACTATTGATTACTTACATCTGTTCTGCGTTCCTCTTTTGCAAGTCTCTCTGTGCTCTCAATGCACGGTTTCCATCCCGGTCACGAGCATTGCTGAACCACTTTGAGACCGCTCTCTCAACATCCTTTTTAGTTATATTACGAAGAAAAGCATTTTGCTTTAGGCCACCTACAAAATAAAATAAAAAATTCAGCTAGAATAAACTGAGGCAAAGACAACCACCACATGTTACTTTCCAGATCAGAGCACCAAAACAAGAAAACCGCTATCTAACTTGGACCCATTACAAGAATGATTAGTATCTGTATCCCGCAAACCTCGCAACATTACAGTACATTTACAGCATTTAGCACACTATACAAAGTGACTTGCAATTCAAATATGTCCTTTCTGTTCAGAAACAACTCAGCTATATAATTTAATGCATGTTGATCAGATGAAAATGGGTAACATGGAATTTGTATTAAATAAAATTAAATATTAATATTTAATACCATGTAAAACGTTGAAGAGGTGCAGACTTCGGAATTCCCGCTTCCCATGTCGCCCCATCAGGTTATACCCCAGAGCCAGCCCATTGGTCATCAGAAAAGCCATCATTCTGCGTGTACACTCATCAATACTCCTACCTCCTATGTCTCCTAGAACTGAGACCTTTTTAAAAATTCACATGCACAATAAGAACATGGTGAAAAACAAATACACACATACTGACAAATAAATTAACTTGCGTTACTTATGCCTGTAGGGACAATATTAGTTATCCACAATGCATTTAAAATGCTTGTCTATTTGTTATCCATGCCATTCAAAGTGAGCATGTGTAAGCAACATGCAAGAACCAAGGTGGCGAAACGCTGCACTTTTCAAATCTTAACAATTCCATTACTTATATATACCTGTTTGAAATCTCAGGGGTCACTTGACCAAAAATACATTTAATAAAAATACAGAATTTTGCTCATTTAAACAGCATTTACCACATTTTTTTGGAAAGCAGGGTCAGAGAGCTTCAGCTCAATATCCTCCACATCTTTGAAGGATGTTAATGGGAAGGTGGCTCCTTCAGGCAACAAGGGAACAGTGTTACTGCAGTCTCGCTGCATCAGGAGTGCTTGGATCATGCTCCCATGCACAGCTTGAGTTGCTTTTATTTCTTCCAATATGGTAAGGATACGAAGGAACATCTCATCTCTGAGCAATGGTGCCATTCCACTGTGTGTAGTAGGTCTATGTGGATTCCCTGTGACATGAGTGTTGGTGTTTGGTGCATCACCAGTATTTAAGGGCCTCTCAGGTGTGGTACGAGTCTGTGCTCGATTCCCAAGTAGGATTCCTGCTGGTGGTTGTAAAGCCTTTGACAACAGTCTTTTTGGTGGGAGTGGAGCAGCCCTTTCAGTAGACTCTTCAGTCTCTGAGTCAGAGTCGATAATTCTGGGTCTGCTGCACACAATGTCACCATAGATAAACCAACCTTATTAATATTCTTTTTTTAAATTACCATTTTATGGATGTATAAAAGTACAACCCTTACTCGACTAATGTGCTTAGCTTTGTAGGTAATATTAGGTTGTATTGTCATGAAATGATATATGGTTGAGTACCATTGCACAACAAATACAAAACATTTAATAACAATTTGTATACTCATTCTATAAGTAATCCCATCCTAATCTTCAAAATTGTATTTAAAACAAACTGCATTTCTTCATCGTGTACTCCACTTCCACTTCATTATTTAAATAAATGTAGTACTGTAATAATATTAAAATGGTATTTTTTTCCAGAAAATTAGTAGAGTAAAAATTCTCAGGCAAAATGGAGTTAAGAAATGTGTGTGAAATTAGCTGAAGTGAATCACACTGGATCAGACCTAAGCAATCACACTATTGCTGAAACAAAATATTTAGGATTCGTAGGGAATCACATTTATAACCTGTTTAACAGTTTTTGTATATCATAAACCAGGATGTGTACTGTATCATTTGAAAGAGATTCACACCCCTAATCAGTGCATATGAAATGTGAGGTAGGACAACAGTGTCCCGAGTAATGATTTATGTTGACTAACTTCAAAACATGTATGTACTACCTTCTTTTCCGCTTTGTTCTCTCAGGTTCTGGGTCTGTTTGAAGATCAGACGTCACTTCTGCTTTACGCAGTTTGATTCTAGCAGCAGAATAGTCCGCTAGGAAAATACACCCACAGATACAATTCTAAATAATATATCCAGCACACTGTCTACCCATTCAAATTTACCCATTCAAACCTTCAGAACATGTACACATAACAGTTAAATATCATGCATTAAAAAAGTGCATTAAAAGTGCATACAATTAATTGTAACAGTTAGACATAAACTGGTTCAAGAATAAGAATGCATAAGCCACACAATTTTTTCAACTTACCAGCCTTTCCCAAGACACGAACTTGGAACACTGGCCAGTCTTCTTGTGGGCTTGATCCCTCTTTAACGGCCCGATCAATGTTGACAGTACTTGAAGGTGGCCAAAAGCACTGCTGCTCATCTGGCCCAGAAAACCAGTTTCTTGGAACAATGGCAACTGTTCCACATTCCACAAATTCCACTACTGAAAAGGGTAGCATTGTTCTGAGAAAAGTCAGAATGTCAGCAGTTATGCAACAGGGGCAAGGCCACAAAAAATTCATTAAATGGCAAAAGGACCATTTTTTTGGTAAAGTTAGATAGAGGAATCACTTGCAGTTGTCCAGATATTCCATATACAAGTCTAATTCCCACAGCAGAAGAGTCAATGGGATAGTCATAAAATGCTTCCATGTTTCCAAAAAATTCACAAACAACATAGGTGTCCCCAGACAACGAATGTAAGACATTCTTCACAAGGGCAATCTGACCATTCACTTCAAAGCAATTGTCTCCTGATGAACAGGAAATGAAGGCATTTTGCCCAGAGAACTGCTTGTACTGTCTGCACGTTTCAAATCCCTGAGGCACTGGTCCAGAGAGATGGGATTTTTTGTGGCAGCACTGTAGTGTTTCACTCTGTTTATTTGACTTCACTTTCTGTTTTTCATTAATTCGCTTTACTATTTGTTGAATGGGATGAAGTGGTCTTCTTACCATCTTTTTTATTTTAACTAAATAGTTTTCATATGGAAAACATGAAATGGTGTCGAGAGGCCCATATTTCTGTGCATCCTGAGCTAGATGAATCAAAGAATGAACATTATACACAACAAACTCAGGGCCGTATATTACAGCAAAATCCTCCACAAAGGTTTTCAGTAACTGACCAGCATATTCACAAAATTCTGAACATAAACCTGGACTGAGCAAAATCCTCATTGACACAGACAGCAGCATGAAGTTCCTATATACATTCCTTGGTAAATTACTTTTCAACACAACAGGACCTACATATAAAAGAAAAAGCCTGAACTCTGTGGCTTTCCACATACGAACTTCAAACAGAGATCTGGGCTTTCTAGAGAAGGTCCTAGGTAAATGCTGTCTGGCTGAAGTCATGTACTGAGAAATTGCTGAAAGAATACCTGCTGATATTCTACACTTAAATGGACCTTTAATCCAAAGAAAAATAAGCTTTCTTACAACACCCAAACATACTAAATGCATGTAATCCAGAACAAAGCTGGTCACTAACCCAACACCCAACTCACTGAGAGGGGAAACACCAGTGTGGTGCCCTTCATCAACCATTTCTTCAAAGTGAGAATCTGTTCTAAGTTCTGCTGACATGTCTGGATATGTCATTCTTCCTTTTACATACACACCCGTCTGTGTACAGCGCTCACACGCATTGTAGCCTGAATGACCTTTAATACACTTAAGGAATGCCCTTGCAGGTGCATCACAAATAAAGGCCTCAGGTGGTGCGATTGTGTAGTGTTTGCCATTAAAACGTATTCCCTCTTGAGTGACTAATTTTAAATCCTCAACAAATTCTTTTAGGTATTCATGCAACGAACAAGGTTTGGTTGAACCTGAATACAATCCAATCAAAAACACATTTGAATTAGGTAACTCTTTTATCCTACCAAGAATGGGCCATAAACTAACATTAGAACTTCTAAATAAGGGTAAGCCATCTATATTAATGTGAAGTGTAAGAATATCAATCATTTCATTCACATTATCTCTTGAATTGGTCAACTCTGCCAATATTGCATTTGCAACTCCAAAATGGTAGTAGCAGCCACCTGCAATATATTTAACGTGGCATTCCTTATCAGTGGAAAGCAATGTCCTGGGATCCAGTGGAATGTTAAGACCCTCTCTTCTTAATATTTTCTGTAAAGCTGACAGGGCAGAATGTGAAATATTAAACCTCGTTGCCCATTCAGCAAAGTGCTCTCTATGGTCAGAAACATAAGAATAATGGTCACTGCTGTCATCCAGATTCAGAACTGGGCAGGAGTATACCAAATGATCAGTGTCACTCTCAGTACATATATGTGAGGCACCATTGAAATTAAATGAGTTACTAATAAGTTGTTCCTCAGGTGCTGATGGCAAAATGTTGGTTACATCAGAATTCAGCAAATCCTCAACGGTTTCCAGAGAATCATAGTAAATTTCATTTAAATCCTCTACTGGGCTGTGAGAAATGCCTTCCGTAGTATGTGATGCAACAGATTCCTCAATTAGTCGTAAGTGTTCTGCAACTTTAGACTTAATTCTTCGTAGTTTTGTTCGTTGTGAGCAGTCCTCACTCATTTTATCAGGAAAATAATCTGAAATTTAACAAAAATTTATATTTTTTTATATAGGAGTGGGTATTTCATATATACAAATATGAGGCTGGCTCTATAATGTAAATGGTTCACATTCTCAACTGAATAACCAACCGGTTAACTAGCCTAGGTAACATAATTGCTCTGGATTACAAGTTTAATTGAAACAGTATGCACGTTATTCCATTAAATATAGCACAAGGTATATGGTCACAATTAAGGTGCCTGGTCTGTTCAGGACACGACTTATTATTAACTGTAAAGGTTTATCACTTAATCTTTTCTACCAATACGTTCAGCAAACATTCTCTAAACCTAACTAACTAGTTAGTTAGCTAACCAAGATGACCACTTAGTCCTAGTGTTTGCTAAGCTAGTAGGGTTGCCACCTAGGTCTGACAAAAAACAAGGACACCGTCATACGCGAACGCAAATTGTTGGGGGGGGGGGGGGGGGTTAGACACAGCGAGTAAAAAAAAGACGGATTTAAAGTGTGCAGAAACAGTCTAAATAGTCGTTTGAACTAACCCAGTGAAAACCGGGACATTAAATGTATTTTTTTTTGTTGTTGTTGCCGGGACCGCATATTAAAAAGAAGGAAAACCGGGACAAACCGGGACAGCGACGTGAAAACCGGGACAGGTGGCAACCCTATAAGCTAGTGAGTTAACCTACCTTAGGTTAGCTAGCTTAGCAACATCGAAAATTTGCAGGTATGGCTTAGCTAATATAGGAAAATTAATTAACTAAATCTAGGTGGGTTACATCGAAAATGTGTAAACATAGTGTTTAAAATGTGTATATTTTCCCCACAGATTATTCTTTTTAGCCATAACAAATGAACGGCTTGCGTTCTACATTTCAACCTTAACGGCTACCGGTTGTTCTAGCTAGTATCAAGCTAGCTAGCTAACTAGGTTTGAATTAAAGATAACGTCAGGCATTATATTTTTCTTTTTTGTATATTTGGTCTTTTGCACATTTATAGCAAAATGGAAAAGTTAACTAAAGGAAACGTTAATTTCTTACCTCAGTGAATGCCAGTGAATCTCCAACGGATTAAAGGACGCTTTCAGTCAGGCGGGAGAAGGTTCTAGACTTTTGTTGGGGGCGGGGGCGCACGAGAGGAGGCGAGGCAATGGTTTCCATAAATCTGAAGCAGGTACATTAACTTTGTTGTTTTAGCTTTATGTTAATATTTTTAAATTAATTTAGTTATTAAAACTGCTTCTGAAGTTAAACTATATCAGCATGCAATTTGTTTGTGTGCCAGAGAAATATCCAGTTCTACCATCATTTGCTTGAGCTATGGTATAAAATCATGTACTATGTAAAAATGGCTGGTTTGTAAATGATATTTTAAAAGTCTGTTTTAAAAATATTGGGCTGTTTTAAAAATCAGTCCCACATGGGTCCCAACTATAACCCAACTGGGGCCAGGATTTATAACCCCAATGGGGCCCACAAATGTAACTCAACTGGGGCCCGCATAGAACCCTTCAAAAAGCCCACTCTAAGCCCATGCCCAGATAATACCCATACTGCCCAGTTAAATCCCATGTGGGGCCCATGCGAGACGTGTATTGCGCAATAGCGCACGATAAACACTCACACAATCAGCACAACGTGCAGACATAGACAACGACGAGCACAGGACACTGCGCGAGCGCACATTAAATAGACAAACCACATTAGCCCCATTCGCTGCGGACCCTCCGCTGGGTGCAGCGTGGCTGGCGGACGCGTCCGGTGCAGCGCGTCTGTCGTACGCGCCCTGTGGGCCGCAAGGGAGCTCCTCCTCTGTGTCCATCTCCTCTGTGCCCCGGCTCCACTCCATGGACTGCTCCGGGCTGCCACCTCGGGAGCAGTCCATTGCACTTTCGCCGGAGCGGTCGGAGGATGGACACCTCACCGAACCCCCTTTCCTAGTCCCGGATGCTCTCTCAGAGGGAAGCGGACTCTCCTCCTCTCCCTCCGAATCGGAGCATTCCTCCTCCTCCCCGTCTTCCTCTACGGTGGGAGAGAGACCTACGGGCGGAGGAAGGTAGTCCTCCTCCTCAGACTCCTCCTCCTCCTCCTCGCCGTAGTCCTCGGGAACCGCGTCGCATACCGAGGGGTGGTGGGCCTCCTCCTCCTCGCCCACGTAGTCAACGGTGGAGGCGTCGTCATCCGAAGAGGGGTAGGCCTCCTCCTCCTCGCCACCGTAGTCAATGGTGGAGGCGTCGTAATCCGAGGGGGGGTAGGCTTCCTCCTCCTCGCCACCGTAGTCAATGGTGGAGGCCTCGCCTACCGAAGGGGAATACGCCTCCTCTTCTTCCTGCTCCTCCCCCTCAGAATCCTCCTCCCCGAATTCCACCTCCGGGGTGGACGCGAATACGCCTACCTGCAGCGGCGAGATGGCGCAAGAAGGAGCAAGGTGTCGCTCCCTCCATATATGCACCACCCCCTCGCGGAGCATCTCCGCCAGCTCGGGGTCCTTTCGCTCGAGCCCCCGGGCTGTGGCCAGTTGGTAGGCACACACTGGGTCCTTCTCCAGCTCCTCGACCGACAGTGTGGCCTCTTGGCACGGGGGGGTGTCCTCCTCCCGCTTTCTCTGTGCCAGAGTCGGCGTAGAGCAGCGGCGCGAGAGGGAGGACGAAGCATGGTGATGTCGCTTGCTTGGGCGCTTTGCCTTCTTCTGCCGGGTGGCGTAGCCAGGCATGATCTTGGTGTCTCAGGACGGCTCGTCGTTCTGTGACGTTCGGGCGCAGCCAAGGACGAGACACAGAATCCTCGGGTTGCAGAGCAAACGTAACTTTAATAGAGACGTGTATTGCGCAATAGCGCACGATAAACACTCACACAATCAGCACAACGTGCAGACATAGACAACGACGAGCACAGGACACTGCGCGAGCGCACATTAAATAGACAAACCACATTAGCCCCACGTGATCACGAGACAATTCACAGGTGAGACTTATTAATCACACAACAAAACCCTAACCACGTATACACACGGACGCAGACAAAGCACGTGGACAACGTTTACACACGCCCAAAAGGGAGGGGCCGGGGTCCTCAACGTGACAGTAGACTTCTATTAAAAAGCCTTATCTACCTCTAGAAACCTGTAGATATGTTCATTAACATTTCATTTTTTTATAATCATTAATAAATTATATTGATTAATATTCATATTGCATATTTAATATTTACTTTGTGGTATTCTTTAAAACCAGTGTAGAGTACTTTGCAATGCACATTTAGGCTACTTCAGATTTTCTATGTGAAAAGTTTGGAATGGTTTAGAGACCTGCTGATGTACAGTAGTCGTGTCTAAAAATAACAAAGGTTGATGTTCTTGATCTTGTATGCCAGATGTGTTTAATCTTGTACGCTGTATGTTGGGCCTGTATGTCTGATCATTATTGCCTCGACTTGCATATTTGTATGCGTGTGTGCATGTGGTAAAATATTGCCATCTACTGTGCAAATCTCACTTAGTAAGTCACCAGTAGGTTCTATAATTACAGCACATGACAAACAAGACAAATAAGGAAAAAACACATCACAGGCTAGAATGATGCGTCAGGGGTTAGGGTTTAGGGGTTAGAGGTTAGCTGCCTGTAAGTGTTCAAGTACAAGTGTTCTGTGATTTACCTACATGCATAGTGAGGACATTAGTTTGAGATGACAGAACTTGTACAGACAGACTTGTGCTGGACTACAGGTATAAATAGTTAGATAATTAATTTAGTTGTTTTTTTAAACTATGGTTTTACCTTACATATTTGCATTTTACCTTCAGTAAAGTCAAGTCACATTTGCATCTTGCTTCACATTAATCATCTTCAACTGAAAAACCACTAATCCAAGAGCTCAACACCTCCTTTACCACCAATCAAAAAACTAAACACCCCTAACACTTACCCTAACACAAACCTACTATGAACTTGGCAAGGTAGAATAAAGTACAAAAAAAGTGCTAATGCTTATGTATATATTGATATTATTATGTACAGTATATTAGGGTTAGGGTTGTGTTTATTTTTGCTTTTATCATAAATCCTAAATACATTTTTATCTTAGATTATTAGCATACCCTTTAAGTTCAGTGGAGACTGCGCGCGCACACACACACACACACACACACACACACACACACACACACACACACACACACACACTCCTTATTTCACATATGAATTACTGTGTTTTCCAGATGTGAGACCTTCTGCAGAACATGTGGAGACAGTACAAGCTACAGAGGGAGACACAGTTACTCTACAGTTTCCTTTCACTGGAGTGGAGAATAATGATGTAATATGGTGGGCATTTGGAACTAAAGAGTCTCGCATAGCACAGCTAGTTAACTACGTACCTTCCTTCGATAAACAGGAGCTATTCAGAAACAGACTGCAGCTGAACAAACAGAGTGGATCTCTGACCATCAGAAACATCAGCATCACACACACTGGAGTTTATAAAGCATCCCTGCTTAGCGATGAGGTCTTAACCAAGCAATTCAGTGTCATTGTTTATGGTAAGTCTTTGTCGTTTAGAATTTTAAAATATCTTACATGTTCAGAACTAACCAATATATTAGCAAACATTTACCATTATTATCATGTTTGTGGTAAAAACCATTAAATTCTCATTGCATATTATACATAAATACCAAAAAATAAATTCGTCTTTCGTTTTCTCCTCCAGCGACGCTGCCTGTCCCCTACATCACACGTTCATCACATACAGAAACAAAAAGCTCTGAATCTCTGACCTGTCTGGTATTGTGTTCTGTGGGGAGGACGACTTCAACAACACTCTCCTGGTACAAAGGCGACCAAGTAATCTCCACTTTCAGTGATTCTAATAGCAGCACCCCACTTCTGTCTCTGGAAGTTGGATATGATGATAACAACACCTATAACTGTGTAGCAGCCAACCCTGTCAGCAACCAGACAGCACAATTCAACAGAACCAGTGTCTGTCCGCCTGTGTCAGGTATGTTAGCAGATCACATATACTTATGCTCTGAAGTCTCCATGAAAGATAAATGAATATAGTTTGAAATGAAAGATGAATTGTAGTGAGTGGTATGAGCGTTGGCCACCAACCATGTTGTACTGGGTGAGTTTTTGTAACACTACAGAGGTCTGAAAACAGATAATAACTAAGCAAAAACCAAATATCACAGTAACAGTCTAAGTTGATAACATTATGCTGAACTGTCAGCAACACTTTGCCAAGAGGAAGTGAACCAGCATTATACAGTGGTGTGAAAGTTTTTGCCCCCTTCCTGATTTCCTGATTTTTTTCATGTTTGTCACACTTATAAGTGTCGGAACATCAAACCAATTTAAATATTAGTCAAAGACAACACAGGTAAACACAAAATGCTATTTTTAAATGAGGGTGTTTATTATTAAGGGAGAAAAAATATCCAAACCTACATGGCCCTGTGTGAAAAAGTGATTGCCCCCTAAACCTAATAGCTGGTCAAGCCACCCTTAGCAGAAACAACTGCAACCAAGCGTTTGCGATAACTTGCAATGAGTCTTTTACAGCATTGTGGAGGAATTTTGGTAAGGTAAGGCAAGATATTCTCCTTCAGGATCTTGGTAGACAGGAGAATTCATTAGTTCCATTTATCACAGCAAGTCTTTCAGGCCCTGACGCAGCAAAACAGCCCCAGACCATCACACCACCACCACCACCACCACCACCACCACCATATTTTACTGTTGGTATAATGTTCTTTTTCTGGAATGCAGTGTTTCTTTTACACCAGATGTACTGGGACAGACACCTTCCAAAGAGTTCAACTTTTGTCTCATCGGTCCACAGAATGTTTTCCCAATCATCTTGGGGATCATCAAGATATGTTTTGGAAAATTGTGATGAGCTTTTAATGTTCATTTTGCTCAGCAGTGGTTTTCATCTAGGAACTCTGCCATGTAGGCCATTTTTGCCCAGTCTCTCTCTGATGGTGGAGGCATGAACACTGACCTTAACTAAGGCAAGTGAGGCCTCCAGTTCTTTGGATGTTGTTGTGGGGTCTTTTGTGACCTCTTGGATGAGTTGTCGCTGCGCTCTTGCGGTAATTTTAGGCGGCCAGTCACTCCTGAGAAGGTTCACCACTGTTCCATGTCTTCGCCATTTGTGGACAATGGCTCTCACTGTGGTTCACTGGATTCTCAAAGCTTTGGAAATGGCTTTATAACTTTCCAGACTGATAGATTTCAATTACCTTCTTTCTCAATTGTTCCTGAATTTCTTTGGATCTCGGCATGATGCATAGCTTTTAAGAATTTTTTGGTGGAATTCACTGTGTCAGGCAGGTCCTATTTAAGTGATGTCTTGATTGAGAACAGATGTGGCAATAATCAGGCCTGGGTGTGGCTAGAGACAGTGAACTCAGGTGTCAGAAACCACAGTGACAGTACGTTTTAACAAGGCGGCAATCACTTTTTCACACAGGGCCATGTAGGTTTGGATATTTTTTCTCCCTTAATAATAAACACCTTCATTTATAAATAGCATTTTGTGTTTACCTGTGTTGTCTTTGACTAATATTTAAATTGGTTTGATGTTCCGAAACATTTAAGTGTGACAAACATGGAAAAAATCAGGCAGGGGGCAAAAACTTTTTCACACCACTGTATGTGCAAACAGGAATGTACTTGTTTACCCTCTCATGGTACGCCCCCCCCCCCCCCCAAAACTTACTGTACCTGTAAGAGTAATTATATGTTGTCTTTACAGGACATCAGCTAATTGTTTTCACCATTATACCTGTAATTCTACTACTGCTGGTTGTAATTCTTGTTCACTACTGGAAATTCACAAAGGCAAAACACAGTAAGTATGTTTTAAGCAGTTGTCTTAATTCCTGCAGAGAGTTGCACATCACAGCTGATATAAAGTCTGATGCTCAAAAGACCGTGATAGCACATATATGTCTCCAATACGTCTGGAAAAGGTCGTATGTGAGATACATGTGTGTCTGTATTCATAATAGTACATTCTAGCGAGTTGCTTTGCTCGCTAGAATGATTGCATATGTGAACTGTAAATGTGCATCACTGGTTTAGGATATATATATGTACACAGATAGCAGTTTTAACATGGTTTAAGATATATGTACACAGACAGCAGCTTTAACATGGTTAAGGTAAAAGAGTCAGCGTCACAATTTTCTCTGATATCACGACCAACTGACCTTGGATGATGTTACTTTATATACTTTATGATTTAACTTTGGTACATGTTCATATGGTTCTTCCACCCTGTTGAATTTGAGCAATAATTCTTATGAAGCCATTGATTCCTAGCAGGGTTAGCTGATTCCTAACCCTAACCCCAACTCTGAACCCAACCCCAACCCTAACCCTAACCCCAACTCTAACCCTAGCAGCATCAGAATGTGGAAAATTGTGACCTGACTGACTCTGACCATGACCGGCTTGATATTCACACAACAGTTTATGCATAATGGGAGAAAAACTAACCACTAAATCTCAGTGGAGTCAGAGCAGATGTGTCATGTAGAATAGAGAATTTGAGGTTATGGACCAAATGGTTCAAACTAACAGGATATATACAGTATACTCAAATAAGTAATTTTTCTGGTAAGCATAAAATTACCTTGGTGTCAAACTTCAGGGTAGAGTTAGAGTTAGAGTTAGGGATAACCCTAACCCTGATGTGGTCTTCTGCTGTGCTACAACATCAGATCACATCAGGTTCCACTGCTGTCAGCCAGGAACAGAAATTGGAGTCAACTGTGGATGCAGAATCAGCAAAAATGAACAGATGAATATTTCAAAACAGTTTGGTCTGAGTAATTTCACTTCCTGCTGAGAAACACAAGTGGTAGGTCAGGATTTGTTGTAAACAGCATGAATCTACTGATCTGACCTGTGAACTGTTCAGTGGACCCAGTATCACCAGTCAAGCATGGTTTGAATGTCACAGTCTATGTGAGTAATGTTGTTGACCACTCACGTCTCTTATAATGGCACATCCAACAAAATGTCATTAAGCTTCTGGTTCCATGAGCCTGACAGTAAGTTTGACAGCTTCTTCAGCTGATAGAGTCAAACCATAGAGTGACAATCCTACCATAGAGTAACAGAGGGTCCTAATACCCAGTATTAGCATGGTCTTGCTTTTGTGTTATCAAGACATTGCAAAGTAAAAAAAAAAAACCCTGAGTGTGCTTGGGCTTGTTGAACTGTTTCTCTTTTTGTGTTGAGTTGTATATAATGTGCTGCTTTCACATCACAACACTGTTTGTCATAAAAATAAACCATGTATTTCAGAATATTGTGTGTGTGTGTGTGTGTGTGTGTGTGTGTGTGTGTGTGTGTGTGTGTGTGTGTGTGTGTGTGTGTGTGTGTGTGTGTGTGTGTGTGCAAAGATGATTTTATTTTACAGATACATGAACCACAGTACACGGTGTACTCAGCCGTCAACATGAGATGTGTGCTTTAAAGCCTAGAAGTCAACTCTGGTGGGCATGGACCTTGAGAATTAACACTTTGTCTGACTGCTGTGTGTTCATTGTAACATTGTGTCATAATGGTAAATGGTATATGCAGTATGTAGCCTCCCTAAAACACACAAAATAAAGAAGCTAAGGACTCTGTGCATTCACTATATATCTAAGGTTATGGTTAATAATTGTTAATATAGTGTAACTGGTCAGCGTTAGGGTCAGGGTTAACTTTAACTCTCCACATTAGTAGCTTCGCAACAACATAGTTTAGATCAGGGGTGCCCAACCAGTCGATCGCAGAGTCTACCAGTTGATCGCGGGCAGAGTTTCAGTCGATCGTGAGAAATGTTACCATGTAGCCATGTATTTAAGGCTCTGAAGAAAGAAAGAAAAAAAAACTAATCAAACAATCATTCATGAGAGGCCAGTATGTATTTTCATAATAATAAGATACAAAAATAAAATTAATTATTTACACAACCTTTTCTGCTTTTCTGATGAATGCTGGGTATGGTTTGCCACGGTTGCTAGGTTGTAACCAGGGACTCTAAAGCGCGAAGACGAAGAAGCCAGAATGGTGGCAGCTGAAAAGATAATGGCGGAAGACAAAAAAGCTAAAAATTATCACTTTCATCCCGAGTGGGAAGAGGACTACTTTTTTACTTATTCAAATTTAAAGTAAAAAAGTCTGCAAAAAAACTAGGTTAGTTCAAACCACGATTCAGACTGTTTCTGCACACTTTAAATCTGTTTTCTTTTCGCTGTGTCCATTTTAAACCCCTCCGGTAACGTTTTACGTTCGCCACCCCCCCCCCCGCTCAACAACTTGCGGTCACACCCCCCCCAACAGATTACACTTGCCACCCTGTGTATGACAGTGTCCTTGTTTTTTGTCAGACCTAGGTGGCAACCCTAATGCTAATGAATCAGTCAATCAATCAAATTTTATTTATATAGCGCTTTTTACAACAGTTGTTGTCACAAAGCAGCTTTACAAGTGCCGAGTCCTAGCCCTCAGTGAGCAAGCCAAAGGCGACAGTGGCAAGGAAAAACTCCCTAGTTTTTTTTTTTTGCATGAGGAAGAAACCTTGAGAGGAACCAAGACTCAGGGGGGGAACCCATCCTCCTCTGGCCGACACCGGTCACCATGACAACAACAACAATTTAGACAGAAAGAAGAGAAAGAAAAGAAAAAATATGTAATAATGTCCATCATGATGTATGCATCCGGTTAGGCAGGAGGTGGCTGGCCCAGGATGGATCGCTGGTCTCCTCATCTCATTATTCCTCAAGCAGGCGGGCAGCCATGTGGAGAAATGAAACAGGGAAAATTAGCTCTGTATGAGGACATATACAGGACAGGTGAAATTATAAACATTTCCGGAGTGTGGCAGCAACTCCGGCATTAAGTTAAATTATTACAGCCTAGCTAAAAAGGCAGAACCAGAAGGTAACATAGGCTTGGGGGCATTCTGAGACAATGGCATCCGTCCACTGCACTGTCAACAAACTTGAGTGACCACGAGCAGTGACAGGACGACAGCACCAGCGCCCCAGTCTACCGTAAAACCCTTCGTCTATGAACCCCTGGATCTGTATCTTTATCTAAGGGGGGATATTAATTATCAAACGCTAAACTAAATAAGTGGGTTTTCAACCTAGACTTAAAGATTGTGACTGTGTCGGAGTCCCGGACGCATTTAGGAAGATTATTCCAAAGCTGGGGGGCCTTACAAGAAAAGGCTCTTCCCCCTGCTGTTACCTTGTTAATTTTTGGAACTAATAAAAGACCAGCACCCTGTGATCTTAGTGGGCGTGGGGGTTCGTAATAGGAAATAAGTTCCTGAAGGTACTCAGGAGCAAGCCCGTGCAATGCTTTATAAGTTAATAAAAGAATTTTTAAGTCAATACGGAATTTAACTGGGAGCCAATGCAGGGCTGATAGGACTGGACTGATATGCTGAAATTTTCTAGTTCTGGTCAGAACCCTGGCTGCGGCATTTTGAACTATTTGAAGTTTATTTAGATTCCTATTTGAACATCCTGACAGTAGTGCATTGCAGTAGTCTAATCTAGAGCTAACAAAGGCGTGCACCAATTTTTCCGCATCATCCTGTGATAATGCATTTCTTAATTTAGCAATGTTACGGAGATGTAGAAAAGCTATCCTAGTAGTATTATCTATGTATTTATCAAATGATAGGTCGGAGTCGAGTATGACGCCTAGGTTTTTGGCTACTGTGCCAGGTGTAATGGGGTAGCCTGCGAGATTAAGCATTAGATCTGGAATTTTCTGTTTTGAGGCCTTAGGGCCCAGAAGGAGAACTTCTGTTTTGTCCTCATTAAGTTGGAGGAAGTTTAGAGACATCCAGCATTTAATATCTCTTACACAGGCCTCAATTTTTCTTAAACTGAGTTTGTCATCATTGATGAATAAGCTCTATGAACCAAAAAGGTAAATGAACTGAGGAAACAGCTAGCAGCAAAGCAGGCAGTGATCACGAGACCTGTTAATAGGAGTAAAGCTGCCTGTTTAAGGCTGGCGCTCAGCTCCTACTGCCCGGATTATGAGAAGCTAGCTGACTCCTCCCAGTGCCAGAAGTCCCACTAAGGTAGAGAAGTGTTTTTTTATTATTCTCATCTTGAATTAGGCATAGGCCTATTCATATCCATATACTGTACGTTAGAAGAGTACGTTACTATCTTGAATTACACATATTCATATCCATATACTTAGAAAAGTATGTTCCGATTTTTATCTGTTTTCCAGTTGAATTTAAATCCATCTGCCGTTTTCCCTGCTAGTGCCACTGCCCAGTGAATTTTAGCATTCTTAAATATTATCTTCTCTGACTTATTTTCTCCTCCTTCCTTCTTTGAAGTTATCTTTTCTAAAGTTATTATGTGTATGGATGTGTGTGTGTGTGTGTGTGTGTGTGTGTGGCTAAGAGAGATAGAGATGGTGTGAAGTTCTTGTGAGATTCTTGTTCTGTTTTGACAACCTATTTTTGATAGGTTTTGACCATTTCCTCATTTGTTGGATTTACTGCTTTCTCCACCTGTGCAAATAAAAAAAACAACTACATTTGAACTGTGATTGGGGTTTCTTGTTTAAATTATCGCCCGGCCATTGTGTTTTACTTGGTAGATCTCGGCATGCCATCAACTTCAAAAGTAGATCTTGGTTAAAAAAAGGTTGGGCACCCCTGGTTTAGATTGAAACATCAGCTAATGCAAAGCACTTTGTAAGTCGCTCTGCATAAGAGAGTCTGGTAAATGTAAATATAAATGCATTTATCCTTACTAGTAAAAAAAATGTTGATAGTGTGATTCAGTAGGATGGGTATGTTGTTGATCTTAACCATCAGGAAATATTGTCCAGACATGCGACTAGGGTTGCCACCTGTCCCGGGACTGTCCCGGTTTTCACGTCGCTGTCCCGGTTTTCCCGGGCTGTCCCGGTTTGTCCCGGTTTTCCTTCTTTTTAATATTCGATCCCGGCAAAAAAATCATTTAATGTCCCAGTTTTCACTAGGTTAGTTCAAACGACAATTTAGACTGTTTCTGCACACTTAAAATCCGTCTTTTTTTCTCGCAGTGTCCATTTTACACCCGCCCCCGGTAACATTTTACGTTCAACCCCCCCCAGTCAACAACAGAGTGTCCTTGTTTTTTGTCAGACCTAGGTGGCAACCCTACATGTGACATACTTTTAGTAACAGTAGATGACAAAGCCAGTATAAGATAACCGACTTTATCAAATGGATTGTTCAACCAGATTTTTTTGAAATACCAGTAATGTTGAAATCCAGGGCCCGTATTTATCAAACTTCTTAGAATTACTCCTAAGAATGCTGCTAAGAATTGACTTATGTCTAAAATAATTCTTAGTTAAAAGCTGAGACTAAAAGTGAGTTATCAAGCCTCTCAGTCTCACTTTAAGCGAAGTGTAGGAGCAATTCTTAAGTGTCAGTCTAAGACACCTGGCTGTGCCGCAAAGCTCACTGGATCGGATTTCATGTTCAATAATATTTCCTGAGAAATGTCAAGATAAAATCCAGAAAATGTTGAAATACCTTTAACATTTAACTTAATGATGTTGCAGTCATAATTTTGTGAAATAACACAGCGTATTTACGTAGTTAATAAATAATCCTAATAAAAAGAGATTTCATATCTACCTTTAAGTCCTATGTGACACACACTGGTATGTATAATTTTCCCTTCTTTCTTTTGTTATTCATATATTTTCTCTGATTTATTTTGGATACTGCATACATTCTAACCAAATCGCATTCAGGCGGAGGACCACCGGGCAAGCCTCTTAGCGCAGTTTGTGAGGTGGTGCAGCGTATCATGGGGGGAGACACTGTGGTGATCTGTGGAGTGGAGGGGGGTCAGGATCCTGCATTAATGAAATTCTAAAACATATCTCAAAGACAAGGTTTTTATCATTTATTTAGATTTGCACACAAACACTGTGATGCTAAATTGTCACTTCAAAATTATTGCATCTGTCAGTAATAAAGAAGTTGCTCGTGCTCCCGACCCTGCTGTCTTTAGTGCAGATTCTCCATCTGCCCCTCCCTCTCTGACAGCGCTTTCAAACACCTCCAGTCATGAATGACCGGAGGAAGAGTGGGCGTCTGATGGACGTCTGGCAGAGGACTCACTCCCAAATGACATACAATAACTGACAAGGCAGACGTCAAAGCTTAAAATTAAAGTATTAAAATCGCAGCATGAATATTACACTCTTGCACGAAAAAAATGAAAGGAAGAACAAAAAAAATTAAAACCCATGCTTATCTTAATGCCTAATTATTGTGCATATTTATACATAAAATTGAAATGTGTACCTAAAATGAAGGCACGCGTCTCTGTCTTCTCAGTGCCATCTCAGCCCCCTGGTGGCAACTCTTAACAACTTATGAGTCCTCTGGAGCAGTCTTAACTTTTCGGGAGAGTAAGAGTGATTCTTATACTTGAGAGTTTTGATAACTGGCACTTACACTTAACTCTGTGAGTATGAGCAAATCTAAGAATTTTTCAGCACTTTAGTCCAAAATTCCACTCTAAGAAGTTTGATAAATACGGGCCCAGATCACCATTTGATGTTATTGAAATGTTAATGATGTTAAAGGATGAACCATTGCATCTATCTAATCTATTAAATCAAGCCAATCTGAACCTTGGCATCTATTTTATCCTGACAGGCCAACTGCCTAAAATCTCAGCATCATTGTTTGGGTGCAGGTTTCTCTGGAAATCTATGGTTAAGAGAGACGTTGTGCTGGTCTTCGTGCTCAGCCTTTATTTTTTAACAATAAAAACAGGATATACAGTACAGGCCAAAAGTTTGGACACATTCTCATTCAGTGTGTTTTCTTTATTTCCATGATTATTTACATTGTAGATTCACTGAAGGCATCAAAACGATAAATGAACACGTGGAGTTATGTACTTAAAAAAAGGTGAAATAACTGAAAACATATTCTGATTACTGATTTGCACACTCTTGGCATTCTCTGAATGAGCTTCAAGAGGTAGTCACCTGAAATGATTTTCAGGAGCCTTATATGGAATCATATGCGGGACAGATGAAATTTAAACATTTCTGGAGAGTGGCAGCAACTCCGGCATTAAATCAAATTATTATAGCCTAGCTAAAAGACTCAATAAGGCAGGGGTGGCCAACCCGTCAGAGACCAAGAGCCACTTTTTTTTACTGTGTTACACACTATTAAAAAATGTCCTCTGTTCATATTTTTGTTTAGCTGTGGTTGTTTATCAAAATTATCTTGTCCTGACTGGGAAGCTTGGCAGTGTTTTCATCTCACGCACATGCGCGTTTGATGAAAATACCAGGGTGGACTCAAACTAAGCGAACAGTACATTAAAAAAAAACATAACCACTAGCTGCGATAATATAAACATAAGGCGTGATGTGCTTCAGGTCTTTGGCACGGTTGGAGGAGGTGGGCCACGGCATGGCGAGGTTGCTCATGCATGCGTGCACGCACACTACGAGCTCTGTTATGTATGTAACTGTTGTTTTCTAGGTAAAAACTGGATAAACTCCGTTATCAACACTCGTTACAATGCCAATGACCTGCACTCACCTTTAAGAAGAGAACAAACTGCGGCAGTAGTTTTGAAGCATCCAGGGTGTCCGCGGGGTTGTAAAAAGTATTAAAAGGTAGTAAATTCAGTTGGCCAAAATTAAGGCCATTAAAAAGTATTAAAAAGTATTAAACTTCATCTGACGAGGTATTACATTTTCAAACGCTCATCCAACTGCCTAGACATTTTTGAATGTGTGTTAAATGCAGGCCTTTCTCCTAAAATTAATTAAATTAGATTTATTTATATGATTTGACGTGACGTAATGTTTGTTCGCGCATGCGCCAGTCACCTAAATACCGGCTGGTTTGCCGCCAAAAATGTTGCCACCGAAACACTATGGGAAAGTGCAAGTTTTCGGACGTCTGGCTTGAGGATCCAAGGTTTAAAGACTGGCTAAGGCCAGTGGTTGGAAACAACCGAGAGGCTTTTTGCCACGTTTGCAAGAAGACCATCAAAATAATCTGTATGGGGTTGAATGCGGTAAAATCACATATGGAGTCTGCTAACCACCAAAGGAGGATACACAGGCGTGGGGAGCAGCTTTCAATTTCAATGTTCGCCTGTACATCACCGACATCAACCGCTACTGCTTTGCCATCAGCTGCTCTCCCTACCCGGAATACTGCCAGCAGTTTTCCAAACGATAGCATCGTCAACAGGTGCTCAGATACCAGACAGCAGCAAACCCAATGTCCCATCACCACTGCCGCTACGTTGCGAGCTGAGGTGCTGTGGTGTTTGAACCTTGCAACGAAACACCACTCTTTCAATTCTAACGAAGGCATTGGAGAGCTTTTTCGCAATTTGTTTCCAGACTCCGACATAGTGAAATCCTTCGCGTTAGGCAAGGATAAAGCCGCTTACTTTATCAAATTTGGTATTGCGACATGTTTCAAGAAGCAACTGGTGAAGACCATAAATGAAGCTGGGCAGTTCTTTCTAATGTTTGACGAGAGCCTCAACCAATCCTCAAAAAAAAAAACAGATGGACATACATATTTTTTTATTAATCATTACTGAGTAGGCTTGGGCGATATGGAGAAAATGCCTTGTACCACGGTATGACAAAATATATTTATTTTTACATATATATTTTTTTTACCTGGTGGTAATTTGGGTAAACCGCAGTGTCTCCGAGAAAATGCAGCCTGATTCACATGAGTCACACAGAATAGCAACTAAATGTAACGGGGAATTACTGCAGGAATAGGGAATTTGTAGGAATTTACACCATCTCCCCAATGCATTTCCAACTCTTATTTGAGTGGAGACTTTGGAGCTTTTAACTTTCTTTTAAGTTAATTGAAACCCAGAAAGAAAGAAGTCAGATAAGATAGTACTTTATTCATCCCCATAGGGAAATTCAAGCATCCCGTAGAGAACAGAGAGATGTTCGATCTCACGCTCGTTTGAAACAATATGCAAGGTGAAGTCCTAAGTAAGTAAGTAAGTAAATATTAACTAAATAAGTAACTATTAACTAATCGTTAAATAAATTATTATTTTTATTATTATATTATATTATATTATATTATATATATTATGTATTATTAATATTATTTATTATAAATAAATAATATTAACTAAATAATATTTACTACTAAGTAAATATTAGGACATCTAGCACTCCTGTTCGGGAGACCGTAGCTGTATCCTCTTACAAAAATGGCTGTGTTAGAGATGGCAATACATCGATATTGCACTCTCACCTCAAAGTATGCCATTCTACAACATAAGACAGTCATGGTAAACGTAAATACCGGCATACACCGCGCTATGAAAAAATGTATACCGCCCAAGCCTTGTTCTGACATTTCCATCTCTGTCAAATGTTACCCAACACCTGGCTCATGTTTTACTTAAGGATAATTATTCTTGTAAGTATAGGCTAATGTTGTCTAAATCAATTTGTTCAATTTGAAGCACACATTACTGTTTGTCTGTATATGCAGTTTACTTCAACAATAAGTAAACAATAAGTAAATCTTTCTTCTGTGTGATGATTCACAGGAATGTGTTGCACAATTGAACATGAGGCAGCTTCTGTCAGTCGGAATGGATGGCCCGAATGTCAATTTAAAATTTTTAGATCTCCTTCAAAAGGAGCATGCTGAGCTTCATGGAGGTGCTCAAGTGATCATGGTTGGGAGCTGTGGACTACATACCCTCCACAATGCCATGAAGGCAGGCTTTATAGCCTGGCAACTTGAAAAACTTCTGCGAGCGATGCATTTTCTGTTCCACAATGTTCCTCCCCGGAGAGAGGACTTCACGGAGCTCACCAGCTCCTCTTGCTTTCCCCTCTCCTTCTGCGGCCATAGATGGGTGGAGAATGTTCCGGTGGCAGAGGGAGCAATCGAGATTTGGCCCATGATTCAAAAATATGTGGATGCTGCAGAAGATAAGAGTGTCCAAAAACCCAACACGGCGTCATATGATTCCATCTTGGCAGCACGAGGGGATCCTCTCATCATCCCAAAACTGGAATTCTTCCTTTCAATTGCAAGATGTTTTGATCCATTTTTACAGAAATACCAGACAGACGAGCCAGTGTTGCCTTTTTGGCAAAAGACCTAACTGAGCTTCTGATGGTAATTATCACTATAAAGTATTAATCGATAGGAATGACTCTGGTTTTAATTGTCTGTTGTCATCATTAGAGTTTACTGCGGCGGTTCATCAAAAGGGAACTCCTACAGGACCGAATGCCCTTGCAGCTGATGGACATCAACATGGACATCTCTGAGGAGAAGAGCTGGGTCTCCCTCAAAAGTCTTGACATAGGCTTAGGCGCTGAATCTGCTGTCAAGGTAATTTTGTTCTAGTTTATTTAGGTGCCTGCACAAATCAATCATAATATAATTTGTTTGGTGTTACTATTATCATAAGAAATTCGGCAAACATTTTATTTCTAAGCATTGATGTGAATGTTCCTTATTGTTCCTTGATAGGCACTTCAGGGCAAAACAGGAAGCAAGATAGGGGAACTCTCTGTTCTGAACTTCAGGAGAGAGTGTTTGCAGTGCCTTGTGAAGGTTGTTAGAAAACTGCAGGACAAATCCCCCTTAAAATTTCCTGTGGTTAGGCAGACTGCCTGTTTGGACCCGACAAGGATGAACAGGGACCCTGAGTGGTGCATCACTCAGATGAAAAATTTAGTGCAGACATTCATCCAGGGAAAGCAGCTGGCAGGTGGCATTGCAGCTGGTAAGAAAATATAGTATAGGGACAGTAGAAGTGGATAGGTTATTCAAATTTAGTATGGTCTTGAGCTAGGATTTGGAATCTCTTTTGTAGTTGTCTACCTTTTCTTTACTCTGGGAGGTTAGAGCGTGTCTTTGGCTTTTGCCAAATTTCACTATTGAGATCTGAAAAATGTATATCGACTCGTAGCTCTCAATGTAGATAGTGTTATGTGTATCTGTGATGTATGTACTTGGTCAAATGAATGGAAGTGGTTGACAAGAATGTTTAATGACATGAATATCATCCTAATTTTCTTTTCAATATTGTAGGTGATGTCAACATTCAGCAATTCATATCCTTTCTCTCTGAGGCCAGAGAAGAAGATTTTGTGTCCTTTCAACCCCTGAGGCAGCGTCTGGATGTCTCTCTCCACTCAAAACTGCACAAGTCCCACCCTGACCTGCTTAGATTCTGCCAAAGGGTTCTCCTCTTGTCCCATGGCCAAGCCACAGTGGAAAGAGGCTTCTCTGTGAACAAGGAGGTAGAATCGTGCAACCTCCTTGATGATTCTCTTGAAGCTCTCAGGTTAGTCTGTGATGAGGTAATTGCCTGTGGTGGGATTCTTAAAGTCCCTTTGACCAAGGAGCTCCTGGCCTCTGCTGCTACAGCGAGGTCACAGTACAGGCTATACCTGGAAAATGAGCGAAAAAAGAAGGAGAGCGCCACACAAGAGCTGAAGAGGAAAGAAGTAGAGAAAGAGCTGGAGGACCTCCGGAACCAGCGGCGGGTACTCATGTCTGTGTGCGATTCCCTTGAAGTTGATGCCGACAAGTTTGCAGAGATGGCTGAGGGAAAGGCAGGAACAAAGATGGCTGAGCTCATTACAAAATACAACTCTCTTCGAAGAAGACACAAAGACAAAAAAGCTGAACTTATCCAATTGGGCAAAATGATTGAGGAAAAGGCCACACAGCTCAGGCATTTGTTACCTTGTTGAGTAACACAATTTTAATGTTTGTTTAAATTTGTGCATCAAGGGTACACACACACACACACACACACACACACACACACACACCTCAAGTTAGAAAATGTGTTTATCTTTGAGTAGTAAGGCATAACAAAGAATTTACATACACACCGACACTTGCCCACTCGATTGCTCACACACACACACACACACACACCCATGCACATACTCACTCACCTTACTCTACAGCGATCTCTTTCTGGGCAGTTCTTGAGTCCAGTGATGACATTGTTATAATAAAAAAAATGTGTTATATCTTTGAAAAAAAAAAGTGTTATTTACTTTACTTTATTTACTTTTTACTTAAAGCCACTTCAGTAGCCGCTTGAAGTCATGCTGGTATTAAAAAATATTTTGTAGGTATTAAAAAGGTATTAAATTCAACTTAAGTATCTCTGTATATACCCTGGCATCCCTCAGTCGTATGTGACCTCGTATGTGATTTATTCCAATACGTGTGACAGAAGACTGCGTCTCACCAATGAGACTCAAAGCACAATCACAATAGCACAGACACTTCATGCCGCTAGTCTCATGCACTACGCCAGTTTTAAAAGTGTTAGCAGCTCGCTAGGCTTGTAAACAAACCGCGCACCACAAAAATGTAGCAGTCTGTTGCTCTCAGAGCTGATGAGGTAACAGGGCCACGGCACAGATAATTTCTGCAGGTGAGAGTCAAAGTCAAAGTCAAAGTCAAAGTCAACTTTATTGTCATTCAAACTTTACACAAGTGCACAGCTGAACGAAATTGCGTTTCTCCAAACTCCAGTGTTAAAGCACCAGAGCCCAGAGTGGCCGCTGCAACTAGTGCGCCGCCAATTACGCAGAATGGGGGGATAAACATAGAGATAACATTAGGAGGAGACAAAAAAAATATGACCACAGATTATTCTCACGAACAGGACAACAGTCTGTGTGCATGCAAAAAATCCCCATAGCACATACAGCATTGATAACACAGACAGTAAGCAGTGAGAGGCGTGATCCATTCAGAGAGGGAGGGGGGGGGGGGAGCCAGAGGCCTGGCACAGAGTTTTTGTGTCAAAGTTCGCGGTGGAAGGCGAGAGCCATCTCTGACAGTCTCTGTGTGGGGGTAGGAGCAGGTAACCAAGACGACGACCTTCTGGGAGAAATTTGTTTGGGCGCCAATGCAGATAAGAAGAATGAAGAATGTAGCAAGGAGCCCGTCCTTGGGAATTTGAGCACGAACTCCTCTTAAAGTCGGCTGTCTCCCAACTGATCCAACTTCGCACGTAGAGCATTGATTCCATCCACGATCGTCTCCAAGCTTTTTCCAACAGTCACAGTCTGTGTTCCAACAGCTCTACCCACCGCATCAATCATGTGGGGCACTTGACGTGGACGCTCAATAGCTGACTCCACTCTTTCAGTTTTCCGATACACCAGGGCAACGCCTAATCCAATCAGCAGAGCCACTGCGATCAAAGTTCCAAATAGGTACACGTCCTCAACATCTTCCAGGGAGAGAGGCGCAAGACACAAACAACGCCAGGTCCCCCACGAGTCATGCACATATCCAGCTGAGGACGTTCCGTCCGGGCATGTGGGTTCTCCCGCACCATGACTCCTCGTGGAAAAAATAGTATCAATTGCGTTGAGAGACCACCTGATCAAATCCATTTTCTTGTTAATATTCGAAGAGCAGCGTCTGGTTACTTAGACAAGACAGAGAATCTAAGCTGAGCAGGGCAGGAGGGAGGGAGTGCAGGAGCAGAGATAAAGTGCGACCGCCTCTCTTGAAAGCCGGAAGAAGAAGTGCGGGCCGGCTGGGGACTCAGACCTCTCCCCAATCAGACCGGGACACAGCTCGGTTCAAATGGGCCTAGTGTGAGTGCACCCTAAGAGCTGCATAGTTGGCCACACCTGCAATAAGGCTAAAGAACCAATTCACAAGACTAATAAGGAAAATACAAACACAGCTGTAAGGGTTAGACCACTGTCTGCCACCAGAGGGAACCTATGAGGTAATCAAGCCGAATGAGCCTCACCTGATGGTCTGACTTTATAAGAGTTGGGAAAACACTCACATTGGTGATTGTTTGTTCAGAGTTCTCGCATACAGACTGGCTGGTAATTTTGGTAGGAGCCCTAGGGAATTTCCCTTGAGCTCCTTTTCTTCTTTTCTCCCTCGAGTTGTTTCTCTCATCTCTAATGATTTTGCTAGAACAACGTAAAGGACAAATCTGTCTGTTTCTCTTTTGTTTTCCTCTTAATGATTTTTTGTTTGGGAAATTAATTTATTCTTAGGAAATCATTTGCATTTGATAGCTGCTTTTTCCCAAGGAAACAGAACTTGGTGGTTTTAACAACATGGTGGCCTGGGCTCTAATCCTGGTCTCCACCGATATGTAGTTTATTTCTATCTAACCTCCCAATTGATTTTTAAGCTCAGCACTTGGGTTCAACATCATAAAAAACCTGTGGTGGTTTACCCAGGTTTCCTCTGTCGCACCATCTAAGTCTAATGTCGCATTTCCACTAGGGCCTGCTTGGCGTGGTACGGTTCGATTCGCGACGGTTTGTGAGTGTTTCCATTAGTACCAGGTTCCAGTTTGCCGGTCCCTTCGGGTACTTTTTTCGTACCTACTCGCTCGAGGTTCTAACTGTTCAAAGCGGTACAGTTCTGTGACGTGGAGGAACAGCATGACACTGATTGGCCAGGGAGTGTCGTCACAGGTTGCGTCACAGGAGAGCGACTCCTCCGCCATTTTTAAAACCCAAGGAGAGAAGTCTGTTCCCTGGTCAAACGCTGAGGTACAAACCTTTCTGTTAATAATCAGCGATCAAAAAATCCAGGGCAAACTGGATGGGGCCACTAGAAATGTAAAGGTTTTTAGCGAGGTTTCCGTGCTAATGGCCACTCATGGCTACCAGCGGTCCGTTCAGCAGTGCTGGTCGGTCCAAGCTAAAAAAGCTTAAAAGCAATAACCGGGCGGTGAAGGACCATAACAGATGCAGCGGAGCAAACCGCAAAGACTGGAAATGGTTCCAGCAAATGGATGCCATATACGGTCACCGGCCAGCCAGTAACGGAAGAGAAAATGTGCTGGACACAACAATGTCGGTGCTGGAGGCCACGGAGAATGGTGAGTGTAATGTGATTTCACAGTTTTACTAGGCTTGTAAAAGATGTAATATGAACGTAATATAAACACATCTATTGTAAACGCAGGAATTTAGAGCTGTGTTTGTAGTTAATGTTACCACCACAGTCACTTGCTAGTTGCTAGTTAGCTGTAGCCATAAACAAAGCATGAGCAGCGATGACGTGCTACACATTTTGTGCAGTTAGGCTATATTGTTGTTGCTTTCACGGGAATGCTTGTGTTTAATATTTGTTATTTTTTACGTTCAAGATTCCCCTTCCACTGACGAGGCGAGCGGAGTTGGCGGAAAATGTTTCCTTCAACCGGGCTTTTTTCGGGGTGCTTGGCGAACTTGTGAGCACCATGCGAGACAGACGCCAGTAAAAGGACACAAAATGTTGCTTGTAGTACTATAAATATTTATTTCATATAAAGCTATACGTTATTTTTAGCTTTATCTTTTTTTAACTATAACTATATTATTTACATATTTTGTACTTTAAATATCTATATTTCATAATAAAGTTTGATTTCATTTGATTGTATGACTGATGCTTTTTATGCAGGGTGTGTTCAGCCTGTTTGAGTAATACCAAATTATTATCAATAATTAGAGCAACCACATACATTAATGAAGATAAATATAAATAAGATACAATAATGGTATGTGTTAAAGGGCATCGACCGGTGTTGTGGTCGCATACAAATGATGTCACGACACTACAACTCGCGCGCCAACAGCGACTCCACCCACAATGTGGTGGTCCACCATTGTAATGGAAACACAATGCGACCGTTCCGTTGCGAATCGATCCATATCGAACCGTACCGCGCCAAGCAGGCCCTAGTGAAAATGCGCCATAAGGTAAGTGTTAACCCTAACCCTGACCTCAACACCATGCATGATTGGGCATTCATGCCTGATCTAGGGTAACCCTAAACCATAAATCCTAACTATCTCACTCCGGCCCCTCTGGCTCTTCCAGCTCCGGCCCCCCAGGTAGCTGAGGAGACTGCAGCACCACCAGAGCCCTTTCTACCCCCACCTGGGAATTACTCTGGGGATGCTGGAGGATCCTGGGGTTTCCTTCTCCTCCTCTGTCGGGAGGTGAGACTAATTCCCGTCTCATATGTATACGTCAGGGAAAGCGTCCATGGGCCGACTACTCTGTAGAGTTCGGCACACTAGCTGAAGAGAGTGGCTGCAACATGGAGGATCATGTAGGTGCCCATGGCTTTTCAACATAGTCTAAGTGATGAGCTGGTGGGATGTCTCCTCAATGTGCCATATAGTGGGACCATCACAAGGAGGTACACCTTCAGGCCTTCGTGAACTCTTGGGCTGCAGGGAATAATTAATACTGAGCTAGCTAACACTAGCTAACCCTAACCTCATCACACTAACCCTAACTCTAAAAAATGGGTTTAGAGTGAGGGTCAGGGAGAGTGTGGGTTAGGGTTAATGAGGGTCAGGGAGAGTGAGGGTTAGAGTTAGGGTTAGGGTGAGAGTAAGGGTGAGGGTTAGAGTTAGAGTGAGGGTCTGGGAGGGTGAGGGTGAAGGTTAGAGTGAGGGTGAGGGTTAGGGTTTGGGAAGGGGACAAGTGGAAGACGGCCTTCATCACTCCAGGCTATTATTTGGTCAGCAGTTAGAAAAAATGAACCCACAAACACTATTCACATAAGCTTTCTCTAGTCACAAAAGTCACATCTACATCTGAAACCAGAGAGATGGATGAGGGACATGAGGGCTATGAATGGGGGTTAAACTTCCAATGAATGTATCTCAAGACTGGTTTGTAGGTAGATAATGATGATTGTTGCTTTTAAAATATATAAAAACACAATCGACGTAGATGGACTCTTCAGTTTCATTTTACATGAGAGGTAAAGCATCTTCAAGAACCAAATAGTTCCAGATTTTTTCTGCTCAAGCACATCAAATCACTTTAACAGAAACATTTCTTTAAAATATGTATGTGTAGACTATACTTACTCTATAGCACAACTGTATAATATTGTGGTTTTGGAAGGGACAAGCAAAACAATGCCTCCTCTGATTGGTACCTGTGAGCGTAAGTTTTCAGTCTGGTGTTGCTGCATGTTGATGGTTTGTGGTTGATGTGCTCTCTGCTCATATGGTAGCAGCTCCACGTCTTAGAACAAAGAGCAAAGTGGTCACAACCAAACACAAATGACAAAGATGTTTTACATTGTGTAAATAAGTGTTAATGTTACTAACAAAGTGCTAAGCAGATGCATTTGGATGAAACATGGGGAATTGAATATATTGGGGGAATAATCGCTTTCTCTCAGCTGGTGTGGTTTAATATAGTTGTCCAAGTAGTTAAAAGACAAACATGTGAGAACAAAGCAGACCTTCACCATAGTGAAACCCCAAACACCTTCACTGATTCAAACCCTCAAACTGATGGTGGCTGTGTAGGAAAACACAAGTGTGTACAGTGATCATTTTGAGCAAATATAGAGACAAATGCCTTTAAAACCATTGCAAGCATTTTGAAAATAAGTGCACATGAGCCACAATGCATCACTGCACAGTCAGAACGATACCCCCTGTGGTTAGATCTAGATCAGAATGTATGAAGGTCTGCTTGAAAAGTGTATGGTTCCTTCATTAAAAATCTACAAGAAGGCAGTGTGGGTTGACTGGAAATACATTTGAACAGAAGTATGTCTCTGTATGCACGTGTGTGGTTACAGTTCTCATGTGGGCCTGTATGCATGAACTCCATCCAAGACTCCTTCAAAGACCCTTCACCAAATTCCTTGATAGCTTTATTTATTGACATCACTATATCAAACCCACAGGGACACCTCACCTCTACAGCTGTTGTTTTTTATTTTTATTTTTTGGGGGATGTTTGTTTTTTTTTACTCATGATTTCTCTTTCAGTGTAATAAAGTATTCATGGAAGTAAATTGTAGCACAGTACATATATGCTAGTTACTTCCTTAGTTTACCAACTCTAATACAAAGCATTGGATATACACACACTGGTCATCAGGAAAGCTAAAAAGGTCCATGAAAGGGGATAATTATCAGACATGAAAAGCTGTATAAAAGATATAAGCCAAGATATGTTTAAAAGCAACACACTCTTCAAAATGGAAATGCAGCAATCTTTTTGTTAGAATTGCTGTTCAGTGGTTCTTCCAGTATGTTATATGTGTTAGTTGGAGTCACTTTGAAGAATGCAGGAGTGAAAACTTAGTGACACTGTTCCTTTTCAGATGTGGGTTGAGAGGCTGAGTAAGGAGGTCTCAACCTCAAGGTCGTGACGTGAAGGAAGAACGAAACGAGAAGCTAAGCTTCACGGGCTACAGAACAATCACGCGAGTGGAGCTTCAACTGGGTTACCGGGGTAAATGAGAGAGTTTAACACTGTTCATATTCCCATTACAGACCAGATCACCTATTTAACACAGTCAACGTTCACATTAAATAACAGAAAGCTAAGATCAGCTTGCAGATTGCAATCAGACACACTAATGCTTTGAGACACTGATGTAAATCATGAAAGAGGGTTCTCAACCTCCAGGCTCCAGAGCTACTCAGAAGCTAGCTTATCAAGGTACTGGCAGTTAGTCCTATTGTGTGAGCTTTGAGATTTGTGGAGTTTTTCCTCTTGTAAACAAACTTGTAAACAACTACTCCATACATTTTATCACCACTACATGTAGTCTTTCTCGTAGTCATATTTTTAAAATCCCGTACAGTAGGCCTACTTGCCGTTTTCTCCCAACTTTTGTTGTCATAATTTTGGAGGCTATCATGGCGAGCAGGAGCTCCAAACAAGAAACGATGTGACAGTCCATGAGGTGCCGTACGCTTCTGTCAGCTAATGTAAAACTTCTAGTGAAAAAAATCGATTTCATATCAGTCCACAAGACTTGACAAACACGAAAACGAAGGGTATCATCTATAATTTCAGAACGTTTTAGTTCGTTTTCTAAACATGTAATATAGTTACAGGTAGTTATCATTTTTCTTTTAATTACAGTTATTTATTTCAGTTAACAAAAATGTTTTCTCAATATCAGTTTTAATTTTTTCGTTCGTTTCCGTTAACGATTATACCCTTGGGAGGGAGGTCCCTGACCCTGACCCTAATCCTGACCCTAACCTTGACCTCTCCAATATTGTTCCATAAAACAGTGCCCTGGAGTGGCCCTAACCCTAACCCTGGTGTGAGTTGTGTGTTCCAAATCACAGCATACATTTTCACTGATATTATCAGTAATGTGATTGCAGTGTATGGGCATAGGGTTAGACATAGGGATTGGGTTCGGCATAGGGTGAAATGTGCAGTTTGTCATTGCCAGAGTTCAGATGTTGCTGATGTGATATTTTGGCCTTACTGTGGACTTACGGATTATCTGTTTATCTATTTGGGTTTCCTCTGAACGGCTGGGGTGAATTACTTTTAGAGACAGTGATGTGTGTATTTACTCATAATTGATAGCTTAGAGCAGGCGTACTCAACTAAATTTGTCCGCGGCCCAATTTTGGCAGATACCTGTGACCTGAGGTCCGGTGTGGCGGGGGTGGGCGAACGTAAGTTGTTGAGGGGGGGTTTGGTGGCGAACGTAAGTTGTTGAGCGGGGGTGGCAAACGTAACACTCGTGACGGAGTGTTTTTCAATAGCCCTGAAATAAATGCTCCGGTTTTTTTTTGGTCCGTATCCAGTTAATCAGGAATGAGATTGGGTCTGGACAGGACTGCGTTCGGGTCCGGATCCGGACCGCGGTCCGCCAGTTGAGTACCCCTGGCTTAGAGAAACACACTCATTCACACTCACTATTTGCTTTTGCAGGAGAAAATGTTTATTATGTGTCAAGTGTTTATTTATCCTTTTAGCATAATGATTCACTTCTCTTGTCCTTCAATGGCAAGTGGTGTCTTTGTACTTGATTTGAATATTCAAATGTATTGAACATTCCTTGTACTTGATTTGAGTATTTGAATGTAATGAAAATTCTTTGCACAAAAATAACTAAATGTGCCTGGAGTTGTGTGGCATTCATCAGCCGGTTCCTCAGAGCACCGTTCACAATGAAACAGTCATCAGTGTGGGATGTGGCCAAAGGACGTCCACTTCTACACCTTTCTGTGGCTCTTCCAGTCTCTCTGTATCTCCTTTGCAACATGCTGAAGACACTCAGTGACACTAAGCTCTGTGGGAACTTCCATCTGAGAACAGCCTGTTTGAAGCCTCACAATGGTGAGGTACTGTTGATGAATTGATAGGTGTCGTCTTGGTCTCATGATGTCAGAATGTGAACAGCATGATAAGAACGAATGTTAAAATACCAATTCTAGCTGAACCAGGAAATGTATTGGTCGACTCAAACACCTGCTGTGAATTTTGTAAGGGACTCCCATAACAGTAATGGACTCCCACAATTTTAGACTGTTCAATCATTTTTAAATTCTGATTTAAAACGGTTACAAAAAATAACCATAATAACTCGTTTTTAAGAATAAAATGAAAACAATTTAAGTGACAACATCTTTGGTTGTCTGGGATATGAAGTTCACTTAATTGTTAGAACTTAGTCAAAACAGTGGTACACATTTTAATAACTGGTATACAATAATGAGCTTTCAATGGCTTGGCATTGTCAAGCTGTGTAAACACAGATGTTCCTAAGATTTTTATTTGCTTGCTTACTTGTCTACATTGCTGATGACCAACAGGGGGCCCCAGAGTGGCACTAAGAGAGCAGAGCTGAATCCGAAATGACGTACTTCCCTCCTATTCAGTACGCCAAAGCAGTACGAGATAACAGGTAGTATGTCCGAGGTTATGAAAACTGCCCAGTCTCCTACTGAAACGGTTGAGCAGAACGTACTGCAGTGAAATCTAGTGCCTACTGCTTAAGTGTTCGGCATTTCAGATTCAGCCCAGGAATTCCTAGCACTGGGAACATCGCTACCAAAGAGCCTTCAGGCATGGGAACTCCAATAACCAGAATCCTTTGGGCAAATCAGCGCTGATTGTGCATACCTGCTGGGCTTTGTACTTAATCCCACACGAACAATAACCCAATGACACAGTTTAAATATATTAAAATAAGGGTGACAGGTGTGGGGACATGTGGGGGACACTCACTATGAAAATTGGAATGTAAATATGTCTGAATGAGTCCACCATGTTACCCGCAGGGATCTGGGAAGAGCATCTGGGCAGTAATGAGACACAGAGCCAGTTTGGCATTAGAAACACTCCAGTTATTGTGGAATGACGAGTTATTATAGTCCTAGTGTACAGTGGTCTGTGTCAAGAGCAGGTAGTAACTGTAAAAACAACATATTGAAATAGATATGACCTATTTCTCAGAATCTAGCACATTATCTGAATCATATTAATATTTGTCTTTTCCAGGAACCGTACCATTAATAAAAACGTTCGCCAATTAGCAAAACAATAACATAATGTTCTGAAACTGGACAGTGTTATTGACCCTATATAGTCAAAACCAGCCGTGGATAATTATAGCAATACATAAATCCTGTGCAGGCATGGGTCTCTGCAGTCAGAGGTGAATTGTAAGATCATTATATTATTCTTTTATCCATGAATCCTATGGTCCCGTGCCTCAGTCGTGCAGGGATAGGGTTACAGTCGTGTTTGGAGAAAACTGTGATTCATTCACCAATATTCATATTCTGCACACACTCTCATTGCTTTGCACATCTGCGCGATTTTGCACGTCTTTCTAATGCAGATTATCGCATCAGAATTCGTATCAGCTCGGATTTTGGCCACACACAGACATTAAATAACATTAAAATGGTTTAGTCCGCCATGGTACATGACATGACGGTAACAAGCAACGTCACTGATAACGACAGACCTTTGCGGCACCTTTCTCATTTCTTACTTTAGTGTGCAATACCGTTGTTCTCTTTTTCGTCGTTATCGATTGCAAATTCTAAAAGACAAAGCAAGAATTTGAGCAAGTTTTGTCACAATCTTATCTTCAAACGATCGAATAGAAGAAAAAAAATGAATATATGAGAATTATTATGAACTAATGCGGGTTATTATGAACTAATGTGGATTATTCCTTCGCTGAATCTTTATTTATTCATTCTTCACTTTTCCGTTTTGTTTACTCACGTCTTCGTTAACGGTGAGTGTTGACATATTTTCATTTGATTCCTCCTGATTACGATGTACATGAACGAAACCTGCACGTGTTAGTTCTACATTTAGCAAAAGTAATAGTAAAAAAATAATTCTGCGACGAAGTCTCAGGAGTGTTAAGTAGTTGAAGTACTTCTACATAACTATCTGTTGTGAAACCCTAACCACAAACATCGATTCACTTATTTATGATGCTAAAGTCATGTAAAATAATAGCCTTCAAAGCGAAAAGGATGGCACAAGGAAATCGATATTATCATCAGTGATGTAAACAGAACATTTATTTGTGAGCCTATAGGCTACACATCTAAAAGAGTTGCTTGTTCCAAAATTATGGTGTAGACTTCTATTAAAAAGCCTTAGGCTATCTACCTCTACAAACCTGTATGTTCATTAACATTTCATTTTTTTAAATAATCATTAATAAATTATATTGATTAATATTCATATTGCATATTTAATATTTACTTTGTGGTATGCGTTAAAACCAGTGTAGAGTACTTTGCAATGCACATTTACTTCAGATTTTCTATGTGAAAAGTTTGGAATGGTTTAGAGACCTGCTGACGTACAGTAGTCCTGTCTAGAAATAACAATGGTTGATGTTCTTGATCTTGTATGCCAGACATGTTCAGTCTTGTATGCTGCATGTTGGGCCTGTATGTCTGATCATTATTGCCTCGACTTGCATATTTGTACGTGTGTGTGCATGTGGTAAAATATTGCCATCTACTGTGCAAATTTCACTTAGTAAGTCACCAGTAGGTTCTAGTATTTGCTTCATACAGCACATGACAAACAAGACAAATAAGGAAAAAAACACATGATAAGCTAGAATGATGCTTTAGGGGTTAGGGTTTAGGGGTTAGAGGTTAGCTGCCTGTAAGTGTTCAAGTGCAAGTGTTCTGTGTTTTACCTACAGGCATAGTGAGGACATTAGTTTGAGATAACAGAACGTATCCCAAGGACAGACTTATGCAAAACTACAAGTATAATTAGTTAAATAATAAATTTAGTTGTTTTTTTTTTAAACTATGGTTTTACCTTATATATGTTGGCTTGCTATGTGACTATGAATGTCTATGGTTTCAGCTTAAATATATTGGCTTGCTATATGACTATTAATGTCTATGAGTTTGCATTTTACCTTCAGTAAAATCACATTTGCATCTTGCTTCACATTAATCATCTTCAGCTGAGAAACCACTAATCTAAGAGCTCATCACCTCAACACCTCCTTTACCACTAATCAAAAATCTAAACACCCCTAACACTAACCCTAACACTAACACTAACACTAACACTAACCTACTATGAACCTGGCAAGGGAGAATAAAGTACAAAAAAAGGTGCCAATGCTTATGTATATATTGATATTATTATGTATATTAGGGCTAGAGTTATGTATAATATTATTATTATGTATATTAGGTTTAAGGTTATGTTTATTTTTCCTTTTATCATAAATCCTAAATACATTTTATATCTTAGATTATTAGCATACCTTTTAAGTTCAGTGGAGACTGCACACACATACACGCATACACACACACACACTCCTTATTTCACATATGAATGACTGTGTTTTCCAGATGTGAGACCTTCTGCAGGACATGTGGAGACAGTACAAGTTACAGAAGGAGACACAGTTATTCTACAGTTTCATTTCACTGGAGTGGAGAATAATGAAGTAATATGGTGGGCATTTGGACCTAAAGAGTCTCGCATAGCACAGCTAGTTAACTACGTACCTTCCTTCGATAAACAGGAGCTATTCAGAAACAGACTGCAGCTGGACAAACAGAGTGGATATCTGACCATCAGAAACATCAGCGTCACACACACAGGAGTTTATAAAGTATCCCTGCTTAGCAATGAGGTCTTAACCAAGCAATTCAGTGTTATTGTTTATGGTAAGTCTTTGTCGTTTAGAGTTTAAAAATATCTCATATGTTCAGAAATAACCAATATATTAGCAAACATTTACCATTATTATCATGTTTGTGGTAAAAACCGTTAAATTCTCATTGCATATTACACGTAAATATAAAAAAATTTTCGTCTTTCGTCTTCTCCTCCAGCGACGCTGCCTGTCCCCTACATCACACGTTCATCACATACAGAAACAAAAAGCTCTGAAACTTTGACCTGTCTGGTGTTATGTTCTGTGGGGAGGACGACTTCAACAACACTCTCCTGGTACAAAGGCGACCAAGTAATCTCCACTCTCAGTGATTCTAATAGCAGCACCCCACTTCTGCCTCTGGAAGTTGGATATGATGATAACAACACCTATAGCTGTGTAGCAGCCAACCCTGTCAGCAACCAGACAGCACAATTTAACAGAACCAGTGTCTGTCCGCCTGTGTCAGGTATGTCAGCAGACCACATACAGGTATACTTATGCTCTGAAGTCTCCAGGAAAGATAAATGAATATAGTTTGAAATGAAAGATGAATTGTAGTGAGTGGTATGAGCGTTGGCCACAAACCATTTTGTACTGGGTGAGTTTTTGAGTTTTTGTAACACTACAGCGGTCTGAAAACAGATAATAACTAAGCAAAACCAAATATCACAGTAGCAGTCTAAGTTGATAACAGAGAAAAGAACAGCACTCCTTATGTCGAACAGTCAGCAACACCTCGCCAAGAGGAACTGAACACTAAAACACCATTATATGTACAAACAAGAATGCACTTGTTTCCCCTCTCGTGGTTAGCCCCCCCCCCCCCCCCCCCCCCCCAATCTTACTGTACCTGTACCTTACTGTACTTGTAAGAGTAATTATATGCTCTTGGGGCAGTCATGGCCTGGTGGTAGGGAACTGGTCTTGTGACCGGAGGGTCATGGGTTCAATTCCCAGACCTGAGGCCATGACTGAGGTGCCCTTGAGCAAGGCACCTAACTCCAACTGCTCCCCGGGCACCGGGCTAGGGCTGCCCACCGCTCTGGGCATGTGTGCACCACAGTCCCCTAGTAATCACTAGTGTGTGTGTGTGTGTGTTCTAACTGCACAGATGGGTAAAAAGAGGAGGACAAATTTCGATTGCAGTGAAAAATCACAATTGACAAAATATGGCACATTTACCTTTTTTTATGCTGTCTTTACAGGATATCTGCTAATTCTTTTCATCATTATAACTGTAATTCTACTACTACTGGTTGTAATTCTTCTTCTGTACTGGAAATTCACAAAGGCAAAACACAGTAAGTATGTTTTAAGCAGTTGTCTTAATTCCTGCACAGAGTTGCACATCACAGCTGATATAAAGCCTGATGCTCAAAAGATGTAAAGGCCTACAGTAAAGGTATCCTGTAAAGTTTTACAGTAAAAGCCTACAGTAAATGTATACAGTAAAGTTCTACACTAACTGTATACAGTAAAGTTCAACAGTAAAAGCCAACAGTAAAGTTATACAGTAAAGTTCTACAGTAAAGGCCTACAGTAAAGGTATACAGTAAGGTTCTTCACTAAATGTAAGTCTCCATCACCTCTATGAAAGCTACACTATTACAAACTAAAATATTCAGCAAGAGGTTTTATTTTTGAAAATGTTTGGTTGTTTATTCTCATACAGTACAGATGCAGGAGGAAGAGATACATTATGCTGATACAGTTTTTTGTGCTCAAAGTGCACAAACTGTGGTAAGGGTCTGTGTGTGTTCACTGTGGTAAGAGTCACTTACCTTCTGCCTGTCTGTAGTCTTGTGTGTTGCCTGACAGCGATGCTTGTGTGTCTGCATTCATAATAGTACGTTCTTATCAGAGTTGCTCTGCTCGCTGGAATGATTGCATATGTGAGAACTGTAAATGTGCATCACTGGTTTAGGATATATATGTACACAGACAGCAGCTTTTACATGGTTAAGGTAAAAGAGTCATCATCACAATTTTCTCTGAAATCACGACCAACTGACCTTGGATGATTTTATTTTATCTTTGGAACATGTTCATATGGTTCTTCCACCCCACATCAGAATGTGGAAAATTGTGACCTGACTGACGCTGACCATGACTGGCTTGATATTCACACAATAGTTTATGCATAATTTTACGGAAGAAAAACTAACCACTGAATCTCAGTGGTGTCAGAGCAGACGTGCCATGTAGAATAGAGAATTTGAGGTTATTGGCCAAATGGTTCAAACAAACAGGACATATACAGTATGCTCAAATATGTACTTTTTTGGGTAAGCAGAAAATTATCTTAGTGTCAAACTTGTGTCAAACTGCAGGGTAGAGTTAGGGATAGAGTTAGGAATAACCCTAACCCTGATATAGTCTTCTGCTGTGCTACAACATCAGATCACATCAGGTTCCACTGCTGTCAGCCAGGAACAGAAATTGGAGTCAACTGTGGATGCGGAATCAGCAAAAAATGAACAGATGAAAATTTCAAAACAGTTTGGTCTGAGTAATTTCACTTCCTGCTGAGAAACACAAGTGGTAGGTCAGGATTTGTTGTAAACAGCATAGACATAGAGTAACAGAGGCTCCTACCAAAGCATGACAGAGTCAAACCATAGAATGACAGAATCCTACCATAGAGTAACAGAGGGTCCTACAATAGAGTAACAGAGGGTCTTACCATAGAGTAACAGGGTCCTACCATAGAGTAACAGAGGGTCCTACCATAGAGTAACAGGGTCCTACCACAGAGTAACAGAGGGTCCTACCCTGTATTAGTATGGTCTTCTTAATAAGGTGAGTGTGTATCTTATGTCTGAAGCATCATGACATTCAGAATCAGAATCAGGCTTTATTGGCCAAGTATGCTCACACATACAAGGAATTTGTGTTTGGTTGTAGTAGCTCCCAGTGCACAATAACTAACAGTAACATTACCGAAGTAAAGCATTTACTCACACATAAACACACACACAAAACATACATTGTAAACCATGTGCAAAGTTGTATATCTACAGTACAGTGCTGAGTGCAGCAGTAAAAAGGCACTGAGGTGCAGACTGAGTTAAATAGATAAATTAAATTAAACTGAATTAAATAAAGCATATAAATATGAGAACAGGAAATTACTGGCAGAGACAGTAAGTACAGTGTGTTCTTAGGCACTAATATAGACATTCGGGAGATAAAGAGCACCTCTTATGGTTCAGTTGACACACACACACACACACACACATACACACAATCTTCTCTCACACAGCTCCGCCCTCACTACTACATGTTCTGTCTCCACTCTTTAAGCCCACAGGAACTCTCCTGCTTTGCTTTTGTGTTATCAAGAATTGCAAAGTGAAAGAAACCTGAGCGTGCTTGGGCTTGTTGAACTATTTCACTTTTTGTGTTGAGTTGTAAATAAAGTGCTTCTTTCACATCACAACGCTGTTTGTCATAACGATAAAACATGTATTTCAGAATAATGGATGTGTGTGTGTGTGCACAAAGATTATTTATAAAGATTATTTATTTTACAGATACATGAAGAACCACAGGACACAGTGTACTCTGCGGTCAACATGAGATGTGTGTTTTAAAAACCTAGAAGTCAACTCTGGTGGGCATGGACCCTGAGAATTAACACTTTGTCTGACTGCTGTGTGTTCATTGTACCATTGTGTCATAATGGTCAGTTATGCTGTGTCTCATACACTGTAATTACAGTATGTAGCCTCCCTAAACACACAACATAAAAAACTAAGGACTCTGTGAATTCATTATTTATCTAAGGTTGGGGTTAATATTTGTGTAATAGTGTAACTAGTCAGGGTCAGGGTTAGGGTCAGCATTAGGGTCAGGGTTAACTTTAACTCTCCACTTTAGTAGCTTCGCTACAAAATAGTTTAGATTGAAACAGTAGCAAATGCAAATCACTTGTAAGTCGCTCTGCATAAGAGGGTCTGCTAAATGCCCTAAATGTAAATATAAATGTGCTTATCCTCACTAGTAAGAACTGAAGTCACAAACTAAAAAATGTTGATTCTGTAGGATGGGTGTGATTCTGTAGGATGGGTATGTTGTTGATCTTAACCGTCAGGAAAGCTTGTCCAGACATGCAACATACTTTTAGTAACAGCAGATGACAGAAAGCCAGTATAAGGTAACCGACTATATCAAATGCATTGTTCAACCAGATGTTGAAATCCAGATCACCATTTGATGTTATTGAAATGTTAATGATGTTAAAGGATGAACCATTGCATCTATCTAATCTATTAAATCGAGCCAATCTGAACTTTGGCATCTATTTTATCCTGACAGGCCAACTGCCTAAAATGTCAGCACCATTGTCTGGGCTTTGCACAAACTCCTCTCCTGAAATCTATGGTTAAGAGCTATGGCCTTTATATTTTAACAATAAAAATGATGCTCAAGCCAGCCATGACTTGATTGGGAAAAAGGCTTAAAGGCTTAAATTCTGCCATCTCTTTTGCCAGTAGCCACTAAAACCTCTTTGTCCTGGCAGATTGCAATTCATGTGTGTGTGTATATATATATAATATATACACACACACACACACACACACACACATGCACCCTAATCCTAAAAATTGCAATCTGCAATATATATATATATATATGCCCTTTTAAAAACTATGCCCAGTGGTTAGACTCTCATGTGTTGAGGATTTTGTGTGGTTTTGTCATCCTCTCTGAATTCTCTTGGAATTAGGAGGGAATTTTCACCACAGGTTCCAGCTGGGAATTGTCCTTCTGGTTATGAACTCCAGGAATGTGAATCTCGTCCATGGTTTAACACAATCCCCCAACAGAGAATTGATCACTTTTGTTTCAGTCTGTGTGGCTGCGTTAGTATGGAGTAAGAGCACTGTCAAAAAAAATGTGTGCAATACATTTTTTGTACACAAGTCTGTATTTATACATTCACATACAGAATAAGCCATGCATTAAAAAATATCATAACACTGTGTGTTTTGTGAGAAACCACTTTAAAATCTACAACTTAATTCAACATGCATTCGAGAGACAGAGAGACAGACAGTCCTGTTATCTAGGTATGTGTGTGTGTGTGAGGGAGACAAACCTCTTATCTAGGTGCATGTGTGTGAGAGAGAGAGAGACAGTCTTGTTATCTAGGTGTGTGTGTGTGCGTATGTGTGTGTGTGTGAGAGAGAGAGAGAATCTATTTAACTAGGTGCGTGTGTGAGAGACACAGTCCTGCTACCTAGAGTAAAAGGGTCCTACCATAGAGTTACAGAGGGTCCAATCACAGCATGACAGAGTCACACCACAGAGTGACAAGATCCTACCATAGAGTAACAGAGGGTCTTACCTAGGGTTGCAGCGGTAACCGGTTTCACGGTATACCACGGTATTAAAATGCACGGTTATCATACCATGTGCGTTTGCTTATTACCGGTAAAAGGCAAGCCAGCTGAGACACTCACCCGCGCATGTGCAACTCCGTTCCAGTTCAGCTACACAGCATACAGCGGTGAGAATGGCAGGAATTGCATCAGACTTAACCATTTTTTTAACAAAAAAAAGGCTAAACTAAAATCAGCGGCGAAAATGACGCAATCGCGTTGGCTAGCCGTGCGCGAGGGTCTCACAGGTCGTGCAGCTCTCGAAATTTGTAACTTTGCGCGTGCCTCGTCTCAGCGCAACGAACAAAGTCATGCTTGCCGGGTTCAGACACCTATACAAAGTGGAATTAAAGCACTTGTACGTCTCTTTCAAGGTCCATTTCAATATTTCCCAGCACATTAAACTTAATTAAGTTAAATATTTATACATATAGTCGAAATGATTCGAATTCGCTTTTTATTCACATTATTTAATGGTTGTTTATTTTCAAAACGCCCAATCTCAACGTCTTCACGTTCTCTCATGTTTCATCCTGGAATTACAAGAGGCTCGTATTTGTTAACGTAATACAAGAGAACTGACAGCTTTGTTGTGAAACGAAGTAGTTACAATTTCAAGCATTTTAGTACTTTAGCCTAAATTCCAGCACATTTCAAACCTGAAACACAAAGCAACATTAAAATTCATCAGGTAAATGTTCCTTCCCCTGTTTTTGAGGGGTGCTCACGGAGGTTTGCGTGAGGTGTGCGGAGTCGCGCGCAATTGTCACTCGTGAAAGTATAAACCTAGCTTTTTAAGGTCTTTGCTTTCACTGGATGTGAAAGACACAATTAATTTATATGATTTCATTTTTCAAATTCTGACATGCCTGTTTTTCATATGTTAAAACCAGACTCGGTGTGAAAGCCTTAAAATATAAATCCCTATTGTAAGGATCATGTCAGAAATACATCCTCTCTTTCTGCAGTATCTGGTTATATTCCAACTTGGCAGTAAAATGGACGTTTACAACAATTGTTGATTAGACACTGACCCAGGCTTAGTGTATCAGATATTAAATAATTTAAACTTAAATAATTGTAGGCCTACTGAAATCCATGATTTAGGTTTCTCTAATTTTGCAGTATTTATAAACAGGTGTACAGCTTCTTTTTTTTTTAAGGAGACATTTTGTATAGGCCTACAATAGTTCCAGGTTTCTACAATAAATAGTTCATTGAACAAAAAAAACTTTTGTTGCAATTTCTTTAAGGGTCAGTGTATCTTTTAATAATATATAACAAACTGTGATAACCGTGATACCGCGGTATTTCCTGAGACAGTTATCATACCGTGAAAATCTCATACCGTTGCAACCCTAGTCCTACCACAGCAAAACAGAGTCAAACCATAGAGTGACAGGATCCTACCATAGAGTAACAGCATCCTACCATAGTGTAACAGGGTTCTACCACAGAGTAACAGAGGGTCCTACCATAGCGTGACAGAATCCTACCATAGAGTAACAGGGTCCTACCATAGTGTAATAGGGTTCTACCACAGAGTAACAGAGGGTCCTGCCATAGCGTGACAGAATCCTACCATAGAGTAACAGAGGGTCCTACCATAGAGTAACAGGGTGCTACCCAGTATTAGTATGGTCTTCTTAATAAGGTGAGTGTGTATCTTATGTCTGAAGCATCATGACATTCGGGACCATTTGATGTTACTGAAATGTTAATGATGTTAAAGGATGAACCATTGCATCTGTCTAATCTATTAAATCGAGCCAATCTGAACCTTGGCATCTATTTTATCCTGACAGGCCAACTGCCTAAATGTCAGAACCATTGTCTGGGCTTTGCACAAACAGGTGCAGGTTTCTCCTGAAATCTATGGTTAAGAGATTGTGCTATGGCCTTTATTTTTTAACAATAAAAATGATGGTCAAACCAGCCATTGCTTGGTTGGGAAAAAGGCTTAAATGTTCAGCACACATTAAATCCTGCCATCTCTTTTGCCAGTAGCCAATAAAACCTCTTTGTCCTGGCAGATTGCAAGTTCTAGGGTTAGGGTATATATATATATATATATATATATATATATATATATATATATATATATAATATTTAGGGCATCTAAATATCTATGCCCTTTTATAAATTATGCCCAGTGGTTAGACTCTCATGTGTTGAGGATTTTGGGTGGTTTTGTCGTCCTCTCTGAATTCTCTTGGAATTAGGAGGTAATTTCCACCACAGGTTCCTGCTGGGAATCGTCCTTCTGGTTATGAAGTCCAGGAATGTGAATCTCGTCCATGGATTAACAACACGGAATTGATCACCTTTGTTTCAGCCTGTGTGGCCCCGTTAGTATGGAGTAAGATCACTGTCAAAAAAAATGTGCATACTCGTCCGTACGTAAATACATTTGTTTGTTGAAAGTCTGTATTTATACATTCACATACAGAATAAGCCATGCATTTTTTTTAATGTTCTAACACTGTGTGTTTTGTGAGAATACAACTTCAAAATCTACAACTTCATTCAACATGCATTCGACTTGATTTTTTATGGGTACGACCTCTTAGTTATGAATACAAATCGAAAGGCGAGAAACTACTGTCAAAAATCCATCATTGGAGTCACAGGCGAAATGCATCGTGTACAAGACCATTCGATTCGTCCCAATGAGCATCTGTCCTCAGTCGCGTCCAGCTTTCAACTGTTGGCGGGTAGAAAGATGGCTGATGAAGGCAGTGGGAGCTCAAATCAGGTACAGCTTTAATTCTTTCCTTGTTTGTTTCCTTGTTTTACAATGATTTGTTTCAAATAGTTTACGCTTTTGTTAGATCTTCATGGTTTAATATACTATGTAGCTAGGGCTGGGTATTGATTCAAATTCCAAGAATCGATCCGATTCCGATTCTGAAGATTAAGAATCAATTTATTTTGATTTAATCGATTCGATCTAATTCAGGGTTTAGTGTTATTATAAATGTATTTGAGCTGTTTCCTGACTGTGTACAGAAGCAACATGTTAAAACTAGAATTATATCGATATTTATCAGCAAATAGTTACTGGTAGTTGGTAGTTACTGATGGCTGGAGGACTGGTGAAAAGGGTAATCATAAATCTACCTTCAAGAAAGGTAACCCAGGACAATAAACAGAGGACATCTTTGAGATGTCTATATCTGCAACAGTGGACTCCTACTGGGACACTAACCAGTGAACTATTACTATGATTGAAATAATTATGAATTCACCTAAAAGCTGTTGCTACCAAATACATTTTTATTTTAAAATTGTTCACACTTAATAAACTGAAAGTATAAAATGTAAACGTGTATTTTTTTTAAGTGCAAATATAAGAACAAAAGTGTCACGTTACGGTCCCCGACTCCTCCCTTTTCAGCGTGTGTTTACGTCATCTTCATCTACTCGTCTGCGTCTGTGTATCTCAGTGGGTGCGGGTGCATCTTGTGATAATCCGTCTCACCTGTGGCTCGTCTCGTCATCATGTGGGGTGTGTGTGGTTTGTCTATTTAATGTGCGTTCGCGCAGCGCCCTGTGCTCGTCGTTGTTTGAGTCACACAAGTTCTATGTAAACGTGTTTTATGTGCGCTGTCTGTGTTTCGGTAAATGTAAATAACGTAACGATTTGGAAAGTGCAAAGGATTCTGTCTCGTCCATCGCCTTGCGCCCAACGTTACAAGAACATTTTAAACTTTTTTAAACTGTAAAAACACTGGGTAAACTGTCAGTGACATGGACTAACTGTAAATAGTCACTGACACTGGATAAACTGTCCTTCTGTTTTTAGATTTCCAATTTGACTATCGTCATTACTGGCATTGTCCGACGCCATGTTGTTTTACAGTTAGTTAGACCGAGCACACCTGCGTGAATTCAGTGACGAGGCGGGGGTAAAAGTTCACTGGGGGAAATGTAAAAAATTATTTTAATAAAAAAAAAAATCGATCTTTGGACGTACGAATCGATTATCAGATCATCATATGCGAATCGATTCAGAATCAGAAAATCGATTTTTTTTAACACAGGCCTATATGTAGCCCTCACAATCTTTGAGGACTAGCGTTATATGGTGCATGCAAACTGCAATGGTGTCGTTTGAGTTGAGATTCTCCTAAATTCAAGCTTTTATTAGTAACGGATTCCCCGAATCGACGCTTTGATCACTTTTTTACTTTCAAAAAGTAAAGTTTTAATTTAAAAAGTTTAAGACTACCACTTGTCCTGCACACTTTTGTAACACAGAAGTACAGGGATCTACACACCGCGCATGATGTTAAAGCGAAGGGTGGACCCGAGTGCCGTTTAACAGCACTAATGCGTCTGTCCGAACAGAACGCAAGCGTGAGGGTTAAACACGAAACACAACACCAATATAATAAATGAAAGCAACGCAGACTGCTCAACGCGTAAAAGATAAAAAATTAAGACAAAAAATTAAGACAAAAATGGATAGGAAGAGAAATAGGCTTGGGAAAACTTGAGGTATGTCAGGGAGCGACGCAGGAGAGAGAACCTCGAAGAAGAGAAGGAGAAGATAGAGAGAGAACGGTGACGAGACACCTTGTAGTTTAATGCAACCTCAGGGAACAAAGAAGCAGGCTAATAGCGTGAAGGCATAACCGAACGAATCAGCAATGATCCGTTTCACAAAGCTTCCTTCAGAAGCTGTCAGACAGTTGAAACAGATCATTGCTGATTACGCCCAGCCAGTCTAGGACTGACTCGGGTGCCCCTCCTGGTGGTAGAAGGAGTGGCATCCAAAGCAGGACTGACTCGGGTGCCCCTCTTGGTGTTATAAGGAGTGGCATCCTAGGCAGCCCTGACAACTTTGGTGTTTTCTTACTCTGAAAACATTCAACTCAATAAGGATGTGTTACCGTATTTTCTGAACTATAGAGCGCACCTCAATATAAGCCGCACCTACCAAGATTTTTTTTAAAAAGGAAAACGTTATAGCCGCACTGGGCTATAAGCCACATATATCTACTGAACTGAATACAGCGAGTCCCTGCTTAACGACGGGTCTGGTTAACGACGGACGGAAGTTATGACCAACTTTTTAAAATTTCGTGCGGTGCGCGGAGGAACAGCAGCACAGTGGAGTGTTGTAGAGTGTTGTTGAGTGTTGTGTACGGTAAGCTGAGGCAGCGCAGCCTCCACCACAGCCCATCTCGGCAACGCAATCGCTCTTTCTCATGCTCTATGCATGCATGAGAACATGGTTAGTTTTTTCTATAGCCTACTGTATTTACGATTAAAGTGTATCTAATCTAAGCGGGGACTCACTGTACATTAACCGTCAGAGACGGTTAGGTAAGATAAAGAAGTAAAATAGATTTAATAACAAAGCATGGATCAATCCAGAATTCTCATTATACATACACTCAAGAGCGCCTGCAAACGAGAGCTAATTCCCCACTCCAAGCTCTCATGATTTATACCCATAAGCACATAAGATGTCCACAAGGTGAACATGAGCATATGATTGGATGAACATAACACAAATCACACATGATAATCGTATATTGGCTCCTCCCCACACGCCCCCTCCATGCTCGTTATTCTCATGATGGTCTGAGAGCCGATGTGGCCACTTCCATGTTGAGACTAGAAGGCCATCTGGTGCAAGGTCGGTTTAGGTACACCTAAACCGGCGTCCAGGGTAGACAATACAGTTTCCTAAGGTCTTACTAATATGTACGGGACACTGAACAGGTTCAGCGTCCCTTCTACACGGTTAACACATTAATAAATCACATCCCTATAGTCTGTGTCTAATATGATTAATATGATTAATGGATACCAAATAAGAAGGAGAACATCATAATTTCCACTACAACACACAGTTTCTCACCTTTCAATTTATATTCATAATTAAGAGGTTGTACCCGTTAAAAATTAAGCCATATGCACACATTCACAACCACTCACGCACATTCCTACATGGCGCACGCCCTCTCACTCCAGACCACGCCCATTATCACTTTCCCCTCAATACTGACACATGTTCCTCATCACACCAAACATACTAAAGGCCCACAGGTCGTGCAGTCCAGTGCTGCGCATTCATCACGGATCTTCGCCTCGCAACATGGGAAGTAGCCTGCACTTATTCTCATGCCTCCTGTCACCTGTGGACTCCTTGATTCTACTCATAAGTATTCATTTGAATTACATTTGCCAAGTGGCCTGAGTGCTTGTGTTATTTTGTGGATAATAAAAGCTTTAGATGGCAGCATTTGTCTCCTGTCGCCTCTGTCCCCGCGTCACACTGAGTATGCACACGTTTTGTTTGACAGTGCTCTTACTTCATAGAGAAGATCCCTCCCCCAAACCCTACTGCCATGATTAAATAGAAACGTACAAAATCTAGTAAAACGGAAGTAAAGAATAAAGATAGAATGGAAGTGACTGAATGAACTCGTTAGAACGCCACTGACCTGCGCTCATCTTTAGGAAGGAGAGAACAGACAGCGGCAGTAGTTTTGAAGCCTCCCTCAGTCGTCTGCGGTGCCTTTACTGCACCTTGTATGTGGTTTATTCCAAAACGTGTGACAGAAGACTGCGTCTCATCAATGAGACTCAAAGCAGAATCTCACTTCATGCTGCTAATCTCACTAGTCTCACTTCATGCTGCTAGTTCACAGCCTCCTGTACTGTATCTGACTGCTACATGAGCTGATGTTACTATCCTATAAATCACCAAATAGCTCTAGTAATTTATGTTTGGTTTAACATGTCCATCTACTGTATCCATCTCTCCCCAAGTGAGTATGTGGCCTCTAACAAAAAAGTTTTAGAGCTGTTGCAGTGGAACATGTTGTCCTCATTATTATTTGGAGTGTGTTCACGTTGCGTTAGCTCAACACACACAAACACAGCCCACTATTATTATGCATTAAGATCTGCTTTTAGATCTGCTTTTAGTTAAACTCTAACTCTGTTCTAATTATTTTAATAGTTTTCCAGATTATTATTATTTTATTTACTTTACTTTTTTTAACATTTTATTTAGTTACATTTTATGTTATTTTATTATTGTCACGTTGAGGTCCCTGACCCCTCCCTTTTGGGCATGTGTTTACGTCGTCTGCGTCTGTGGATCTCCGTGGGTGCGGTTATTTCCTGTGATGATCCGTCTCACCTGTGGCTCATCTCGTCATCACATGGGGTTTATGTGGTTTGCCTATTTATTTGCCTGGTTCGCGCAGTGTCTTGTGCTCGTCGTTGTTTGAGTCTCTTATATGTATACATGTTTGTGTTCTACGTGCGCTGTCTGCGCTTGTGTTTTACGTAATAAACGTAACGTACGTTCAGCAAAAACCAAGGATTTCTGTCTCGTCCTTCGCCACACTCCGGACGTCACAGAACGACGAGCCGATCAAGAGACAGTATGCCAGGCTACGCCACCCGGGCAAAGAAGGGCCGGAGACCCAGCAAGCGACACCATGCCTCTTCCCCTGCCCGGCACCGCAAAGCCACAGTGACTCCCGAGCTGATGGAGCAGGACCCTGTATGTGGGCTCATGCTCCGTCAGGCTCGGGAGGCTGAGAGCACGAAGAGGGCTGACTTCTTTCGCGAAGCCGCGGTGCGGATATGGCAGGAGTGACACCCCTCTCCCACCAGGGAACCCTTGCCACTGCTGGTGGACCCCCTCGAACTCTGCTCTATGGAGAAAACCCCGGAGAGCGAGTTTGAGGAGGAGGACTCAGAGGGCGAGGAAGAAGAAGAGGGCGAAGACCCTGCTTCCCCTGTATGTTCCGCCCCCACAGTGGATTACAGCGAGGATGAAGAGGAAGAAGAGGGCAAGGAGGAGGAAGAAGAGGGCAAGGAGGAGGAAGAAGAGGGCAAGGATGATGAAGACCTGGCTCCCTCGGTCTGCTCCGCCCCCACTGAATACTACAGCGAGGGCGTAGAAGAAGAAGACTACCCTCCTTCGGTTTGCTCCGCCCCCACCGAATACCACGGTGAGGGTGAAGAGGGCGACGACTACCCTCCCTCCGTAGACTCCGCCCCCACCGAATACTATGGTGAGGATGAGGAAAAAGACTATCCTCCGTCCATGTACTTGGGTGTCTCCGAGTGCACGGACAGCGAGCTCTTTACGGAGGATGAGGGGAGTTCGGCCCCTTCGGAGCATCCCGCCCTGGACCGTAAAGGGGAGGAACAGCCCGGAGTTGAGCGCTCCCCCTGACCACTCCGAGGGGAATGCTATGGATTACTCCCGGGGTGAGAGTCCAGCAGAGCCCATGAGCTGGAGCCTGGGCAGTGAGGAGGAGGAGATGGAGATTGAGGACACTCCCACTGTCGAGAACAGAGAGAGGCGCTGAAAGGGGAGAGAGAGAGAGAGGAGAGAGAGAGCACGGGCGAAGCCATCCTGTGGCGCGCCCCTCGGGGGCTACTGGAGAGACCAGCCGCGCTGCACCCAGCGCGTCCGCCTGCCGCGCTGCACCCAGCGCATCCGCCAGCCACACACACACGGTGGAGGGTTTGCGGCGAGGGCGGCAAGAGGACCGCCCACCACAGCGCCTGCAGCTCCCGGGTTCTCCCCGCTGGCCTCTCTCCTCCTGGCGCGAAGCCTGGCACCGTCTACATGTTTGTTTGTACCTGTGTTTGTGAATATTCCCGTATGTCTACCTAATCCCCTTTTCCCTTTTTCGCAGCTTTCTATCCTTGCTGGTATGTACATTCCGTACATTTATCCTATGTTGCACAACTAGGTTACACATAAACACACACTCACACATACATCACATCATTTGTGCTAAATGTCTTTGGTACACTTTCTGCTTTACTTTGCTGTGGTCATTCGAGCTGGTTGGGTTTTTTTTTTTTTCTTTATATATAATTATTATTATTATTTATTAGTAATTATTATTATTATTTATATATATATATATAATATATTATTATTATTTATTATTTTCCCCCTGCCTTTCTGTCTTTTCCCTTTTTATTCTTTCTCTCCCCCTCTTTTCTTGGTCCACCTAACCCCAATAATTATCACTTTGCATATTGTTATAATTGTTATAATTGTCATTTCAACTGTACATAAAAACAAAGTTGTCTTCCAAAGATGGGGGGGTGGAGGTGGGCCATTTAATAAAAAAAATATATATATTTTCCCTTTCATGCCTCTGTGTGTGAATGTTCCTGTTTGTGTGTTAGTTAACGTCCCGTTATGTCTGTCTAACGTGCTTTCCCCTGTCTTCCCAGGGAGGGTGTTCTAGGCTGTTCGTGGTGGACTCTGCACCGAGGGCAGTCATCTTCCAGACGCAGGACTGAGCGCTTTGGAGCCGCCCATCGACGTGCGTTCGGGGCACTTGGTCCTGTTGGCACCCCGGGATGGGTAGTGCCCTTGGTGGGGGAGTCTGTCACGTTGATGTCCCCGACCCCTCCCTTTTGGGCGTGTGTTTACGTCATCTGCGTCTGTGGATCTCCGTGGGTGCGGTTATGTCTTGTGATCATCTGTCTCACCTGTGGCTCGTCTCGTCATCACGTGGGGTTTATGTGGTTTGCCTATTTAATGTGCATTCCCGCAGTGTCTTGTGCTCGTCGTTGTTTGAGTCTCTTATATGTATACGTGTTTGTGTTCTACGTGCGCTGTCTGCGCTTGTGTTTTACGTAATAAACGTAATGTCCATTCAGCAAAAACCAAGGATTTCTGTCTCGTCCTTCGCCACACGCCAGAGGTCACAATTATGTTTGTTTCCTTTTTATCTTTAATTTCTTTTAACATTTTCTTTTTGTCTTATCTTTGCTTCCTTTTAATGTTTCTTTTTATTTATTCTGTAAAGCAGTTGCATGTATGTATGAAAGGTGCTATACAAATAAAGATTACTATTATTATTGTTACACACGAAGGAGGAGGCACGACGAGCGTAATAGTGGTAACAGAAAAACACTTTACTAACACAAACACGAGCAAGTCCAGCACTTCGAGCACAAGCATGCACATACACACACTCACGCTTGCATGAACTTTAGACAAAGACGAGCACAAGACATTGCGCGAACGCACATTAAATAGGTGATCAACACAGACCCTCGTGATCTTGGGACAAGGCACAGGTGAGACTACGAACACGCTCACAAACAACCCACACCCACGGAAGTACATACATGGACATAACGGCACGCAGACAACGTAGCGGCACGCCCACAGGGAAGGGTCCGGAGCCGTCACTGTGACAATTATTATTATTATTATTATGTTATATTATGTTGACCTACAGACTGCTTCCAGAGAGAATATCATGGAAAAATTGATTTATTCCATTAAATAGATTTTTGATTCAGGGCCCATAGTTTAAACAATTCCAAGTATTTATTTCTTTATTTTTACATAATTTGGGCTTCCAGTTTATAAAAACTCACAAAATCAGGATAAAAAAACACCATCACTGTTTACCAAATCACTTCAAACAGGGGGGTGTTCCAAGAAACGGGTTAAGCGAGAAAACCCGGGTAAGTTAACTCAGAGTTCACGGAAACTCGAGGTTTTCCGTTCCAGAAACCGAGCTTAGAGAGAACCGGAGTCAGTTACTATAGCAACTTATGCTCTGAAGCTAACCTGCTCGCTGGCAGGTTAACTTGGACCTGACCCAGAGTTACAAACACGTCATCATGACGTGTCCTTTCCTCGAAGATCATGTGGATATTGAAACTCAGTTTATTCGCTGAGTTCTTCGTCGGGAACGCCTTATAAAACCCCGAATAGACGTAGGCCTACTATCATTTTCGGATTATTTTTTTAATGAACGTTATCGTTTTCAGCACAATCCATTACTTACATCAATAACTTTATTATAATAACATTTCAAATATTACACATCGCGGATCAGCCCTAAATTCTCTTCAGATTGTTATATTTCGGTCTTCGTTTTTTGCTAGTGGAAGTTTTCTTTATAGTGTAGGAGATGCGGAATCTGTCAGCAAAGCTACTGTATGTCGGTCTGTCCAAAAACTATGTCCGGCATTAAAATGACTAGTGCCCGGTTTTGTGGTGTTTCCTGGGCTTAAGCCAGTTATGAACATCAAAGAGGAATTCCACAGCATCATTGGTTTGTCTTTAATTCACACGGACAATAAAGAAATTAAGCAAAGGAGAAGCAATATATAACAAACTTCATTCCATTTACATTTTAAGGATTTCCTAGAGTGATTGGCTGTATTGATGGAACCTACATATGCTACCTATTCCAGCACCATTAGAACATGGAAATTCATCCATAGCATTAATGTACAGGTACTAACCTTTATAATCCTTAATGAATAATGTACTTATCTTTAATGGTAACAAAAATAACGTAGCTATTGTAACTGACCGTTCTTCCCATCAAGATCATATGTGATGCTTCCCACCTCATCACAAATGTTGAAGCCAGATGGCCAGGATCCGTGTATGATTCCACACTGTACAACAAATCTGAACAGAATAGGCCTGCGGTAGTTTTGCTAGTTGTTCACATGCAGTGTAATGGTTAAATCATTGCAAACCCTAGTGTGATTATAAGACATGACGGCCTCCTTCATGGAGACAGAGGGTATCCCGGCCTGTCTTATAGGCCTACCTTTGACTCCCTATTCAGATCCTGCACCTGGACCACAGTCCCGCTACAATCAGGCCCACAGCAAAACCAGGGCAAGAATTTAAATGACCCTAGGAATCCTCGAGGCCAGGTTCCAGTGCCTGAGGGGGCTCAGAGTAACCCCTGATAGGGCGTGCCACATAATAATGGCATATGTGGTATTACACAACATTGCAACCATCCAGGAAGAGCGACAGCCTACCATCTCTGACATGCCCACAGACGAGGAACCTTACATGCATGTGGGTGACAACAGAGATGGTGGAGTTGTCAGAGACTCCATCTGCAATCACTGCTTTCCACATTAAATCATGCACCACCACCCACCCCACCATCCACCCTGTAACCTTTTAATATACATTACAGTCAAATTCACTGTTATGTTTCATTATTTAATTTTTCCTGTAAATAAATATATTTTATAATATATTTTAAGAATAAGATATAGTTATGTACAGCCATACCACTTTATACAATATTCTTATACTTCATTTTTATCTGATGCCATGTGTGTTTCACACCACTCAGATTAGACCTGGAATTAGTAAGTGTTCAATAAAAAAATATTTAAAAACTCAATACAGTATTATAAAGGTGGGGAAAATAATAATATAATCGCACCCTTCTGCTAAATATAAAAATATCATTTTCACTCACGCATTAACTCTGTTGGCAATTTTTTGACATGCTGACTGCCTTTCTCTAGCAGCTACCGCAGTATTACATTTACGTTTAATAATATCTAAATATTCTGCATACGCAGTCATTAATACTTCAAGCTACAGTGGTGTGAAATACGATGTTCGGCTGTGTTCGGCTTCTGTCTGGGTCAACCTACTCAGAGTTGAGCGACCCTGATTACTTAAACTCCGATCCGCCGTTTTGGAACCGAAAACTCTGAGTATGTCAGATCGGGGTAAGACAACTCCGAGTTCAGGGTTAAGTTTAGAGTTTGTTAAACCCGCTTCTTGGAATACCCCCAGGTAAAACCGTTAAAGGTGAGACGGGCGAGGCCAGATGGGACAAGACTAAACCGAAAGTAAACAAGAATCACCTTAGGAACGCAAGTCTGACATACGACGGTGAGTTTATTAACACTGAGAAATCTTATAAATGTTACATTATGAACAAAATATATTGTTTTAATGTTCTAATGATAAAGGGGCATAAACCAGTCTGAATGTATGTACGAAACGGACTGTGAGTAGTCTTAATGCAAGATTACAAAATGACCAAATTGAAAACAGACGACAGAGCAGATTCTAAAGCGAGTAGAGGTTAAAGATCTTCAAGATCGTTTCAGTCCGTCCTCTCATAAGTGACCTATGAGGTCGACAGAATTGATGAAACCGGAGGAGCTGTAATTGTGCTGCAATTGTAAATTAGGATTACCGACGTATGCTAAAGCGAGATTGGTATTTTAAATCGGATGTTATAAATTTCGCCAAATGTGAACTTCTGTCGCTCTGGAAATGGCGTCTTATTTTAATTCTTAACGGAATTAACAAGGTCATCACACATGTCGAATTTAAGATTTTTCAGCTGAATCAGACTATAACGTTTCCCGGCTGATGTATCAGGGATTATGGCACACGCAGCGCAGTCTGTAAATTTAAAATATAATGGTTCAATGAAGGTAATTTAAATACTGAACTTGAACATCTAAATTCTGTATATGAATCTATACATGGCACGTAGTGTTTATGACAGCTTTTATTGTCATATGCACAATACTTCCAGCAATAATATGATTACAAAGCCACATGGCATAACAAAATAACTAACAAATTTAACAAGACTTGACCCTGACAAAATACAGGGGAAGAACACCTTTACGTTTCGTAGTTTAGACCCTGGCTTAGACTGCTCCATCTTTACGGCAATGCGGACTTACTATTAGACCCTCAGCAGTGTCAGTGCAACTGGCGTCTCTCTCTTGACTTGTCACTCGTGGTATACAAACAGGGAGATATAATCCGTGTTGTGCGTGAACGAGTTCAAAAGAACGCGTTCATTAAACGCTCATTTTTTTCGTGAATGTTGAACTGAACGCAACACAATTTTAAATAAAGAACTTGAAGGTGAATTAGTTCACATTATGTGTCATGAACGGCAGACATCACTGTAAATGAACGTTGGAATTTGTTTTCCATTGAAAACTGAGGGACATTTGTTTTCTCTTTTGAAACGCAACGAGAGAAAGTTCCTCTCCCTCCTGTATTCTCGGTGGTGCCGCTTAAATCGTGTATCACCAAACAGAAATGGTTTTGACTGTATGCGCAATGCATTGTGGGCAACGTAGTGTCCGACTGAGAATAGTTAACATAGGCTGTGTTCGAAATAGTCTACTACATACTACTGGCATACTGATCGAGCCCCAAATCAGTATGTCGTATGCAGTATGTGACCAAAATGAAAATTTCCAGTACGCGAAACATACCCGGATGACCTACTACTTCCGCAAAATATTCCAGTACGCGAACAGAGCTATCTTCGTGGTGTACTGCATCCCATCATGCAACGCTACGTTCACATGACCCCATAGTGTGCTTTGCTTTTGTCGCATACTGGAAACTGTACTGCATACTACTACGAGGACCAGTATGCAGTATCCAGTATACACTGAGTCCAGTATGCAGTATCCAGTATGTAGTAGTCTATTTCGAACACAGCCATAGGCTGTGTTTGAAATAGCCTACTACATACTACTGGCGTACTGATCGAGCCCCAAATCAGTATGCCGTATGCAGTATGTGACCAAAATGAAAATTTCCAGTACGCGAAACATACCCGGATGACCTACTACTTTCGCAAAATATTCCAGTACGCGAACAGAGCTATGTTCGTGGTGTACTGCATCCCATGATCCAACGCTACGATCACATGACCCCGTAGTATGCTTTGCTTTTGTCGCATACTGGAAACTGTACTGCATACTACTACGAGGACCAGTGTGAAGTATCCAGTACATACTGAGTCCAGTATGAAGTATCCAGTATGTAGTAGTCTATTTCGAACAGAGCCATACTGGCTAGTTAATAACATACTGGCTTCCGCACTACGTTACCCGTGATGAATTGCAGCAGAGCGGGGTAGGCATAGCAACATAGCAGGCAACGACGAGAGCGCGGAGGGCTGGAGTAGCGAGAGAGAGAGAGAGAGAGAGAGAGAATGACAGACAAATGACGAGTGAGAGAAAGCGCTGCAATAATAAAAAAAGATTATTTGAATATCTCATGTAAAAAGTAAAATTAACTTTTTACTAGGGCTGGGTATTGATTCAAATTCCAAGAATCGATTCGATTCCGATTCTGAAGATTAAGAATCGATTTATTTCGATTTTAATCTGATTTAATCGATTCGATCCAATTCGGGGGTTTGGTGTTATTAAAAATGTATTTGAGCTGTTTACTGACTGTGTAGAGAAGCTAGTATTATAGTTAAAACTAGTAGGGTATTATATCGATATTAAACAGCAAATAGTTACAGGTAGTTGGTAGTTACTGATGGCTGGAAGACTGGTGAAAAGGGTAATCGTAAATCTACCTTCAAGAAAGGTAATCCAGGACAATAAACAGAGGACATCATTGAGGTGTCTATATGCAATAGTGGACGCCTACTGCAGGAGTGGCCAACCTGCGGCTCGCGAGGTGCATGCGGCTCTTTGCCTGGTTTCATGCGGCTCCCCAGCCGGTCCGCTCTCACCCGCACTAACGGTCTGTACCGTGGCCCGGTTACCTCATCAGCTCTGAGGGCGACACACTGATACATCTTCGTGGTGCACGGTTTGTTTACAAGCCTAGTGAGCCGCTAATACTTTTAAAACCAGCGTAGTGGAAAACATGCATTTGACTGTCTTCACACGCTCACACGAGTTACTGATTCGCCAACTATTGGCGATCGATCGATCGCTATATAATACTTATTTTTTGTCCATTATACACCCCCCTCCGAATTAGCTGGCAGTGTCAACGAATCTCTCAGCTTCATCTGCTGTGGCTCTAGCTTGAGGTAGGGGTGATGCCGCAGCAGGTTGGTAGTGTTTCCGCAATGCTTGACTTCTATTCCGCATGTCTTGCAAATGGCTTTAATTTTGAGGGTATTTGTTCCTTTTAGTTCTCTGAATCCAGATTTCCGATTTGACTATCGTCGTTACCGGCACTGTCCGACACCATGTTATTTTACAGTTAGTTAGACCGAGCGCGCCTGCGTGAATTCAGTGACAAGGCGGGGGTAAAACTTCACTGGGGGAAATGTAACAAATTATTTTAATTTAAAAAATCGATCTTTGGACATACGAATCGATTATCAGATCATCCTATGCGAATCGATTCTGAATCGGAAAATCGATTTTTTCAACACAGGCCTACTTTTTACTAGTTCAGAATTAAAATTGTGAACTTTGAACGTGAACTGTTCACTTTGAGCATGTATGAACTGAACTTGAACTGGTTCAGAAAAGCTGTGAACTAGCACTGGATATAATTAATGTGGCATTAGTATGGACAAGCTTTTCCAGTTTGTGACTACTTGTATTAATAAGTTACACAGCTGCTGTATGTTTTCATAGTCTGTATTTCATAGTCTGTATTTCACAGTCTCCCCGAGGAACACAGAGCTGTGAACCTTATTTTGTTGGAACCTTATTTTGCTTAAGAAGTTATCTAGTACAGATGTTATTGTTTATTGCGTTTTTAAAGCTGTACTGTCGTCTCAATTTTTTTTCTTTATTGCAGTTAATTAGGAGAAGAAACCGGGGGGGGGGGGGGGGGGGGTGATGGGAGCGGGCCCAGGTTTAATGGTCACGGTTTGCTACTGCATTAAAGTGAATGGTAATAGCTCACCCAGCAGGTAGCTAACTATGGAAACCACAGTGTTTGACGGTCAGCATACCTTGCTGTTAGCTCCCTTACAACCTCAATAGTGGTTGCCTTCTGATTGGAAATAAACCTCCAAACTCTGATATTTACACAAAGGCTTGGCCTAATCACAAATAGTTGCCGGTGGTGGCACGTGGTTCACATTTATTGACAACACGTAGCGAAAACAAATGCTCCTTAAATTTCCAGTGCTTCAAGGCTGTCATTATTGCTGCTTGAGCTGAAACTGAACCGCGCGCTTGCTGTTCCAGCACAGAAAGAAATATAGGGCGCAAAGCAATAAAAAATAAAATTAAATATTTTGCAAAGGTTTTTGTTTATATTTTAAAAATGTAACTAAAATTGTAATTATTATGTAACTGTAACTGAATTACATATTTTCTCATTGTAACTGTAACAAATTACAGTTACACTTTTTGTAATTAAATTACGTAACGTCATTACATGTAATTCGTTACTCCCCAACACTGGTGATAGTGTAACATGTCAGTCAAGTAAGCATTCAAGTACATATACAACACTGTATACATCAGTTACAGAAACTGGAAAACGTAATGAACTATTCTGTTAAAATGTCCTTTTCCTGTAGTGTTACTGGGCTTGTGTTTGGTTGTGGAGTCACACTGCAGTGACATCAGGTTCATTATAATCAGTGTTTCAGTGTCCTACTCCTCCTCTTTATGATGAACTGTTGACAGGGAGCAGAGAGCAGCATCTCCAGTGTCCAGCTGTGTGTGTGTGTGAAGACGAACAACTCCATGATGGAGCCTCGTAACTCCAGCTATGTGTCTATGAAGAGTGACTGGTCCATGAATAATCCTCCTGCTTTCAGTAGTGGCCCTGTGACCTCTGACCCACAGTAAGTGACACATTACACACAGAGATTCTTTAATCAGACTGAAAGTCTTTTAAGTCTTCATTCTCCACATTTTTCTCTGTCCCTCCTCAGTTCTTGCGTATGTGTGGAGGGAGTAAATATTTGTGGTTCCTTAATCCCACATTAAACCAAGTACCACTGAATTATCCTTAAACAAACAAGGAACAGAGAAATAAAAAAATAAAGAAGGCAGACTCCAAGATCAATGCTGGTGTACAGTTGAGTCTCTCCCCAACATGAAAGTCTCCAGGGCTCAGAGGAGCACTAATGTTTATTCATATGGTATATTCTGTAACGAGGTGACAGATGCAGCAGAGACAGGAGGTGGTGCTGGGTCGACTTTAATGTCCATTTCCATCATAGACACAGCACAACTCAAAGCAGTTAAATGCAGTTTAAATACAAGGGATCAGAGGAGCGGATAGCGCTCTGAACTCTGAAGAGAGTCACTCAATCTTGGCCTTTAACGGATAAAGAGTGCAACTGGAAATGAGTGACAGGTGCACGGAATGAAGAGAACTGATCAGTAGGCGGGGCTTGTGATCTATGGAGTGAACGGGAGGTGGAGTGTTGTGAAGAGGGCGGATCCCCTGAGGAGCTGGACCGGCCTACCGTGACATATTCTAATCAGATACACATTGCCCCTCCTATTCTATTTACATATCTGCTTTAGATTCTACCACCATTATGTCCAATCATCATGACTTCACACCGCACATTCATTATATATATATATATAAGGTCCAAATGTAAAAGTGCTATCTGTTAGATATCTGCTGGAGTAGAGAGAGAGAGAGAGAAGAGAGAGAGAGAGAGAGAGAGAGAGAGAGAGAGAGAGAGAGAGAGAATGACAGAACAATGACGAGTGAGAGAAAGCGCTGCAATAAAAAAAGATTATTTGAATATCTCATGAAAAAAGTAAAATGAGCTGAACTTTGAACTAGTTCAGAATTAAAATTGTGAACTTTGAACGTGAACTGTTCACTTTGAGCATGTATGAACTGAACTTGAACTAGTTCAGAAAAGCTGTGAAATAGCACAACACTGGATATAATTAATGTGGCATTAGTATGGACAAGGCTTTTCCAGTTCATGAACTTGTATTGTGACACAGTGGCTGTATGTTTTCATAGTCCGGTCCGGATATAAGTTGGTTTTTTTCTGCATACGGTCAGCCTGCATCAACTGGCCCAGTCCGTGGTCGCGGTCCAACTCCTTCATGTGTTTACAGGCTCAGTCCGCGGCCGCGCGCTGAGCAGGTTTGCCTGACTGGAATGGGGGAGAGGTAATAACACCGTTAAACAGCAGCGTGACTACGGGCCGGGGCCACAGTGCGCGGCAATGACTCCTCCACGGGCTAAAACCACCAAGTTAAACCACCGGCGGCCCACTAACCCATTGGCCCACCGGGGAAATCCCCTGTAGTAATGTTTGCCAGTTACTTTCAAAATGTAATTCATTACAGTTACAAGTTACCTTGTTTAAAATGTAATTGTGTGTAACTTTTCCGATTACTTTAAAAAAGTAATGTAACTAATTACTTTTGGATTACTTTTTGATTACTTTAAAGTTTAAATGAGTATTGACCCATGATCAACATTTAATTTTTGAGAACTGACAGTGTGAACCTTAAAAGAGTACTAAGCTGAGAGGTAATTGCTGACAGGCAATCACAGGAGGTCCACAAGAAGAGATGCCTGCACCAGGCATGTAAGATTCTCAGACTCCGGTCCTCGGGGCATACCCTTTTCTGCTCCTCCCCCAGGCTCTACCATTTTCACAGTCTGCAGACTAACACAAGCAGGTTCAGAAACCACTTCTTTCCCACAGCGGTCACCTTATTGAACTCTTCCCAAAGACCATTCTTTCCTTACCCCCTCTATCCATACCTTACCATCCACACAACATCTGTACAGTGTTCCTCTTCAATTCACATCTGTATAGCCCTATCTACAGTGGTATAGGATAATCTGTATATTATCTGTATGATCCCATCTGAATTTATCACATTTATTTATACCATATATTTTTCTTTGCCCTGTGCATTGTACTGCCATAACTACATAACACACATGCATTTCCCTAGGTAATTTATCTACTTTGCACATATCTATTAATCATTTTTACTTACACTAAAAACGCTCACATGCCACACTTCCGATTTCTCACAACGAAAAAAAAAAAAATTATTATTTACCTCTGATCCATACCTATGATTCAATGAGTTAATAGTTCACTCTGGCGGCAATCACTGGCAATAGATCTATCACGATATAATATTTAATTTAATTTAATTGAACGGATCACGGGCTCCGCCCACCTGAGGGACGCACATGACGTCACCAAACAACAACAACAGCCACTGTGGACGGAGGCGGCCGGTAGGGGGCCGCCTCACCGTGACAGACCCCCCCCCACCAAGCCGCACTCCCCTCCACTGGGTGTGTGGCACACAGCGGCTGCACACAAAACACGAAGGGGCAGGAAGGTAGGGACAGGCAGGAACACACCTCCTGCAGTCCGGGAGCTGGAACATAAAACACACAACATTAAACAGTTCACCTCCCTGGGCGGGACCCTGGACTGACTGGGCCGTTAATAACACAAAACCACACCCCGGTTGGTCACAGGGCCCTCACGCCCTAACCGGCCTTCAGCCGGTGAGCCCCACCGGTGTGAGGACGAGGAGCTACGGCTCCTTTCTCGTCCCTCGTGCATGTGTGTGCGTGCAGGCTACCTCTCCAAGGCGTGGCTACTTCACCTCCTGGACCTACCTCCTCCCAGAGCTGACCACTGCCTTCTGCTAGGGGTCACCCCAGCCTCCTGGGGAGCCAACCCCTCCCAGGGCCTCTCCTCACAAGGTGGACTCCTCCACCCAACCCAGGAGCACCAGAGACCGAGGCCCAGAGCACCCCAAGGGCCTCCTGGTCACCCCGGGCAGGAGGGAGGATCTCCCTCCTCAGCAGGAGCTTTTCAGACCGGAGCCCCATGGTCCCTTAACATCCGGGGGCCCCAGCCCTCTAGGGAGGGGCTCTTCATGACCGGGCTCCGGTCACCCCACAACACAAGGGGGCTCCTGCCAGGTGGAGACCCTCACAAGGTCCAGGAACACTGCCAAGGAGAAGCACCTGCACAGAAAACACACTCACACTCTCACACACACACACACACACATATATATATACAAACACAAAACACAAACGCGCCTCAGACGCCCTCCGTGCCATACCCCGTGGCACGGGACCACAGCCGTTCCCCCCCCCCAAACACACATTTAAGGGGAGGAGCATGCGTGGAATTACAAGCAACAATAACATTTCACAAGCACGCTAGGACACAACGAACACGCAAAGACTAGACAAACAAAATAGTGCTCAGACAGTAAACGAACGGGACAAACACGTGCGCGCTCGACATACACATAATAGTGACGCGCCGCTCAGAGTCGCAGTCGCTCCCCACATTAAACACAAGACACACGGGGAGCGAGGCGACAGTGACGAGCGGTGATCAATTCACACACACGGAACAGGCGAGCACGCACACAGATCCTCCGCTCGTTCACCCGTACACACTCACAAGACACCACAAGAGAGTTTTCCCAGGCAGACACCCTGGTCCTCGCCGTGCCACACACAAACAAACGCACGGCGGAACTCTCGCAACAAACACCGAACACGAAGAGCCTTCTCAGGGCAGACTGCCTTGGTCCTTGCCGTGCTACACACACACACACACACACACACACACACACACACACACAAAACACAAAAGCACGGCGGAGCTCTTCAAACAAAACACCACACAGACAAACACTTACCACGAGACATGACCACGAACGAAGGAGAAAGAAAAAGAGACTCGGCGGCTTCCGAAATGTGGCTGGTCATTCTGTGACGGGCGATGTGAGCAACTGAAAAGGAAGCGATCACGCCAAGTCTCAGGGAAAAAGGATGGTTTAATAGAAAGTGTGCTAACCAAAACCCGCGCAAAAGATCCAAATTAAGGATATAATGACCAGCGGTCAACTGGTACAAAGACAAGACATATATAGGCAAACAAACGACCCTCAGGTGAGACGGATCACGGGCTCCGCCCACCTGAGGGACGCACATGACGTCACCAGACAGCAACAACAACAGCTGCTGTGGACGGAGGTGGCCGGTAGGGGGCCGCCTCACCATGACAATAATTAAATATTTCGCAAAGGTTTTTGTTTATATTTTTAAAATGTAACTAAAATTGTAATTATGTAGCTATAACTGAATTACATATTTTCTCACTGTAACTGTAACAAATTACAGTTACACTTTTTTGTAATTAAATAACGTAACGTTGTTACATGTAATTCGTTACTCCCCAACACTGGTGATAGTGTAACATGTCAGTCAAGTAAGCATTCAAGTACATATATAACACTGTATACAACAGTTACACAAACTGGAAAACGTAATGAACTAATCTGTTATAACGTTCTTTTCCTGTAGTGTTACTGGGCTTGTGTTTGGTTGCGGAGTCACACTGCAGTGACATCAGGTTCATTATAATCAGTGTTTCAGTGTCCTGCTCCTCCTCTTTATGATGAACTGTTGACAGGGAGCAGAGAGCAGCATCTCCAGTGTCCAGCTATGTGTGTGTGAAGAGGAACAACTCCATGATGGAGCCCCATAACTCCAACTATGTGTCTATGAAGAGTGACTGGTCCATGAATAATCCTCCTGCTTTCAGTAGTGGCCCTGTGACCTCTGACCCACAGTAAGTGACACATTACACACAGATTCTTTAATCAGACTGAAAGTCTTTTAAGTCTTCATTCTCCACATTTTTCTCTGTCCCTCCTCAGTTCTTGCGTATGTGTGGAGGGAGTAAATATTTGTGGTTCTTTAGTCCCACATTAAACCAAGTACCACTGAATTATCCTTAAACAAACAAGGAACAGAGAAATAAAAAAAATAAAGAAGGCAGACTCCAAGATCAATGCTGGTGTACAGTTGAGTCTCTCCCCAACATGAAAGTCTCCAGGGCTCAGAGGAGCACTAATGTTTATTCATACGGTATATTCTGTAACAAGGTGACAGATGCAGCAGACACAGGAGGTGGTGCTGGGTCGACTTTAATGTCCATTTCCATCATAGACACAGCACAACTCAAAGCAGTTAAATGCAGTTTAAATACAAGGGATCAGAGGAGCGGATAGCGCTCTGAACTCTGAAGAGAGTCACTCAATCTTGGCCTTTAACGGATAAAGAGGGCGACTGGAAATGAGTGACAGGTGCAGGAATGAAGAGAACTGATCAGTAGGCGGGGCTTGTGATCTATGGAGTGAACGGGAGGTGGAGTGTTGTGAAGAGGGCGGATCCCCTGAGGAGCTGGACCGGCCTACCGTGACATATTCTAATCAGATACACATTGCCCCTCCTATTCTATTTACATATCTGCTTTAGATTCTACCACCATTATGTCCAATCATCATGACTTCACATCCCAGTCATTATATATATATATAAGGTCCAAATGTAAAAGTGCTATCTGTTAGATATCTGCTGGAGTAGAGAGAGAGAGAGAATGACAGAACAATGAAGAGTGAGAGAAAGCGCTGCAATAAAAAAAGATTATTTGAATATCTCATGAAAAAAGTAAAATGAGCTGAACTTTGAACTAGTTCAGAATTAAAATTGTGAACTTTGAACGTGAACTGTTCACTTTGAGCATGTATGAACTGAACTTGAACTAGTTCAGAAAAGCTGTGAAATAGCACAACACTGGATATAATTAATGTGGCATTAGTATGGACAAGGCTTTTCCAGTTCATGAACTTGAATTGTGACACAGTGGCTGTATGTTTTCATAGTCCGGCCCGGATATTCTGGGACAAGTTGGTTTTTTTCTGCATACGGTCAGCCTACATCAGCTGGCCCAGTCCATGGTCGCGGTCCAACTCCTTCATGTGTTTACAGGCTCAGTCTGCGGCCGCGCGCTGAGCAGGTTTGCCTGACTGGAGCGAGGGAGAGGTAATAACACCGTTAAACAGCAGCGTGACAACGGGCCGGGGCCGCAGTGCGCGGCAATGACTCCTCCACGGGCTAAAACCACCAAGTTAAACCACCGGCGGCCCACTAACCCATTGGCCCACCGGGGAAATCCCCTGTAGTAATGTTTGCCAGTTACTTTCAAAATGTAATTCATTACAGTTACAAGTTACCTTGTTTAAAGTGTAATTGTGTGTAACTTTTCCGATTACTTTAAAAAAGTAATGTAACTAATTACTTTTGGATTACTTTTTGATTACTTTAAAGTTTAAATGAGTATTGACCCATGATCAACATTTAATTTTTGAGAACTGACAGTGTGAACCTTAAAAGAGTACTAAGCTGAGAGGTAATTGCTGACAGGCAATCACAGGAGGTCCACAAGAAGAGATGCCTGCACCAGGCATGTAAGATTCTCAGACTCCGGTCCTCGGGGCATACCCTTTTCTGCTCCTCCCCCAGGCTCTACCATTTTCACAGTATGCAGACTAACACAAGCAGGTTCAGAAACCACTTCTTTCCCACAGCGGTCACCTTATTGAACCAGGGCTGGCGCCAGAACACATACAGTGAGGGGGCGTCAGAAAATTTCGGGGGGGGGCAAACATAAGTTGTTGAGCGGGGGGGGGGGGGGGGGGGGTGTGCCGTGTAACAATTGTTGAGCGGGCGAGGGGGCACCATGTAGCAATTATTGTAAAATAAATGGGTCTTATTATTTACATTGAGGGGGCGGGACACCTTGCCTGAGGGGGCGCTGCCCCCATTCGCCCTCCCGTTGCGCTGGCCCTGTATTGAACTCTTCCCAAAGACCATTTTTTCCTACCCCTCTATCCATACCTTACCATCCACACAACATCTGTACAGTGTTCCTCTTCAATTCACATCTGTATAGCCCTATCTACAGTGGTATAGGATAATCTGTATATTATCTGTATGATTCCATCTGTATTTATCACATTTATTTATACCATATATTTTTCTTTGCCCTGTGCATTGTACTGCCATAACTACATTACACACATGCATTTCCCTAGGTAATTTATCTACTCTGCACATATCTATTAAACATTTTTACTTACACTCGCTGTAAATAACTGCATTTTATCTCTAAATACTGAATTCCAATGCCAAACAGTCATAAATATTCATTTGATATGTCTGTCATTGTCTATAATAGTCATGTATGATTCCAACGAACACCTCTTTAGGACTTTACAGGGTTGCCAACTCTCACGCATTGAGCGTGAGACACATGCATTTGACTGTGTTCACACGCTCACACGCCACACTTCCGATTTCTCACGCCAAAAAAAAAAAAATTTGATTATTTACCTCTGATCCATATCTATGATTCAATGAGTTAATAGTTCGCTTTGGCACCAACCACTGGCGATAGATTGATTGCAATATAATATTTAATTTGGGAGTCACGTGGTGAAGACCTGGAAAATGGCAGCGCCTTGACAACACGTAGTGAAAACAAATGCTCCTTAAATTTCCAGTGCTTCAAGGCTGTCATTATTGCTGCTTGAGCTGAAACTGAACCGCGCGCTTGCTGCTCCAGCACAGAAAGAAATATAGGGCGCAAAGCAATAAAAAATATAATTAAATTTTTCACAAAGGTTTTTGTTTATATTTTTTAAATGTAACTAAAATTGTAATTATTATGTAGCTGTAATTGAATTACATATTTTCTCATTGTAACTGTAACGAATTACAGTTACACTTTTTTGTAATTAAATTACATAACGTTGTTACATGTAATTCGTTACTCCCCAACACTGGTGATAGTGTAACATGTCAGTCAAGTAAGCATTCAAGTACATATACAACACTGTATACAACAGTTACAGAAACTGGAAAATGTAATGAACAAATCTGTTAAAATGTCCTTTTCCTGTAGTGTTACTGGGCTTGTGTTTGGTTGCGGAGTCACACTGCAGTGACACCAGGTTCATTATAATCAGTGTTTCAGTGTCCTGCTCCTCCTCTTTATGATGAACTGTTGACAGGGGGCAGAGAGCAGCATCTCCAGTGTCCAGCTGTGTGTGTGTGAAGAGGAACAACTCCATGATGGAGCCTCATAACTCCAGCTATGTGTCTATGAAGACTGACTGGTCCATGAATAATCCCCCTGCTTTCAGTAGTGGCCCTGTGACCTCTGACCCACAGTAAGTGACACATTACACACAGAGATTCTTTAATCAGACTGAAAGTCTTTTAAGTCTTCATTCTCCACATTTTCCTCTCTCTCCCTCCTCAGTTCTTGCGTATGTGTGGAGGGAGTAAATATTTGTGGTTCCTTAATCCCACATTAAACCAAGTACCACTGAATTATCCTTAAACAAACAAGGAACAGAGAAATAAAAAAATAAAGAAGGCAGACTCCAAGATCAATGCTGGTGTACAGTTGAGTCTCTCCCCAACATGAAAGTCTCCAGGGCTCAGAGGAGCACTAATGTTTATTCATACGGTATATTTTGTAACGAGGTGACAGATGCAGCAGACACAGGAGGTGGTGCTGGGGTGGTGCCCCTCCTATTCTATTTACATATCTGCTTTAGATTCTACCACCATTATGTCCAATCATCATGACTTCACACCGCACATTCATTATATACATATATAAGGTCCAAATGTAAAAGTGCTATCTGTTTAAAGATCCCCTGATCTGGCATACCTGTGTGTAACTTAGTACAGGACCCCACATGCCCTCACAATACGACAGACCTTCTGTCAGGGTTGGACCCAGGCGAGCTCCTCCTGTCGCCACAAAGGAGGAGCTCGCGAGCTAGACCTGGGGGCAATCAGACGCGATAAGCCTGGTTTATACTTTCGCGAGCGACCGTAGCGTGCGGCTCCGCCCACCTCGCGCGACCCTGCGTGAGCGGTGTAGGCGTTTATACTTTCGCGAGCGTCGCTGCAGTGTTCTCCGAAACGATAGGTGGCGATAGGTGGCAGTGAAGAATAAAAAACCCATGCAAAACCGGTGAAAGAACATTTTTACCTGACCAGAGACCGTATATATACACATCAGGCATCAAACATAATTATGGATTTGCAGTGTTGTCCGAAACGATACGTTAACAAATACGAGCCTCTTGTAATTCCAGGACGAAACATGAGAGAACGTGAAGACGTTAGATGTCTGGGTGTTTTGAAAATAAACAACCATTAAATAATGTGATAAAAAAGCTAATTATTTCGATTCATTTCGAGTATATGTATAAATATTTAACTTAATTAAGTTTAACGTGCTGGGAAATATTGAAATGGACCTTTAAAGTGACGTACAAGTGCTTTAATTCCACCTTGTAAAGGTGCATGAACCCGGCAAACATGACTTTGTTCATCGCGCTGAAGCTAAGCCTGGTTTATACTTGATGCGCCGCGCAGCGAAAATGACATAATCGTTGTGGCTCCGCTCGTGCGTGAGGGCCTCACGCGCTGTCTGTTCGCGAGGTCGTGCACCTCTCGAATTTTGTAACTTCGCGCGGGCGCAGCGCTTCAGCGCGATGGACAAAGTCATGTTTGCCGGGTTCATACACCTATACAAGGTGGAATTAAACGCCTACACCACTCGCGCAGGGTCGCGCGAGGTAGGCGGAGTCATGCGCTATGGTCGCTCGCGAAAGTATAAACCAGGCTTTACAAAATTCGAGAGGTCCACAGCGATTACGTCATTTTTGCCGCGCGGACCCTCAAGTATAAACCAGGCTATAGGCTTCACCTGTTTGTAGCCTACATAGAGTGGGCAACTTCAGCAGCTCATTGCTGAAGTTGTTTGTTGTTCCATGCACTCACAGCCTAAGCCATTTGTCTCACACTCTCATTGTCTCTGCGTTTCATTCGCCTGTTTTCGTTTATTCTCCCTGAGTGTTCTCAGTTTCTCTCTCTCAGTTTTTGTTTTACCAGTTTTTCCCTTTTCCTCTGTTTTTCCATGTTGGTTTGTCTGCCAGTGTTCTGGCTTACAGATCAACGGGTAACCCCGGTAAAAGTTCACGGACGTGTCCCTGAACTTCACTTCTCCTCCCTCTTCTCTTGTTTGCTTCGTGACACGTTGAGTTGTACTCCGTGTATTTTTCGTTCTCCCCGTTGTTTTCACTGCTACGACGCGTTGATTATTATCCGCGTGTTTTTTGTTTACTTGCCTGGTTCTCGCTACACGTTGAGATTCCTCCGTATCGTTGAGTTGTTTTCCCTTTGGGTTTTTGTTTTAGTTTTCCAGCTATTGTGGAGCTTTCTGTTTGCCGTTTTTGGCGTTTTCCCTTTGAGATCTTTTGGTTCTGGTTTTCCCGCATCCGCGGAGGTTTCCGTTTGCCGCTTTGGCATTTATTTCCTTTTGGGTTTGCACTTGAGTCCTACACACTGCGAAACCAGCGCGACACCGCCGTGTTCGGGGTGCCGCGTTACACCTTCTCTGGCCGATACAGGAGCATCCCCCAGTCCTGTCTAGCCAGCGCCACCGGCTTTTTCAGCTACCCAATCGCCCTCTCCACGACTGATCGGGTGCAAGAATGGAGAGAATTGTATCTCTGCTCCTGGGCAGTCTGTGGATTACAAAGGGTCATCAACCACGTCTTGAGCACGTAGCCGCTATTTTTAAATTAATGATTCTAAGCTGGAAATGTCAAATGCTTTTATTTAAATGCATTTGTTGCTTACTAAGAAGCCACCCGTCACGCACTCTGCTAGCTTGTAATCTTATCCCAACCATGCTGTTTGTAAGGATGTACGAATCATTGGGTTGATCCAGGCCAACGTGCCACTACATTAGTAAGGCACATTTTTGCATCACAGATTATTTGCACGTTTATGGAATTAAAGTGCTTTCTATTCACATAAGCAAATTCCTCCTCAGATGGTGCCTTTATTTAAATGTGTGTGCAGTCGATCGCTCCGATTACATTAGGGAAACTGGCTATTGCTGCAAATTGCGCTTTAATGTTTGCCTGGTCAACCGCTTCATATGGGAACTTTATATACCTAGCTGCTGACATGCAGATGATCCCATTCAAAACAGCTGGCATGGCCCGGCTCAAAGATAACTGGGATATCCCCGACCGGTCTGCCAGTTCTCTTTGAAATGAGCCAGTCGCCAGGAAGCCGAGCATTGTCAGCACCTGTAAAGGAATTAGCAATGCGCGACTCCTCGCGTTTCTCTCTACAAAACTGGACCCAAATCAGCACAAGAGGACAGTTCTTGGATATCTGAAACGGCTTATAAGCCACTCATCATCATGGTCCAAAAAATCATAATGATCATGCAAAACGCGCTCTTGACAAATTTGACCATTAGCAATATCTTCCAGTAATGCCAACGCTGCCACCTCCCAAGAACTCCAGTGCAACATTTAATGCATATTTATATAATCTAGGCTAAGTGGAAACATGTTGAATGATTATTTCAGTAAGGCAGTGAAATTGTCTGATTAATTTACTGTATTTTACCCAATAAGGGCTTACTACAATGTGTGCGTGAAGGATATCTTAATAGTTGTAATTTCAATGCATCACCTCTAAGTGTCGCTAATTGATGAATACACATTAGAAACATGCATACGCCTGAAGTGAAATTGTTGTGGGTTTACGCACTTTCTCACGTTCAAATCACATTTCGTACATCTGACCATTTGCGTGAAACGTAGCGTACACAATGTTTTTGTGCATACGCACCGTTCGTACATGAGGCCTTTTCACCAGTCTGTACATTATCAATGGAGCTTTGTGAAGCGCCTCAAGTTTTCATTATTAATAGTTTCATTCATTTTTTATATTCTTGGCTGAGTTCCAAAATGTTTCCCCACTAACTCCCAAACTCCTTCTGTAAATGATTTATTACACAGAAAAAACACTTTTATATTATATATATGTGTCTTGTGTTCTGATATATATATATATATGGGTCATTCCTTGGAAATGGCACATTTTGAGTCCCTATCTCCTCTTTAGGTGTATTTTATCTATCTGGTCACAAAAATCTATATTTTAACAGCTTTACACATACATTGAAATATCTCCTTTAATACAGAATACATTTTTTTGTTTGATCTTTTTATGAAAACTTTATTTATTTATTTATTTATTTTTGCTGACACCCCCTATTTTGTCATGTCCCTCATGGCCTTCAATGAAAGTATAATTAGAATATACCAAATACAACTATAAAAAAGTTGATATATTTTGCTATCAACCTAAACAACTGTCTGTGTTTAATTGTTTGTGATATTTTTTTTCAAAATTAATTGATAATTATTCATTAAAAACACATTATTTAGTTCTGTACCTGAGTAACCCCTCAACCCCGTAACACAAATGAATCTCCCCCACAAAATCAATGGTATGATCCGTATGAGCATGTACATCAAGAAGTGACATCACTCAAGTATTTTGGACAACAGGACATCAAAGACAGGCAAGTGGCTTCCTTCTTTTATTAAATTTTGGTCATTTATCTTGTGATATTGTGGTCACCAAACTCAGTGACTCAACACCGTCACATAAAACAAAGACAGAAAACTATTACTTATAAAAAAAGTTGGGTTTTTTTCAAAATTATATGCTAATTCTGAATCTCATGCATGCCTTGTGCTATCTCTCTGGTGTACAGTATGTAGAGCAGTTGCCTTTTTGTGCAAAAATCACAACCCCGTCACACTCAACCCCGTTACGTTTGACAGTAACGGGGTTAAGAGATTGTGATGGAGTTGTGATTTTAAGATTTTGGTTGTTGTTACCTACTTATTTTAAGAATTATTATATTTGATTAACATTCTTTTACCAATACTAATACTAGGGGCAGCCATGGCTTGGTGTTTAGTGCACTTGGCTTGTGATAGGAAGGTTGCCGGTTTAATTACTAGAGCCAACAGGTCATGACTGAAGTGCCTTTGAGCAAGGCACATAACCCTTAACTTCACTGTATTGTTTTGTAGGCAACATCTGGTGGCACAGAAGAGGAACAGAAAATAAAGAAACAAGTTCAAGAGGCAAATAGAAGAACTCAACGAAAAAGTTGAAAAAGAAAGAAAAATGAAGGAAAAATTGGGAAAGTTAGGAAAATGAAGGAAAAAAAAGGTGCCAACGTTTAAGGAAACATTCTGATTCACCATGGTCAAAAATAAATCTAATAACTGCAAAGTGCCATGTTAACCCCAAAAGGAGGAGATGGGTAAAAAGAAAGAGGGAGAAAAGGCAACTGTCAATCTGGAGAGCACAGAAGAAGACCTCATGGAGCTCTTCCACAGATTTAAACAGCATCACTAACATTAAGCAGCAGTATGCCTTCTGTTGTGAACTGAAGAAGAACATGTCAAGGGAAGAGGCTTTGATACATGTTGACTTTTCAGAAAATTACAGCTGTAAATACAGCTGCCAAGTTCAGGCGGTCCACTTTGGGCCTTCACATCAACAGGCCTCCCTTCATACAGGTGTGTTGTATGTTGGCAGACACCCAGAGCCTGTGTGCTTTTGCACCATCTCCCCCAGTAGACACAAAGACTCCAGCAGTATGGCAACACCTACATCCTGTGCTGGATTACCTTCATGCCCAACATCCACAAGTGTCTGTGCTGCACTTTTTAAGTCACGGCCCGCGTACTCAGTACAAACAACGAGGCAACTTCTTCCTTTTCACTACAGGACACAAACACACACACAAAGACAGACAGGCATACACACACACACACCCATACACACACACACCCTCACGTGTACACACACACTCACCCTCACACACACACACACTCCACTTTGTAAACACAAGTTATTCGGTTTAGAATGTTTTCTAGATTAGATGTTGTCGTAGTTGCCATTGTTTTTAATTTGGGTTAATAAAACTCAGTTCAACTGCAATTTATATCTGTTGTCCTTCTTTGACATTGATGGGAACAATAAAGTCCTCCATCCAAGGCAGCACTCCTAAATGTTGATGTTTTTTTCATCATTTTATGTCATGTAGAACTGATCAAACAAACAAGAACACCACTCATTGATTTGATTTCAAAGCCACATGGGAGACACATTGTCATTCAGATCATCATCACACTAACATTAGTCACAATGCTTAATCTCATGACTAACACATCCATCATTATTTAACCTCACATGTGAATTTCCAGCATCCTGTCCTCTAAGCCCCGTTTGTCCCTTCAACCCCGTTACCATCTTCAACCCCGTTACCCTAGTCTCAACTCCGTCACGCCCACATTTTAATACATTATTTTTTTTATGCTTTGAAAAGTAATTTAATGTTTGTTGACTTCTGTCTAAAATGTTGAGAGTTATTATACGCTTATTGATTTTGGTGAAGATTCTTTAGTTAAACCACACTTTTGATGAAAAATGACAAGAGCGCTTTCATGAAAATGAACATTTCAGATTTTAGTATTGCAAAAAAGTGAGATTCTGTAACATTTTTGTATTCACAATTATTGAATTAGTTTTGGGGACATCTGATTAATATGAAAATATTGATTTCTTCAGAAATGCATATTATGATCATATTCAGAGAGCCTCCACTCTGTACGTAACGGGGTTGAAGAAAACCATTACCCAGATCTTGAAAAAATGACCAATAATAATAAAGAGCTAATGCCTGAGATGGGAAAATATGATTTTCTGATAGTTAAAAATATCCTTAATGCTGTGAGGTATACATAGAAATGATACATTTAATCAAAAAAATTGAAAATGTCAAAGTCCAATTTGAACCATTCTAGTGGAATGACCCATATATATATATATATATATATATATATATATATATATATATATATATATATATATATATATATAAAATCCACCACCAATATATAAGTGGTGCTGTAGTCATAAACTGACCAGTGCTGAACGAGGTAGAAGGAGGATGATGAACTGTGCCCTCTAGTAGGGAATTAATTAAGTGCCCAGTGTGTGTAGGTAGAAGGTTTTTCTAATAAATTGTCCAGTGTGTACAGGTACAAGGTGTTTCTAATAAAGTATCTGGTGAGGCCCCATTCACATAAACATTATTCCACATCACCAGAGTTAAAGTCAGGTGCAGGTTCTCTGTGTTTGTTCTACTGTCACTACAGCATTTGGTTCAGTGTCCCTCAGTCTGGGAGCCCAGTGAATTGTGAGATGTTCAAGTGTTTTATTCCACATGTATCTAATCAACATGTGCAGATGCATGAATATAACATGTAACATGTATTCATGAATGTAACGTGTTCACGAATGTAACATGTATTCATGTCTATAAAATGTAGATTTTCCATTAAAGCTGTTTTTCTGTTTGTCCACAGTGCCTGCCACAAACTGGAGTCAGTATTCAAGGTGTGTATTTGTCTCTCTCTCTCTTTCTGTGTGTGTGTGTGTGTGTGTGTGTGTGTGTGTGTGTGTGTGTGTGTGTGTGTGTGTGTGTGTGTGTGTGTGTGAAGGGTGTCATTCTGAGCTCCACCCTCTCCTGTCAATCTGTCTGTTTGGTCCCTCTAGCCCCGCCCAGCCTTTCCCTGTTTATACTTCCCATGTGTTTTTAATGCCTGTCTGTCCCTCCTTCCATTCAGTAACTCCACCCTGTGATTATCAGTCCCACCTCTTCACAGTTGACTTCTCTTGTTAGTCTGTCCTATTTAAACTCTGTCCCTTCTCTTGTTAGTCTGCCCTATTTCAGCTCTTTTGATTCTCTTGTTCTGTGGTGGTTCTAGTATTGGGAGATATTGTATTATGTTCTGTCTAGCTTGAGCTCTGTGGTTGTATACTGTGTATTTAGATTGTGTTTATTGTGTGAGTAGGAGATGGTTCTTATCATTAGAGTACGTCTAGATCATAGATCATGATGAAACTCTGTGGCTTTACTGGTTCATGCTTTACTTTAATGCAGACATGGGCAAACTACGGCCTGCGGGCCATATATGACCCGTTAGGCTTTTTAATCCGGCCCGCCGAATTTGTCCAAATGATATTAAAAACCTCATTCATTTTCCCTCTTCAACTTTTCCCCTGCAATACCCTCGTTTCCCCAATAGATAGCGCACTAGTCCAGACACATTGACCTCTACTGGAGATTAACTTTCCCACTGCTGTTTTCATCCTTCGGTAAAAATGAGCGAACCAAAGAAAAGAAAAGTGGACACTGAGTGCCGAGTGCATAAAGAGTGTGTGGAGTGGACAACAAAATATTTTTTTTCACTGAGGTCCAATCAACTGCTGTATGTCTGATATTCCAAGAAATGCTTGCAGTCAGAGTACAGAATCAGCCATCACTTTGCTACGCAGCATGCAAACTACGCTAGCAAGCAGTCAAGAGAAGGACGAGCGGCTGGCTACTGCTCAGAGGTTGGCAGTTTCTCTACTGTGTTATGAAAAAAATGCATATGGAAAGTTTGGAGGAGCGTCTTTTAAATAAGCGCAATGTCAGGGCTGGCAATGTTGCGGTATTTGCCTGCTGCCTGTAACTTCCCCTGGCGTCCTTGGTTTCGTTTTTACGCGTTGCGTTTTTTCCGCATCTTTTGAGTGGCCTTTGTTATTTTCATCCCGTGTCTCTGCGGTTGAGTTTGATTTTCACGCATTGAGTTTTCCACGTTGTTCTTTGTTGTTTATGCTCCCGTGCGTTATGGTCGAGTTTTTACATTTTGTGGTGGAATTGATGGCACAGAAGTCGAGGTCTTATAATATATTAAGCAGTATAGCAAGATTTACAAAAAATAAAAAGTATAAAAGTATGATGTGAAGCCTGTACTATACACAGTAACTCTGAACTGCCTCTCAGTCCAGTTTCTTTATAGTAAAAGAGTGTAGAAAAACTAAGGATGCTGCTTCCAAGGAGCAGTTATCAGTTTTCCTGGGATTCAACCTTGTGCATAGAAACAGCAATGTTATCTCTAACTCTGTTGCTGCACAGAAAACTTCAGTCTTACACAGACTATAGCAACAGCGTCTGGCCGTAAATCTCACCTCTCAGGCCATCTCCTCTCTAAGACCGATCTCATCCCCGAGACCAGGAAATGATGACTCGCTGTTACGTGATTGCATAGGAAATTATTAATCATGGCAGATCACCAGATCACTCCTCTGCATTTGAAATAGTTCACTATATTGTGTCAGCTAATGGTAAATAGTACACTATTTCTGTGATAGGGAGCCATTTTGGATGCAGAGATGGGTTATATTATATTATATATATTTTAGCAAACATCACATACAGTCATATGCAAAAGTTTGGACACCTCTTGCCAAACGGAGTTTAATTTATTATATATACCGTATTTTCCGGACTATAAGCTACTACTTTTTCCCCCACTCTTTGAACCATGCGGCTTATAATGAGGTACGGCTTTTCTGTAGATTTTTCGTCACCCATCAGGGTGCGGAGCAGAAAGTGAATCAGGTGGTAGGTCAAAGTTGTAAATCAAAGAAGAAAGTGCTCATTTTCATTTAGCACATGCAAGCTGCAAGCACGAGCCAAATTCCGACTCCCCGGCAGAATCTGACTCCCCTCGTTTGCACACGCATAAAGACGCTACAGATTATATTCGGGCCAAAAGAAATGCGATAGAATACGCTTAACAGTTTTACGAATACCCAAGTGACCAGACAGTGGATGTTCATGGGCCAACTGCAACACGTGTGACCGAAAAGATGTGGGAACAACAATTTGATGTATAGCATCCCACCCATCAGTAGCATTAGACGGAGACCAAGTTCTTATCAATACCCCATCTCGTATGGAGTAACGTTGCTGCTGTTTTGGGGTACCGGACTTTTTCTCTGCAAGGTTGAAGTATTGCAAGAGGGTTTTGTCCAACTTCTGTGCAGCCACTAAAGCATCCCTATTCACATCTGCTATAGGGGACGGAGGAGACAAAACAAGAGTGTCCAAGTCAACAGGTTGGGAGACCGGGGGATCACACATAAAAGTATCAGCCAATGACACTGTGGACCCGGCCTTACGTGCCTGGGCACGAGTCAAAACACAAGCAGGATAAACTGCAGGAGAATCACTTGCCATGGAACTAGATATGCTCTCTGAAGGGCGATCAACCACTATGGGCAAAGGAAATATACTGCTACCTGCGATATCATTCCTGAGAATGAACGAAACACCACTCACCGGTAAGGCAGGACTAACAGCTACACGTATCATGCCAGCGATACCATCCATGTGGAGGTAAATGTTGTGTAAAGGAAGCCTACGAACTCCTAATTCAATGCCCTGAACTAAGACATCTTGGCCACTGTATGTGTCCTCTGACAAGGGCAATACTGTATCCAACAGAAGGGACACTGCAGCGCCAGTATCACGCAGACCTGTGATGGTTTTGCGTGCTGGATCAGACTCACATAGTGAAACTGTACCATCAAATAAAAAAGGCTCAAATACAGAGTCAGCACTGGAAGAAGGGACTTTAATATTTGTGCAATGTACCTTTTTAGCTGAACGTGCGTTTTTCTTCTTAAGAGCTGGACAGTTCGCTATAATGTGTCCTTGCACATGGCAATAGAAACATTCACGCTCGGAGAGGCGTGTACCTCGGTAGCTACAGGACTCGCCAAAGTCCTTGAGCGGAGAGAGTGAGAAGTAGACTCACTGCGGAGAACAGGTGTCGTAAAGACAGTTCTATGAGTTAACACAAACTCATCTGCACAGATGGCAGCATTCGACAACGTACTAACTTTATGCTCATTCAAATACATCACAACACTATCTGGCAAACAATTTTTAAACTCTTCAATCAGAACTAGCTCCTTGAGCTGTTGCAGGGAAGTCACACCACTAGCAGAACACCATTTGTCAAATAATACAGTCTTTTCTCTGGCAAATTCTACATGTGTCTGTGTGGGTTTTTTCTTCAATTGTCTAAAGTTCTGACGGTAGGCTTCTGGCACAAGTTCATATGCTCTTAGTACAGCAGCTTTCACAGTGTCATAGTCTACACTTTGCTCAAGTGAAAGAGGTGAACACACATCTTGGGCTTTTCCCACTAGCTTACATTGCAGGAGTAGAGGCCATACTGCTCTTGGCCAAATTAGTGTGGTAGCAATGCGCTCAAATATTGTAAAATATGCATCAACCTCATTTTCTCTGAAGGTAGGGACCATACTAATCTGTCTACTGATGTCAAAACGTTCAGTAACAGACACAGGAACAGTTGGGTTACCGGAAAGATGAATGGAACGGGGCTTAGGCACAGGTGTAGCCAGAGGAGCAGGGCTAGTCGGCGCTGGGGAGGCGGCCTTTCGAGGTTGTGGTAGGGGTCTCTCCAGACCCATACTCAGCCTTTTAAGTGTCACCTCCTTTTCCGCATCTATTTGCAATGCCCGCAGTCGTTACGACTCTGCCTCGCGTTCCTGTATCTTGATCTCCAACTCCCAACTCTTTCAATTTAATCTCCATAAGTGGATGAAACATGGGAGAACTCCTAGGTCCCATCCTAGGACTAACCACAGCTTCTGATTCAGCTCCAGCTGGGTCTGTGTTCTGGGCCAAACCAAGTGCAATACCTGGAACTTCCTCAGCCACAGGCAGCACACCACGTTCTACTAGAGATGACTCTAGCAGCTTCCTAATGTCCCTCTTGGTAACAGAGCGAGGTATAACCACATCAAAAAAATCAGCTATAGACAACAGATCAACCTTACGGCAACGATCCAACAGCTCATATGATGGGCTAAGAACAAACACAGACAGGTCAAATGAAGCCATTATGGAACCCTCAACAATGTGCATACAGCACAACATGCCCACCCACAAAAATGCCTAAGCCAGAACCAAAGGCAACGCCAGCAGAAAAAAATACACACAAAGCAAAAAAAGAGGGGAAGAGACAGAAAGAAACAGGGAAGGACGAGCCCCCAATTCTGTTACGACCTATCTAGGCTCTAGGCCATAACAGGGGTGTGAAGGGGTGGAATATGGATGACACAGTGATTCAAGAAGATGTAAAGTATTAGTGTATTTACAAATTTTCACAAACAGAATATATTTACAGGACAAAGTGCACACAGGTACAAACGTCAGAAGTGACCCAGGCCAAAACAACTAACAAAAACCATACTAGAAAGAAACAGACATAACTATACTAACAGGGTGAAACGAAAGACAACACTACTCTGACTCCCTATATACAAAACAGATACAAACCCACAACCCAAACAAAATGGCGGCCACTTCCTACTCACCGTGTGCACACACAAACCACCAATATACATATATCTATATACACAACTCTATACAGTTATATCAAAGGAGCACACAAATCCAAATCCAAATCACAGGTCATACACAGTAGGCTATATCAATATCTCAAAGTTCACAATCTCTAACAAGTTTGGCAAGGCTGAATCGCAACAGGGATCCTCTCATTTCCTCCTTATATACCAGGAAGCCGAGGGCGGAGACTTCATGTTCCCAGGGACATCAGGGATTCCGGGAGTGGAACATGGACTGGACTCCCTGTAACAGATAGGCTTCTCCTGAACACAAAAAGACAGGGTCATAACACAGTGATTATATAGCTCATTGAGCACTCTAGTTTTGTCGTAACTAGATATTTAGACATAATACTGCTGTAATACTGCGAAGTCGTGGTCAGAAATGAACTTCGGTATAGCCAGTGTTTTTTATTTAAAATAATTAACACCCTTGAGCCAGTGTGGCTTTGGGCATAGATAATGCCGTGCCATTTGCTGTGATGGATAATTAAAGTTTAGCTTTTATTTATGCATAGAAATGTAAATTGACAATATAATCTGTAGCGTCTTTATGCACGGATGAATGAGGGGAGTCGGAACTGGGCACAACACCGGCAGAAAGCCAAATCTGTCTCACGTGAAATGCTACAAGCATCATTCAGAAACTGATCAGTTCAGTTAAATTTATTCAGTTCAGTAGATATATGCAGCTTTTAGCCCGGTGCGGCTTATACAACATTTTCCATTTTATAAAAAACTTTGTAGGTGCGGCCTATATTGAGGTGTGCTCTATAGTCCAGAAAATACGGGTAATGTTATGAATTAATTATATTATAATTAATATTTATATATAAATGAAACTCTGTTTGCAAATGTTTGCACATTTACATTTACGGAATTTAGCAGACGTTCTTATCCAGAGCGACTTACAAAGTGCTTTGCTTCTGATCACAGAATACATCCTAGGTAATAGTATGGATAGGCCAGAATTCAAGACACCATTGAGTCAGACTACTACTAAACTACAGGAGTCAATGTCATTACCTAGTGCAAATGCTAATGCATTACCTAATGCAAATAACCATAGACAGACATACAATTTAAGAACAACGGCAAGTGGTATCAGCTGAGTTAGTGCTCTGGTAAGAACTCAACAAACAGGTGAGTCTTCAGTCAACGCTTGAAGATAGCAATAGACTCTGCAGTTCTAGCAGCTAATGGAAGATTGTTCTATCATCTTGGAACCAGGATGGAGAATAGTCTGAAGCTTTGTCTTCCATGAGACTTTAAGCATGGAGTTTCAAGTCGAGCCAAGCTAGAGGTAACTGTAATCACATAACTGTAATATAACCATTTTTTATATTATACGGGTTAAAATCATTCTTGCTTTCACTCCTGTATATATATATATAACATATTGTAATAATAATAATAATAATAATAATAATAATATTTATTTGTATAGCACCTTTCATACATACATGCAACTCAAAGTGCTTTACAGTATAAATAAAAGAAACATAAAAAGGAGATAAGACAAAAAGAAAATGTTAAAAACAGATTTAGCTCACCCACGCTCTCTAGAACAACAAACACTCACACAGAGCGTGACCTTCACTCTCACTGGTTTTATGCGAACTGTATGCTCGTCGGCCCACAGTTATGCACGGCCACCTGGTGCTCGACTCCCAGCCGAGGGTGAAATTCCCAATCACTCAGTTACCCTGCCTGGTAACCACCAATGGTGCCACCTGTATACTTATAATTAAATAAATAGTAAAAAAAGAAAACACTTTTCTAGGAAAAATAATATTATACTACACATTTTAAACTGAACAGAGTAGAAAGAACTTAACCATTTTTGACAGTGGCATTTAAGCACATGTTAAACACATCCTATGGAGAAAATCGCACATAGATTTTTTGGTTTGATTTTAAATTATATTGCTGATGCTAGACAAATGCTAGACACTCAAATTTGTCTGGTAAACGACACCTGTTATTTTCAAGTTCAATACCGCCCCACGCCAGTAACTGGCGTTCAAGATAATACAGGACCTCCTCTCTGGAACCTCAATAAGTCCCACAGAGGAGCTAAGCATCAGAGGTGAGATATACAGCCAGAACCTACTCGACTATAGCAGGGCTGGACTGGGACATTTTTGGTTTAGACCGGCCCCTCATAATTAGCGGAGGACAACCGTCTTGTAATTTATGTATGTGGGGTACGACGTGGGGGAAAAAAAGTTTGGTTAAAGTAATTGGATTCAATCTTAGCATTATTATATCACAATCACTTTAATGACTTTATTGAAATCATCTCTAATATGTATTTTCTGAATTTCTCTGATATAACAGCTCAATTCTAATTCGTCAGGTTAAAGGTGCTCCCTCCTTTAAACAGCTATCCGGCTACAAACAAAGGTGCTTTATGAATTCATGCAACGCAAATATGTCTTAAAAGCATTTGACACCATTTTAGTCTTATTAAGTGTGGGCATATATTTTGCTATTTTTTATATTTTTTACACTTACTGCAGTCATGCTTAAATTGCAAAGCTTTTATTTATCATTTATAAGTTTTAAAATATGTAATTTCACTTGTTTGAGTTTTTAAAACACGTTGAACCACTGCATAGAGGCTACAGATACAAACAACGATGCAGTCTTTCAACATACCTGTTGTGTCGGTACCATTCAGAATAAAGCATGAGACCACACAGGAGTATATGGAACAGAGGACATATTTTACTTCTTTTTTTCGTACATCCCTTTTACGTACCTCTCGCATCCCACTAGTGCCCCCAGTGTCCTGGATTACTAACAACACATTATTTTGTATATGTATCAAACTCATTGCATATGGACATCTTCCCTCTTTGAACAAAGAATACTTCTTGTAACCTAGATGAACCTGACAGTATTAGTAATGTATCAGTAAAGCATTCACGGCTCGTTTCCTGAGATGGCTAAGGTTTGCGGAGCAGGTCACGTGAGACGGCTCAAATTGCGAAGACTTAGCGGTGACGTCACAGTCGTAGCTGGAGGGCGTGGACAAACTTGTGCAGATAACTTGACTGAGAAAGAAAATTCGCTTGACTTGAAAGACGAGACGAAATAAAGGAACGTTTGACAACGACACGTAAAATAAAGAAAATTAAATATAATATAGTAGAATCTTCTGTTGGACTCGGTGAGAGCTTTAGAGGCGGTCTCTTGGCATCGCTCTACTGGACTCTGCGGTGTTCGGCGTGAGTCCAGCACTCTGTTGGTCAAGATGGTTTGGCGTGTTTCCAACGAGTTCGAGTCTTTGAGTCTTGGCGAGTCTGGTGAAAGTTTCAAGTCCTTCCAAATCTACCAGGCTGCCAAGCTCATTGTCTCTCCTTGAGCAAGGGGTTTTAACCAACTTTTAGGGGCATCATCGTAAGGCACTTTCTTGGTCATCATCTCATTGACCATTGTCCCTGTATTATTGAATATTCATTACCTATGCAGAGGAGAGAGAGAGAAAGAGAGCGAGGGGGGGTCCGTCTTTCCAGGTCTAGTTAATGACTTAACCAAAGAAGATAGATTAGCACAATTTGAAGACAAAGGGAATTCCTAAATAATTTGACTTACATTCTCTGCCTAAATAAGTATTAATTTGGTTCTATTAGTCTACACATTGAGCCATTCTTAATTTCCACTTTTGGACAATAAATCACATATAATGCACAGACAGGCATGAATGTGAGGTCACATAAGCACACATGAAAATTATTACATTCGATGAGTAATATACAAACTAATACATAGATATGCATATGCCTAATATAGCACATTACATGTTGAGTTCAGAACACTACGGCGCCACACAATTCTGATAGAATGTCCTCAATCAGTAACAATGGATGGCTATCCATAATCACGGCCTTGTTGAGTTCCCTCAGGTCAACACACATGCGTATGCCACCAGTTCTCTTTTTGGTGCCTACAATTGGAGAGACCCATTCAGACGCATCAATTTTCTCAATTATGCCGTGTTTTTCCAAGTCCTTGGGTTCCTCGAAGACAGCATCGCGAACTGAAAGAGGTAAGTGTCTGAGGTTCTGTCGTATCAGGCCGGAACTTCACTTTGTGCACACGCACAAGTTTCTCGCACATCCGATCGTGGCAGGTGACCCACCATCATGTTCAAAGTGAGTAGGTGGAGCTTTGGCTTGATGGAGAGTTGCACAGATTTGTGACGCCTGTGTTAGTAACTGTCCTCCTTTAATCTGCAGCTGGAGAGCAGTAACCAGGTCCATGCCCAGTATAGGTGTCCCTCACTTCACTATGTAAAAGTCAGTGGATGCAGTGCTGTCATTATGAGTAACATCAGCTCGAAGACACCCTATCACATTCAGTTTTTGCTTAGAATACGTCACAAGCTGCACTTTTGAACTCTGCAATTTAACTGAGCTAAAATTAGCATTGTAGATACTCTCAGGTAGGGGTGCACGATATGGACTAGAATTGCGATGTGCGATAACATTGTTGGATATCCCGATATCGATGTGAACCACGATAAATTAAGATTAAAATACAGAAATGTAGTGTCTCTCTGAACAGCAGCACGTTAATTTGTTTTGTTTTTTACTGTGTAATGAATCCAGAATAATTCCCAATATTTTGCAGGTTTATTCAACAATAGATTCAATCTAGGTTTATACTTTCACGAGTGAGCGACTCCGCACACCTCGTTAACCTCCGCGAACGGCGGAAGCGTTTAAACTTGCCGTGTCACATTCTTTGCAGTGTTGTCCGAAACGATATGTAGGCCTAGTAGTATAAAAAAACACCCCTCAAATACAGGGGAATGAACTTTTACCTGACCAATTTTAATGTTGCTTTGTGTTTCAGGTTTGAAAAGTGCTGGAATTTAGGCTAAAGTATTTGAAAAGGCTTGAAATTGTAACTACTTCGTTTCACAACAAATATCTGTCTGACTGAACAATTCTCTTGTATTACGTTAACATATACGAGCCTCTTGTAATTCCAGGACGAAACATGAGAGAACGTGAAGACGTTAAGATTGGGCGTTTTGAAAATAAATATCCATTAAATAATGTGATAAAAAAGCGAATTATTTCGAATCATTTAGAGTATATGTATACATATTTAATTCAATAACGTGCTGGGAATTATTGACATGGACCTTGAAAGTGACGTACAAGTGCTTGAATTCCACCTTGTATAGGTGTATGAACCCTGCAAACATGACTGTTCTCATTGCGCCGAGACGCGGCGCGCGAGAACTTTAAATAAATAATAACATTAAATAATGTGATAAAAAAGCGAATTATTTCGAATCATTTAGAGTATATGTATAAATATTTTATTCAATAACGTGCTGGGAATTATTGAAATGGACCTTTAAAGTGACATACAAGTGCTTGAATTCCACCTTGTATAGGTGTATGAACCCTGCAAACATGACTGTTCTCATTGCGCCGAGACGCGGCGCGCGCGAACTTTAAATAAATAATAACTTTAAATAATGTGATAAAAAAGCGAATTATTTCGAATCATTTAGAGTATATGTATAAATATTTAATTCAATAACGTGCTGGGAATTATTGAAATGGACCTTGAAAGTGACGTACAAGTGCTTGAATTCCACCTTGTATAGGTGTATGAACCCTGCAAACATGACTGTTCTCATTGCGCCGAGACGCGGCGCGCGCGAACTTACAAAATTCGAGAGGTGCACGACCTCGTGAATCGACAGCGCGCGAGGCAATTGCACACGGGCGAAGCCACCGCGATTACGTTATTTTCGCCTCCCGGACCCTCGCACCGCATCAAGTGTAAACCAGGCTTAAACCAAATCGCGTGTCTGATGAGCGTGTTCACCCCACTCCAGGGTTGCCAGGTCCTACAAAAGTTTTCCGCACAAAATCTGCGAGTGTAAGTTGTCGGCGGGGTGGGGGTTGCGAGTGTGAAATGGAGACAAATTAAGTATTATATCGCGATCGATTCTTAGTGTTGACTTGTAACTTCCGCAGTAGCCCAACTCAAAAGTAGCCCAAAAAACCGCACCCTGCGGCCCCAGAATTTTTACCCGCGGCTGGATTTTCAAACAAGCCCAATTTGGCGTGAAAACCGCGAACCTGGCAACTCTGCCTCACTCTGCCTCTTGCCTACTTACGTCACGTGATCATAGTCTGCAGCGCGAATAGCTCCCTCTATTGCTGGACGAGGATAACGCAATTTGAGTTTGCTGTTATTCAAGGAGTTATCGTGGCTCTTTCGATGTGTTTATCGTGAAACTTCACATCGCGATAACGATAAAAATACGATTAATCGTGCAGCCCTACTCTCAGGTAGTATAGAAATGCCAGATCCTGTGTCAACTAGCAATTTCACATTACATGCAGCAGTAGTATTTGGTATGGTAATGCTAACAGGGCACATTAGCTTAATTGCATCAGCAATGAAATTATTTTCAACACTTAAAACACACATTTCAGGTACAGTAACTTCATTAACTGGCTTGCATCCTTCATTAAAGGACTTGCATACTCTTGAATTTTCCACACGAGTTGCGCTTAGAGTCTTTCGCAGGGCATGACTTGTCATTTGCCTTGCGCTCAGCAGCACCACAACAGTAGCACGACGTAGCACCATCAGTTTTACGAGGAAGTTTTTGTTTTGGGTTACGTGCCTTCTTTTGCACTTGTATGGCTGCAACGGACTTTGTATCAGTCACAAAAATCACTTTTGAATCAGCTATGGCGGCTTCAGTACGCCTGGCTACATCCAGAGTTTTATCCAGTGTCAAACCTTCTTCAAATAAAAGTCTTTCATGGATGCGGGAACTGTTTGTTTTCTCTACAGTTTGATCCCGAAACATTTCATCCTCCATAGCTCCAAACTGACATTTTTTTACAAACTCACGCAATGCTGCGACATAATGAACAATTGACTCACCTACAGCTTGTGCTCTTTGTCTAAAGCGGTATCTTTCTGCTACAATATTCAGCTTCGGACTGAAGTGCTTCTCCAGAGCCTTTACGGAGCCCTCATAGTCATCTTTTTCGAGTGGTAAGGTGCTGTAGATTCGGTTACCCTCCGTTCCCAAGCAGTGAATAAGCAAGGCTCTCTTCCTTTCGGTGGGAAAGTTGCCTCCCCTGACAGCAAGCAAGTAGTTATCGAATAGCGTTTTCCACGTAGCAAATGGAAGTTTTGGTACGCCTGGGCAGTCAAGGAACACAGCAGGAGGTTGCAAGGAGAGCAGAGCCATGTCTGTATCTTCACTCCTTCTCTCGTCGCCACTTTGTAGTGTCAGTACCATTCAGGAGACCACACAGGAGTATATGGAACAGAGGACATACTTTACTTCTTTTTTGTACTCTTCTTCATCCCTTTTACATACCTCTCACATCCTACTAGTGCCCACAGTGTCCTGGATTACTAACAACACATTATTTTGTATATGTATCAAATCCATTGCATATGGACACTACAATACCTTTAACCAGTGGCGGCCTCTGACAAATATCTCAGGGGGGGCAATTGTTGTGATGACATCCAAGGTGAGCATTTCAGTGGGTAAATAAAAAACTGACTTAACCAATGAAAATATAATCATAAATATATATTTCTCTTTACATTAGGCCTATAGACTGTACAGTATTTGTGCACCAATATATCGTCTGCGTCTGTGGATCTCCGTGGGTGCAGTTACGTCTTGTGTTAATCCATCTCACCTGTGGCTCGTCTCGTCATCACTTGGGGTTTATGTGGTTTGTCTATTTAATGTGCGTTCGCGCAGTGTCTTGTGCTCGTTGTTGTTTGAGTCTAACACGTTCAGTGTAATCGTGTTTTATGTGCGCTGTCTGCGCTGTGTATTATAATTAAAGTGACGTTTGCTGTTCACGTGGGACTCGTGCCTCATCCTTCACCCTGCTGCAATCGTTACAGCAGGGAAACCAGAACAGGGCGCTAGCTACTTCACAGCCTGCTAGCCATGTTTTCCGTTCATACCAGTTTCGCGAAAATCCCCGGTTATATTCTTTTCCTCCCTTTGTAGACACTTCACTTGTTTGATGTTTAAATTTGGTCTCGATGGCCCTAATTCCTTCGTTGCTAGTTTATCTTGATTATTACGACAACAGAATGGCACTTCTCTTAATGAAACGATTGGATTGTTCTGAGTTGAAGGAACGCTGGCCGTGTTGAGCAGATCGCTAGCTGCCGTTATTTTCCCTACGTTACGTCTGACGCAAGCACGTAAGTGCAAGCCCTCCCGGAACCCATAAATATTGCATTGCAGTGACTACACTTAAAAAAAAAAAAAATCATTAATATGAGTCTACCAGAGCAATCAGGGTGATTTTCAGTCAGACTAAAATCGCCCAAAAAGGGTTGGTACTACAGGGAATGCACCTCAATGCTGATTGGACAATGGCATTCAGAGGCAAGAGAAACTGTCCAGAACAGGCATAGCTAGTAAAATGCCGTGATAGAATGTGAGAAAAAAACTTCCTTTTCATCCTTTCGTGGTTAATTCCATCGCCCTAATTAACAAACCGCCCATGCCTTTAACCTAAATATCTAAAACGCTATGATAGCCTAAAATGGACACTTGCTGCTCATCCAACACTTCTCAGTCTTGACCATTTGCTATTTTATCAGAATAAGTGCGCATGGCTGCCAGATTTTGGGAAGTATGCAAATACCAATATATAACACTGATACTAATCAATCGCCATTGCTCATCATTCTCATGTAATAAAGTCCCTGTGTTATACTAACGTTACTACCTGCTTACGTACTACACTTTCCCGCTCAGTCTGTCCCTTGCTTTCTCTTTCACAAGCCTGCATCTCTGGCTGCTGCTCTCTCTGTCTGCTGCTGCTGTCTTCACCTGTGATTTTTACACATTTTGTAGCATCTACATTGAGACTCTTTTTTTTTGCACGTAACTTCTCCGTACCCCCTGTCTGCCACTTCTGTTATTCCATGCTGCCTCTCCTTTAACACCACACTCAACACTGAACGTAGTGGGAGTTACAGCTGACCACGCAGAGAAAGGGTGGGGCTGCTTTTGGCCTATATCCTGATTGATTCAGTCCACTGTCTATATTGAATATGGACCAATGGGCCACCCCCTCTAAATTGTGGGCCGGTCTCTTAGAAAAAAAAAAATCCATCGACCCTCAAGGACTGTCGGCCCACCGGGCATATGCCCGGTACGCCAGATTACCTGGACTATAGTGTCTTCATGAACATCATTAACATGAATCACACATGAATATAATCAATATTTCCTTCACACACGTTGAGTTTTCCGCGTCTTTTGTGTTTACTTTTCTGCCTCTGTTTGTGGGCGTGTATTACTTTCATGCTGACTCGTTTAATCGCCGTGAGCTTTGTCTGCTCTACCGGCATTGGGTTCGTCTTTCCTTCTGTTTTCTAATCTGTCGTTACATGCAATGTGTGCATTTACGCACTGCAGGGTTACAGTAGCTTAAATAACACGCTGCACATCTCTGTCAATTTCAAGATTTAGCTGCAGGCAGGATATTTAATGCAGTCTATCTCTCAGAACAATCTGTCTATGATTTTGCAGGGTTTAAAACAATTAGAAATTATTGAGCTTGAGTATTTCGTTAGGTAATATATTTTGAATGTTGAAAGTGTTGCATGTCAAATGCTCCTGACCCGGCCCCTCTGTCAAATTTTAGAACCCATTGTGGCCTGCAAGTCAAAAAGTTTGCCCATCCCTGCTTTAATGTCTATTGGTAATTTAGCTTATATAAATACCAATTACCAGTTTGATACTCAAACTTATAAAGCAACTGTGATATGGATTTATAAAACTACCTTAAATTTTTTACTTTTGTAATAAACCATAATGTCCACAGGACCACCCAGTCCCTCTCAGTTCAGTCCTCTCTTATGTTTAATGGATTATCCTGTGTTATAATCATCTGTCTGTAACACTGTAGTTTTACTGATACTGTTTATTCAGGAGCTGGAGCACAAAATCATCTCTCTGGTGAAAAATGAGCTGAAGAGGTTCAAGAATCTACTGAGTCCAGATTACCCAGCATGCACTGAGAGACAGGTGGAGGATGAGGAGGATCAGAGCAGTGTCAGAGAGGGGGCGCTGAAGATCACACTGCATGTCCTGAGGAACATGAACCAGACAGACCTCGCTAACACACTAGAGACCAGTAAGAGCTCTGGGTCATGACATCATAACATCACTTTATTACTTCAGAGGGAGGACACTGTTGGTGAATCTCAGTTCACAATGAGGATCTTAAATCAGTGTTGGTCTGTCCTCAGTTAACCTCCCTTCAGTGTAGTCTGCTCAGGTGCAGAATCGAGACTCTCCTACATTTATCACTGTTGTCATGTGACTGTAGAATGTTGCAGTTTTGAGGATACATTGTTATTCTTTAGAAGTGTATCATGGCCAGACACCAGACATTCTAACCTACGTCTAATTTAAAACTTACAGTACTTCAATTTCCTCAATGCATCATTGCCAATCTATGGGGACTAAAAATCTACTCATAATGATGTCTTTTCTTGTATTTCCTGTGATGAGTGTTATGATTGATCCTAAAGACATTAACATGTGTGCTGTTGTCTTCCTCTTTATCAGAACTGGCCCCTGCTTGCTACAGAAAACTCAAATCCAAACTGATGGAAAAATGTCAGAAAATTAATGAAGGAATCTCACAGCATGGAACCACATCACTTCTGAATGAGATCTACACAGAGCTCTACATCACAGAGGGAGGGAGTGGAGAGGTCAATAATGAACATGAGGTGAGACAGATTGAGACAGCATCCAGGAGACCAGCAACACAGGAGACACCCATCAAATGCAGTGACATCTTTAGACCCTTACCAGGACAAGACAAAGACATCAGAACTGTGCTGACGAAAGGAGTGGCTGGAATTGGTAAAACAGTCTCAGTGCAGAAGTTCATACTGGACTGGTCTGAAGGAAATGTAAATCAGGATGTTCTCTTCATATTTCCACTTCCGTTTAGGGAGCTGAATTTGATGAAAGAGAAAAGGTTCAGTCTGGTGCAGCTTATTCATTGCTTTTTTCCAGAAACACATGAATTAAAACCAACTCACTATACAAACCACAACATTCTGTTCATCTTTGATGGTCTGGATGAGTGTCGTCTTCCTCTAGATTTCCAGAACAATGAGAGCTTGTGGGATGTAACAGAATCGACCTCAGTGGATGTGCTGCTGACAAACCTCATCAAGGGGAATCTGCTTCCCTCTGCTCTCCTCTGGATAACCTCTCGACCAGCAGCAGCCAATCAGATCCCTTCTGAGTGTGTTGACCAGGTAACAGAGGTTCGAGGGTTCAGTGGCCCTCAGAAAGAGGAGTACTTCAGGAAGAGAATCAGTGACCAGAGTCTGGCCAACAGAATCATCTCACACATGAAGTCATCAAGAAGTCTCTACATCATGTGCCACATTCCAGTCTTCTGTTGGATTGCAGCCACTGTTCTAGAGAGGATGTTGGGTAAAGCAGAGAGTGGAGAGATCCCCAAGACTCTGACTCAGATGTTCACACACTTCCTGATCTTTCACATCAAACACAAGGACCAAAAGTATGATCAGAAAAGTCACACTGACACTCAACAAACTAGAAAACATGTTTTGGCACTGGGACAACTGGCTTTCCAACAGCTGGAAAAAGGCAACCTGATCTTCTATGAGGAAGACCTGAGAAACAGTGGCATTGATGTCAGAGAAATGTCAGTGTATTCAGGAATGTGCACTCAGATCTTCAGAGAGGAGTTTGGGCTGCACCTGGGGAAAGTGTTCAGCTTTGTACATCTGAGTGTTCAGGAGTTTCTGGCTGCTTTATATGTATTTATTACCTTCATCTCCACCAACACAAACCCTTCTCTCAAGACACTCCTCAACAGTGCAGTGGACAAGGCCTTAGAGAGTCAAAATGGACATCTGGACCTTTTCCTCCGCTTCCTTCTGGGTCTCTCACTGGAGTCCAATCAGACTCTCTTACGAGTACTACAAACACAAACAGGAAGCAGCTCTCACAGCAATGAGGAAACAGTCATGTACATCAAGGAGAAGATCAGGGAGAATCCCTCTCCAGAGAAATTCATCAATCTGTTCCACTGTCTGAATGAACTGAATGATCATTCTTTAGTACAGGAAGTCCAAACATACCTGAGCAGAGGAGGTGACTCTGGTCTCCGTGGAGTCAGGCTCTCTCCTGCTCAGTGGTCAGCTCTGGCATTTGTCTTGCTGAACTCAGAAGAGAAGCGGGATGAGTTTGACCTGAGCAATGTCCCATTAGAGGAATGTCTACTTAGACTGCTGCCAGTGGTCAAAGCATCCAGAAAAGCCATGTGAGTATTTTCATTTAGAGATTAACAGTGGACCTAACACTGGGTGTTCTTGACTCAGAAGACAAATGACAAATCAAAAAGAGAGTGAGAGAACTTTAGAGACAGAGAAGGGCAGAGAGACCCTACATTAAAAAAAGAAGAAAAAGAGAAATAAGATTCAAGAGAAAAGAGTAGAGAACCTACATTAAGGAGAGAGAGAACATCTGAGAAAGAGAAAAGAGTAGAGAGACCCTACATTAAAGAACTATTTCACAAGATACTGACACCACTATATAAGGTTATTTATCAGGACACTTTTCTTGTGGTAATATCTTTTAATTTCATATACACATATGACGAATACCCCAATATAAAAAATGAACATCGATCTGGGCCGGCCTACCATGACAAATATTTAGATAAGACAAAGATTTATGTCCTTTAAAAAGTCAATTTCCTTTAAAAATAATAATGTATTCAAATATACGGCCACACAAAGACAATTTCACACTTTATTAGTAGTTTAATAGCTTATTAATAGTTTAGTAGCTTAATTCATTCCACACACACAATGTGTTCCACATCCAGACGTCCACATCAACACTACTGTGAAAGAAAATGTGGTAATATCTTTTCATTTCATTTACACATATGACAAATACCCCAATATTAAAATGACATTATGATTAATCAACTTTTTCAGTGCTTGTGCACATACATTTGAGAATATTATATCAAAGTTCAGAGCTAAGCATAGATGAGGAATGTATATGAGACCTCACCATGCCAGTAGTTTATTACAAAGCACAGGGAGAAGCCTCCACTAGTTACTGGCCTCTGCTTTGATACTTTTTAATCTGTTAATGCAATTAATTTCATCCTATTTTACAATATACTGTGATGCGTGGTTCATATTAATTGCAGACGCACACAGACTTACACACACTTTGTTTACTGAAGTAAATGGAGGAAACAACTGGGCAGAGGGATCCAGACGTAATCCAAAGTTAATGTCAAAAAAGCAGTCCAGGTCAGGAATACACAAAAACAAGAAAAACCAGGCAGAGGTACAAAAAGGGAGAATCCAGGAGAGCAGTGAACTAAACAAACTGGGTCGAACCACAAAGAGAATAGAATGCATGAAAAAAAATGCTTGGTATGCTTTATATATATATATATCAGTGGCGATTGCTCTAAGACTGCAAGGGAAGCTCAGCTTCCCCTAAAATGTCAATGTTCTGAGTTGAACCGGAGATTTTCCTAATCCTCTTAGCGGCATTTTCTTCATTAAAAACGACTAGCGACAAATCGAGCTTTTATTTCTGGTGGTTTTTGTTGTAGCTGCTTGTGTTTGGAGACTGACTTCTATCACTCAAGCCCAAATTGAGCTTCCCCTTCTTGAAAGACCAGCATCCGCCACTGAGATATATATATCTCAGTTGTTGAGCGGGGGGGGTGGCGAACGTAACTTGTATATCGCGATCGGTCGCCAGTGGAGGGATGGATCATAGGTAAACAAACAGATTTTTTTTTCTCGCAGTGTGAAATCGGAAGTTTGGCGTGTGTCACACTCTCAATGCGTGAGACTTGAGAGCGCTGATTGAAGTATATACACCAGGGGTCACCAACCTTTTTGAAATTAGGAGCTACTTCTTATATACCAATTATTGCTGAGGGCTACCAGAAATAAAGTTGTTGAGTGGGGGGGGATGAAACTTGTTGAGCATTGGGGGGGGGGGGGGGGGGGGGGGGGGTTGTTCATGTGTATGTGTCAATTGCTAGGCGGAAAGACTGCTAGCAACCGCTAGGGACAATCGCTGATAGCAGCAAAAACATATGCTGCCCTCTCCTTGGTCTTTCTTTTGTTGTTTTCTTTTTTCCTGTACTCCATCTCAAAAGAAAAAAAACATTCCAACTCACACTGCAGCTGTGCAACTTCAATATCGTTAGCCATCGCATTTTTAGCCGAATCAGCCTTGCTCTTTCTTTTCAGTGCCGCTGTATGAGCAGTGTTGCGAATAACACCGTTTAACGGCGTCATTTTGTCAGTAACGGGATAATATAATTAATTACTTTTCCTGTTGTTCCAATGCCGTTGATGTTACTGGTCATTAAAAGCGGTGCGTTACTATATATTGATATACTATACCCCTGCCCAGGCTAGTGAGGAGTAACAGATCTCAATAGGTCACAGTTCTCGGTGTAACACCTGTTTAACTTAACAAGTCAGTAAGCGATTGGCTAAGGCAGCGTTATGGTAGCCAATCAGAGCCAGTGTTTTTACACGCGCGTTGAAGCACACCAGTGAATATTAGCATTTTCGAGACAATATTAACATTATTTAAGAAAATACTTGAAGTTCCTGAATGTCTACCAGACTGGGTATTTGATTTATTTAATTAAGAATAGAGGTTTTACTGTTATGTTTACTTCTGTTGTGAACAAACAAGTTGTCTCAGGTTGAGAGAATTTAATTTAATTTGATAGATGTAAATGCACTTTATATAGTGTAACTGTTTACATTTGCTTTTTTTAAAACAAAGATTTGGGATTTTAAAGGATTTTATCCTGCACTTGTCTGTTGATATGCAATAAATATCAAAAGTTAAACACCTTTCTGATCTACTCATTTCAACTGACTGTGAAAACTGCTTTTTCAAAAAATCCTTATTCATTGGCATATAACTTTTTTTTACTGTAATGCAAATAGTTACTTTCCCTGGTAACGAGTTACTTTTATTATAGAGCAGGGGTCGGCAACCTTTGAGACACGGAGTGCCAACTTTAACATGTCTAGTCAATGAGTGTGCCTAATAGCGAGCGAACGTAAGTTGTTAAAGAGCGGGGGGGGGGGGGGTGGCGAATGTAAGCGGGGGTGTAAATGGACACAATTATATCGCGATCCACTTAGCAGAGCGTTGAGGAGCGATTTCGATTGGAGGATCGTGCTCTCTGTCTGAGATTTTTTATTACTAATTTTTTTTGCTGATGCTGGTCCAGCGTGTCGCGTGCCACTGATTATGCCTCCGTGTGCCAATGGTGGCACGCCTGCCATAGGTTGCTGACCCCTGTTATAGAGTAATTCAGTTACTAACTCAGTTATTTTTTTGAGCAAGTAGTGAGTAACTATAACTACTTTTTTATAATTTATAATTACTTTTTTAAAGTAACGTTCCCAACATTGTGTATGAGAGACACTAGCCGAGTGGCGAATTAAAGTCGAAGTTTTGTAGCATTGGCTGGTATAAGGCACAGCACCGTACATTTTACAAATCAAGCAGCTCATTTCACCGCTGTTAAGTTCGAGCCAAGGATATATATTTGGCCAGTTGGCCTGAAACTTATATTTAGACTGCTGCTTTAGTTTACTACCGTCACCTGTCTGTGAATCCTGAGGATTAGTTTGGTCAACGTCACCGCCGCTGCTGTTTGTGCTAGTCCGCTCCGGGTTCTGGTGATATTTTCCGAGCGGGTTCAACTTCAGATTATGGAGATTGGAGATTTGTGTTTTAGCCAGCACTCCATGTTTGCATGCCCCTATCAGTGACTGTGTTGGTTCTGATTTGACTGGGAGAAATGCCTCTAAAGCAGAAGGTTCTTGTAGCTCTGTAGAGAGAGGAAGAGTGAGTGCAGCGTCCAGTACGGAAGTTGGTCTGTCCGACTATCTGTCTGTCTCACAATAAAAACCGAGCTATTGTTTTGCTGAACATTTTGCTGTAATTGTGTGCAGGAGTTTCCCGCATTATTAAGGCTAAAATTGCGGGAATAGAAGAAATAGTGCGCAATTCCCGCAATCCCACACTGAAATTCAGGCCCTGTGATTTATCTGCATTTTTCCTTTACAGACTATCTGGCTGTCATCTCACTGAGGAGTCTTGCAAATCTCTCACATCAGTACTACAAACAGAAAACTCACTGAGAGAGCTAGAGATTACTAATAATGACCTAAAAGATTCAGGAGTGGAGCAGCTCTGTGCAGGACTGAAGAGTTCAAACTGTAAACTGGAGATTCTCAGGTAAGTTTTCTGTCAATTTAATCTAGAATGGAAACAGTAAAATGTGGTGACAATACAGAGTTTTAATAAATATTAAGATAAGACAAAGATTTATTGTCACATTATGGTCCCCGACCCCTCCCTTTTGGGCGTGTGTTTACGTCGTCTGCGTCTAGTTGTCTGCGTCTGTGTATCTCTGTGGGTGCGGTTACGTCTTGTGTTAATCCGTATCACCTGTAGCTCGTCTCGTCATCACGTGGGGTTTATTTAATGTGCGTTGGCGCAGTGTATTGTGCTCGTCATTGTTTGAGTCTACGTGTCAATCTGTTTAACCCTTATATGGTCCAAGGGTCTGTGGGACCCATTTTTAAAAAATCAGCTTTAAAAAATTCTACAATTTTTTTTTTTCAAACTGAGATTCATTGGTCCTTGGCTCATTTTCCGTGAGCAACATAAATCAGAAAATATTTTCAATGATCACCCCCCGTACACCCCCCTTCACATTTGTATTACATACAGGGGCCAGGGTCCACTGGGCCCTGGGCTAGTCAAAGTGGGCAATCAACATTGGGTTGGGTAGTTGATAGTCATCTGTATGACTTTAAAGGATATACAAACAAAGGACAGAGGTGTTTGGCATGCAAAGGTGGGCAACCATCAACACTTTTGATGGTTGTCACATCAGGGGTTGATTGCATATTGTCAGACAGCAGACGAAGAATCTCTATAGAGACAAAGGGGTGAGATCTGAAAGAAGCATCTTTTCTCTCAGCCCTCATTATCCCTCCCTCCTCTCTGGATCTGTGTGTGTGTGTGTGTTTGTGTGTGTGTTTCACCCAATCATGGGGACATGATGCTATAAATGCTAAAAATGCTATAAAAGATGGCAAAGCTATTCTCAGTTCAGACTGCCTTACAGCTGATATTGGAAGAGACAGAGGATTTTGATGGTGATTCAGAAGAAGAAATTTCAGGATCACATTTCTGAAATATCAGAGTCTGATAGTGATAATGAAAAGGAGGATGAGCAGCAGCCAGCTCCGTTAGCATCAGCTCCGTTAGCACCAGCCCGTTAGCAGCTAGCCATAGGACCAGCCTGTCAGCCAGCATGATTTATGATTCATTTCCTTATTGTGTTACATTTTAATAAAAAAGTAACTAATAAATAAATGAGAGCAAACTAATTTAACATATGTATTGTTTATTTTACTTGCAATTGGGCTGAATCTGCTGATTATTTTAACAAAAATTGCAATGGGTCCACCACACCCAGCCAGACCCCAAGGGTGATGAAAAGGCCTGGATCGTACCAGGGTTAAGTGTTATACGCGCGTTGTCTGCGCTACTTTGTGTCTGTGAATAAAAGAATGTCAGTGCATGCAGAGCGGACTCATGCCTCGTCCTTCTCGTCGCACCCCACGTTACAGAACGACAAGCCGACAAGATGCTTGGTTACACCTCCCGACCCAAGAAGGGGAAGAGGCCCAGCAGGCACCACCACACCTCTTCCCCTGCACAGCACGGCGGAGCCCCAGTCACCCTCGAAGCGATGCAGCAGGACCCGTTGTGCAACATCATGCTGCTTCGGGCTCGGAAAGCTGAGACGGAGGAGATGGCGGTCTATTTGCGCGAGACCGCGGTGCGATGTGGAGGGAGCGTCACCCCTCTCCCTGCAGAGCCCTCTCACCACTGAGGGTAGGAGCCCTCAAGCTCTGCGCCACCAAGAAGACCCCGGAGTGCGAGTTCGCGGGGGAGGACTCTGAAGGCAAGGAAGAAGAGGAGGGTGAGGATCAAGCTCCCTCTGTGTGCTCCGCTCCCACCGTGGATTACGGTGAGGGTGAAGAGGAGGAAGAAGAGGACCATCCTCCTTCAGTGTGTTCCGCACCCAACGTAGATTACGGTGAGGAGGAGGAAGATGAGGAGGTGGACTATCCCCCCTTCGTGTGCTCCGCCCCCACCGAGTATTACGGTGAAGGCAAGGAGGAAGAAGACCGTCCCCCTTCCGTGTGCTTGGGTTATACCGAGTACACGGACAGCGAGCAGTGCACGGAGGAAGAGGAGGGGAGTTCGCTCCAGTCGGTGTACTCCGCTGGGACCGTGAAGGGGAGGAGGACTCTGGAAGAGGGCGTGTCCTCTGAACGCTCCGAGGGCAGCGCCATGGACTACTCTAGGGGTGAGAGCCCGGAGCAGCTCATGAGCTGGAGCCTGGGCAGTGAGGAGGAGGAGATGGAGGTCGAGGAGACTCCCGCTGTCCAGTCCCGAGAGGAAGCGTGAGGAGGAGGGGGATTCCCCCGAAGTGGTCCTCCTGAGCGAGAGAACGCGGGTCGGCAGATCTACCCCGCGGCACGCCCCCCGAGGGCTCCTACACAAACTGGTAGTGCGGCCACAGTGTGAACCTGCTTTCATCTGTGAAGAGCACAAGGCGCCAGTGGCGAATTTGCCAATCCTGGTGTTCTCTGGCAAATGCCAAGCATCCTGCACGGTGTTGGGCTGTGAGCACAACCCCCATCTGTGGACGTCGGGCCCTCATACCATCCTCATGGAGTCGGTTTCTAACCGTTTGTGCAGACACATGCACATTTGTGGCCTGCTGGAGGTCATTTTGCAGGGCTCTGGCAGTGCTCCTCCTGTTCCTTCTTGCACAAAGGCGGAGGTAGCTGTCCTACTGCTGGGTTGTTGGCCTCCTACGGCCTCCTCCACGTCTCCTGGTGTACTGGCCTGTCTCCTGGTAGCGCCTCCAGCCTCTGGACACTACGCTGACAGACACAGCAAACCTTCTTGCCACAGCTCGCATTGATGTGCCATCCTGGATGAGCTGCACTACTTGAGCCACTTGTGTGGGTTGTAGAGTCCATCTCATGCTACCACGAGTGTGAAAGGACCACCAACATTCAAAAGTGACCAAAACATCAGCCAGAAAGCATAGGTACTGAGAAGTGGTCTGTGGTCCCCACCTGCAGAACCACTCCTTTATAGGGGGGGTCTTGCTAATTGCCTCTCATTTCTACCTGTTGTCTATTCCATTTAGGGATGTCCCGATCCAGATTTTTGAACTTCCCATTCGATACCGATATTTATTTGCACTTCCGATCCGATACTGATATCGGCCGATATCGATACCGGCCTATCCGAGCATGTATTAAAGTTTAAAGTTATTTAGCCAACTTACTTTGTTGTCAAACTCATGGTGAAAAGCGTTTTACTCTTGATAACAAGTAGCCAGCTGAATTAGGTGTGTTTGAATAATACACAATGGTTGGTAAGGAGAAACTGACCTGTTTATTTAGCAATTAATAAACTCAAAATAGACAAAATATTAAATAACAAACAGAAATAGCATCAGTAACCCAATGATAAAAAGCCACAAGTGCAAATAATATTGTAAATTATATTTAAAAAGCAAAACACACAACCTGAGTGGAAAATAGTCTATTAACAAATAGTCTATTAACATTAACATTCATTAGTGCTCTTGAACAAGTGTAAACCAAAGCTTAAAAAAAATCCGTAAACTAATTAAAAGCAAAATGCCTTCTACTCCATACTTTGCTGCTCCATCCCCATCTATACACTCCCTTCAATTCAAACGTTTCTGCCAGTGTTAGTTGTGTAGGACATTTCTTTTTGTCTTCGGTTTTCTTTAGAAACTCGTCATGTTGTTTATGGTGGTATTTCGCTAAATGCTTGATTAGATTGGTTGTATTAAAAGTTCTTACAGCTGTACCACCACGCTTGACTTTACCGTGGCATATGTTGCACTCTACCTCTTCGTCTTTGTCATCCTTTAAGGTACAATAATCCCACACAACTGACATTTTTACCGATAACTTCAAATTTACACGGTGGTCCTAATGGTTAGGAGATGCCGTGGAGCTAAATTAGGGAGACGCTATGCTCGTGTGCTGAAGATGTGCTGGAAAATGCGGACCGGATTTTACTCTCACTGGCAAAACCACAGTAAAAACTGGAATGGATTATCTAAATGGGTGCGCTGGAAAACCCGGATCGGACTTAAAAAAAAAACTAGATCAGGAGTCTGGATCGGCATTTTCTCGTGCCTGCCGATCCGATACCGATACGCATTTTTTGCTAATATCGGCGGCCGATCCGATCCAAATATCGGATCGGGACAATCCTAATTCCATTTGCACAACAGCAAGTGAAATTGATTCACAATCAGTGTTGCTTCCTAACTGAACAGGTTGGTTTGACAGAAGTGTGGTTGACTTGGAGTTATATTGTGTTGTATAAGTGTTCCCTTTATTTTTTTGAGCAGTGTATATAAATAGCCTATGATGAGAACCAGGTGGGAACTAGTACTGCGGGGAGGAGGAATGGGTCAGAGGACGTAGGGCATTCTGGGAGTTGCAGTCTCCAGGGTTGAGCTGCATGACAGATACAGAGCATAATTTAATCAGCAGTTCAGATTCTGGAATCCTGCATCATCTGATTCAGGGCCTGAAATTAATTTTTTAAAATGAGTGGGAATTCCCCCCTTAAATGTGTCACATAAGGGGGATTTCTATATTTTGGGGGATACTACTGGTGAGCCTAAATACAAGTCTTGCTGTGCTTCAACAAGATATACATTGAAGTATATACACTGTAACTTGTCTCTTGGTTCTTCTCTACCCTGATCTGTCCTCTCCTTGGTCTTTCTTTTGTTGTTTTCTTTTTTCCTGTACTCCATCTCAAAAGAAAAAAAAACATTCCAACTCACACTGCAGCTGTGCAATTTCAATATTGTTAGCCATCACATTTTTTGTCAAATCAGCCTCACGCTTTCTTTTCAGTTGCGCTGTATGAGCAGTGCTGCGAATAAAGCCGTTAAGCCGTCATTTTGTCAGTAACAGGATAATATAATTAATTACTTTTCCTGTTGTTACAACACCGTTGACGTTACTGGTCATTAAAAGCGGTGCGTTACTATATATTGATATACTAACAGTAATCCGAGCGGACCCCTGCCCAGGCTAGTGAGGAGTAACAGATCTCGATAGGTCACAGTTCTCGGTGTAACACCTGTTTAACTTAAGTCAGTAAGCGATTGGCTAAGGCAGCGTTATGGTAGCCAATCAGAGACAGTGTTTTTACACGCACGTTGAAGCAAACCAGTGAATATTAGCATTTTCAAGGTGGCGATATTAACATTATTTAAGAAAATACTTGAAGTTCCTGAATGTCTACCAGACTGGGTATTTGATTTATTTAATTAAGAATAGAGGTTTTACTGTTAAGTTTACTTCTGTTGTAAACAAACAAGTTGTCTCAGGTTGAGAGAATTTAATTTAATTTGATAGATGTAAATGCACTTTATATAGTGTAACTGTTTACATTTGCTTTTTTTTTTTTTACAAATATTTGGGATTTTAAATGATTTTATCCTGCACTGGTCTGTTGATGTGCAATAAATATCAAAAGTTAAACACCTTTCTGATCTACTCATTTCAACTGACTGTGAAAACTGCTTTTTCAAAAAGTTCTTATTCATTGGCATATAACTTTTTTTTACTGTAATGCAAATAGTTACTTTCCCTGGTAACGAGTTACTTTTATTAGAAATTCAGTTACTAACTCAGTTATTTTTTTTGAACAAGTGAGTAACTATAACTCCTTTTTTATAATTTATAATTACTTTTTTAAAGTAACGTTCCCAACACTGTGTATGAGAGACACTAGCCGAGTGGCAAATTAAAGTCGAAGTTTTGTAGCATCGGCTGGTAAAAGGCACAACACCGTACATTTTACAAATCGAGCAGCTCATTTCACCACTATTAATTTCGAGCCAAAGATATATATTTGGCCAGTTGGCCTGAAACTTATATTTGAACTGCTGCTTTACTTTACTACCGTCACCTGTCTGTGAATCCTGAGGATTAGTCTCGCCAACGTCACCGCCGCTGCTGTTTGTGCTAGTCCGCTCGGGTTCTGGTGATATTTTCTGAGCGGGTTCAATTTCAGATTATGGAGATTTGCGTTTTAGCCAGCACTCCATGTTTGCATGCCCCTATCAGTAACTGTGTTGGTTCTGATTTGACTGGGAGAAATGCCTCTAAAGCAGAAGGTTCTTGTAGCTCTGTAGAGAGAGGAAGAGTGAGTGCAGCGTCCAGTACGGAAGTCGGTCTGTCTGACTATCTGTCCGTCTCACAATAAAAACCGAGCTATTGTTTTGCTGAAAATTTTGCTGTAATTGTGTGCGGGAGTTTCCCGCATAATTAAGGCTAAAATTTCCGGAATAGAAGAAATAGTGCGCAATTCCAGCAATCCCACACTGAAATTCAGGCCCTGTGATTTATCTGCAATTTTCCTTTACAGACTATCTGGCTGTCATCTCACTGAGGAGTCTTGCAAATCTCTCACATCAGTACTACAAACAGAAAACTCACTGAGAGAGCTGGACATTAATAATAATGACCTAAAAGATTCAGGAGTGGAGCAGCTCTGTGCAGGACTGAAGAGTTCAAACTGTAAACTGGAGATTCTCAGGTAAGTTTTCTGTCAATTTAATCTGAAATGGAAACAGTAAAATGTGGTGACAATACAGAGTTTTAATAAATATTAAGATAAGACAAAGATTTATTGTCACGTTATGGTCTCCGACCCCTCCCTTTTGGGCGTGTGTTTACGTCGTCTGCGTCTAGTTGTCTGCGTCTGTGTATCTCCATGGGTGCGGTTACGTCTTGTGTTAATCCTTCACTGTCGGACACTCACTGTCTCTCTCCCTCTTTTTCCCTCCTTTCTGCAGATTGTCTGGTTGTTTGGTCACACAGGAAGGCTGTTCTTCTCTGGCTTCAGCTCTGAGTTCAAACCCCTTACACCTGAAAGATCTGGATCTTACTTACAACCACCCAGGAGACTTAGGAGTGGAGCTGCTCTGTACTAGACTGGAGGATCCCCACTGCAGACTGGATACACTCAGGTATGTAGGAATGCCCTTAAACTCCCTGCGTGTGAACACACACTCCAAATGTGAGAAGAACAGTGTCATACATAGAAACAGCACACATGACACACACGGACAAATTCCTAAAATACATACAGTATCATACATGACACCAGTGGCAGCTCGTCAGTAGGGGGCGCTGGGGTGCCGCCCCCTTCAAATTATCCAGAGTACTTAGACATATGATTTATGTAAATTATATATTGCAAAAGTATTATGAAACTAGTAATACTGGCCATTAGGGGTGTGTGTTAGAAATTCTGATACCCTTCAAATGGTGAGTACATTGACAAGTCAGAAGCAGTTTGGTTAGATAATGAAATACAATAATTTATTTTAACATACCATGGATTAACCCTGAGATCTCAGTTACAAACAACCAAGGCATCTGTCCCAGAGAGCTAATTCCCCACTCCGAACTTTAATCCTTTATACCTTTGATCATTAATACACACGGTGTCCACGAGGTGAACACAAGGTTATTAACTAAATATGATTGGACAATGTAAGAAATGATTAACATTGATTTGACAGATGCATATGATGCCCCCTCCCCTGCATGCCCCCTCCATGCTCAGCATCCTCGTGATGGCATGACAGACTCTGTGTCGCCGTAGTGACGTCCAAGTGCAGATTGGGCATCTCCAGCGAGGTCAGATTAGGAACACAAAGAGGATATCAGATCAGAACTGAGCCAAGGCCGTCCAGGGAACACACACACATGCATCTCAGGCCTACTGAAGTCACCAGAATGACTTTAGGGCCATGATTAACACACATATGTAAAAACCCTATGTCTAATGTGCTTAATGTATACTAAGAAAGCCTGATATAAATGGAAATCATCAAATTTCCATCACAGGTGTGACGAGATCTCGTGTCACGAGATCTCGCGAGATGTAACTCAGCGAGATTTCTCATCGTGTTAAAAATCTGTCTCGCGAGATTTGTGATCCAGCAAGCAGCCAGAATGACGTTGGAAAATACAGGTATTACTATTGAAGATGGCCCCACCACTTTCAAATCGTTTGTTTGGCAGCATTTTGGGTACACGGCGGAAATGATAAATGGCAAGAGAGTGACTGATAAGACATGGACCATATGCAAACATTGTATGAAAATAATTCCGTACACTGCAGTTAATACAAGCACGATGCAGAGACATTTATAGCACCACCACAGCTCAGTACTCAAATCAACATATCTCACTTGGAACAGAGGTAGCAGGAATAGGAAGGCACGGTTTGGCAAGTTGAGACAGCAAAGTATATCGGGAGCAGTGTGGACATGCTAATATTCTTAAAAATGAACATGGCAGTGTAGTTACAGCAAATTCAGTGACAAATTGGTGAGGCTCTGTTTGCACTATTTGCACTCTGTATTGACAGAAGAACTTTTTGTTTTGCACATAATACAGTGATTGCCTACTTAACGACGAGTCTGGTTAACGGTGGACAGGAGTTACGACAGACTTTTTTATTTTGCGCGGTACGCGGAGGAGCAGTGGCAGCACAGTGGAGTGTTGGAGTGTTGTGTATGATAACATTGTTAGTTTTTTTCTATACTGTATTAACAATTAAAGCATATCTAAATCTAGGGTCACGCGCTTAATGGCGAGAGCTCCTTTACGACGAACTTTTCAGTCCCTAACGACATCGTTAAGCGGGGACTCACTAATATTGTTTGCGCTTGAAAAAAAGAGAAATATTTTATATTTTAACTTTCATTAAATTTTATTTTAATTTCAATTTGTAGAGGAAGAAGTTTATTAAAAGTTCATGCTTACATAATGCATGTGTCACGTAGGACCAGAGCCGGCCCTGACCAATGTGGTGCCCTAGGCGAGATTTTGGTTGGCGCCCCCTGCATCATTAGTCATCTGCTTTTACACTCACACATACACTGCAAAGCTTTATGTTTTTGATAATTATTTTTTATTTTAGAACGAAAACAACCGTAAAATCAGTATTAAAGAAACAAATAAAAACCAAATGAATTATAAATATTACAGTATAACAAGTATATTTGTATATTTTTTATTTATAGTATATAGTATTATATATAGTATTATAAATATAGTATTATATTATATATATAGTATTATATTATAGTATTATAGTATATTTTTTATTTATAACAAGAAATATATTGCTCAAAAAATATTTTAAAACTATTTTAGATAAAGTGAACAACTTTTAAATATTAATAATAAATAAATATTGGTGTAGTGAGGTGGAGGGATATGATGGTGTAAATATTAATAATAAATAAATATTGGTGTAGTGAGGTGGAGGGATATGATGGTGTAAATATTAATAATACATAAATATTGGTGTAGTGAGGTGGAGGGATATGATGGTGTAAATATTAATAATAAATAAATATTGGTGTAGTGAGGTGGAGGGATATGATGGTGTAAATATTAATAATAAATAAATATTGGTGTACTGGTGGAGGGATATGATGGTGTAAATATTAATAATAAATAAATATTGGTGTAGTGAGGTGGAGGGATATGATGGTGTAATGCTGCTTCACTGGAAGGTGATAAGGTTGAGAATGTGTCTTCTGGTGGCCCAGGATGTGTAGAAACAGGATTTAAATATTTCAAAAGTGCATCTGAAAGGAACAGAGGAGTATATGTGTGTTTTAATATATATTTATTTTAAAAACTTGCTCAGCTAAGCTAATAATAGCACCTACTAGGATTGGGCAGTATGATGACAGTATTGTAAAATTGTGGCAATATATTAACCATTTGACGTGACGCAACGTGCCAAATCTGTACTTCTGTAAATTTGGCGCATTCATTAAAAAGATCTGTGGGCGGGGTCAGCAGTTGGAGCTCACTGATTGGTTATGGACTGGCGGTTTTCACTAGGATCATACAGAGGGGAAAAAGCCATAATGATGATGAGTGTTAGTTATGAAGCGAACTGGTTTCAAAGAAAAACACCACTGCTACAGATTGGCAGCATTTTGGATTTGTTTCAAATTAAAAGGGAGAGCCAGCAACCTATATGAGTCAGTGTGTAAGATCTGCTTACAAAATTATCCGCCAAAGATGGAAACACATCAACATGCATTCTCATATTAAAACGAAGCACCATTCAAGTACAACATACAGTATAGTGTAATTCACCATATTATATTACCTTTGGTTTCTTCCTCCTCTTTTCTCATTTTTCTCCCCTGGGCACCAGAGAAATTCGGTCTTTTTGGCATCTTTTCAGAGAGATGTCACTCACTCTGTGGCGTTGTTTTTTCCCCCCACAGAGAAACAGTAACGAGGTGCGCAGAGCGAGCGGGGGGAGGGGGTTGCGCGGGTGATGGGTATCGTGTGCTATTATAATTATTAATTTGACTAATATTATTAAACAATGAAGTTTGCTTGTTTTCATATTTATGAATTGTTCATTTGTAAAAAATAAAAATAAATAAATAACGCATTCGCGCGAGCGCCCCCCTGGACAGCCAGCGCCCCTAGCATTTGCCTATATTGCCTAATGGAAGGGCCGGCCCTGCGTAGGACACACTTTCAGCGACGAGACTACTATTGAGCGCTATGTATCTGCCCGGCTTGGTGAACACTACAGGGAGGAGCAACCTGTAGTGCAAGTTGAAGAAGAAGAAGAAGAAGAAGAATAGCGACATGAGACACTGATACAAGTGAAGATCAGCAGTAAGCTTTGATTTCCTCCATCGCCTCTCAACCATCCTCAGTTCTCTTCGGTTGTTACGCAGGGGGTCAGAGAGCCAAGGAGCAGGTGGGGAGGATCTTGTGGGTTTGGAAGAGAGGGGACATAAGAGGTCAATAGATGAAGAGAGGGAGGACAAGTGTCAGCGGCAGTGTCTGTGGAGAGACAAGTGAAAGAGTCATGGGACGGGAGGGCTGTGGTGATAGTAGAGGCAAGTACTGATGGAGAGATGGAATGAAGGTTACGACGGATGGTGGTAGTGCCTGTAGCAGTAAGGGTGTGACGGTGGGGAGGAAGAGATAAGGGAAAAGATACTAGGTGATGATCTGAACAGTGGAGAGGAGTTACTGCAATGTCCATCATGGCAGGTGGTCTGGTGAAGACCAGGTCTAAGACATTGCCTGCTCTGTGCGTTGGAGAAGACTGGGTGAGGTTGAGGTTGAATGATGACAGCAGAGGAAGAACGCCAGATGATTGTAGTTTATCTGTTGGGAGGTTGAAGTCACCAAGCAGAAGAAGAGGAGTTTCATCATTAGGGAGGACGCTCAGAAGTGTGTCCAATTCCTCAGTGAAGTTACCTAGGGTGCAGGGTGGACGATAAACAACAATGATGTGAAGTGTGGTTGGGAAGCATACAGTGACAGCATGATACTCAAAAGTTGAGATTGTAATTTGTGGAAAAGTGCAAGGAGTAAAGCCAGTGCCACCTCCCCTTCCAGACTGTCTTGGAGAGTGCGAGAAGGAAAATGCAGATGACAGGGCAGCAGGAGTAGCAAAGTTCTCTGGGGTGATCCATGTCTCTGTTAGGGCCAAGAAGTCAAGGGACTGATGAGCTGCAATGGCTGTGATGAAGTCTGCTTTCTGGACTGCAGACTGGCAGTTCCAGAGTCCCCCGGTCACAATGATCGGGGTGTTTGTTGAGAGTGGAGGGTAGATGAGGTTACTGGTAGTGCGTTTTCTGCAGTGATGTTTGCATTGACGGCGACTATAGGGAGCAAGAACAGGGATGGAAAAACACATGATGAATGAATGAATGAAGGTAGTATATGATGTGTGTCAAGAGTGTGATACTTAACCAAAAAATGAAGATGGGCTTTATTTGATTGAAGAGCAGAGAATGTCTCTAACTGTAGCGGACTGCCACTTATTTAAGCAGCAGTCAATATGTGGTCCCTCCTCCTCAGTAATTCACACTTCCTAACCCAAAACTAAGGCAGCTGATTTCACTAATGACAACAATAGATACCAAGAAAAACAGCACGACTGACTATATCTTGCTTTGTCTTGCCAGCTACATTTGACCATTAATTACAGTGAAGTAACAACTCACTAGCTTTGCAATCACTAGCAAGCCACCATAAGAAAAGATCAGGTAAACATCTGTAAGAGCCAAAAAATACAAAATGTATTTGGTGATATTTTGTGTTAGTTTACTATGATAATCTAATGATGATAATTTAAATATAGAAGTATTTCCTTGAGATTTTAATCTGAAAGGTGCAAGTTATATTCAGTCAGGAAATCCTATTGGTCAAGAATGCTACTGTTGTGCATGTCTAAGTTCAGTGATAGTGTTCTGCTAAGATAGACATGTGCGCAGCTTAAAAGTGTATAGTTTTCAACGGTCTTGCCTAGTCTGTAGCAACATTGAAATGTATTCGTTCTAGACATTACTCTTGTTTGTATATGAGATGTGTGATGCATTGAGCCACAAGATGAAATAAAAGACACACAACAGACAACTGGACTCCTTAGTGAGTAAACATGGATTTTGAGCCAGTTACTAGCTAGGATACCAGTCGGACCCATGCATGCTGCACACATTGAATATTGCAATTACATCAAAGTCGAAAACTTGCTAATGTTGAAGATGACTCAACGTAACAATATAGCCACGGTAATTTGGAGCTAAAATAAGTTAGTCAGTTAGCGTCTGCATCTGCCCTTCAAGTGTGCATGGTAAATGAAATCAAGATTCGAGTTGCAGTGTTTGTGAAAGCTGGATAATTTGCTTCATTTTCACCCACAAACACCAGAAGAGGTAAATTAAGCCAATGGACTGCCAAATTCAAAACTAGTGACTTCATGTTTAAGCGACGGTGAAAATGAGGTTGACCAACAGCATTGGTTTCAACCAAAGTCCGATCATTGCAGGTAGTTTATGGTCAATTAAAAAATGTATTGACGCGAAGGCATGTGATGAAGACATTACACCAATGGATAATATATCTGAGGTGTCAAAGACTTCAAAGGTGTCGAGTGCAACCACAGCCTGTGTGCAAGAAGAAGCATATTGCGAGCTGCGAAGAGCTGCGTTAATGATGCAAGCGGCAGCTTTGAAAAAGAAACAGATATTAGAGTTGAAAGAAGCTGAAATTAAAGCTGCAAAGGAAAGACTGGAAATAGAGACGGAGCTCACGGCTTCTGCTGCCAGAATGAATATATGAAGAGAGTGAAGAACGGCAATCACAAGCAGATACAAGGAAACATATTGCAACATTACATAATCTCAGATTACGATGAACATGAGGATTTGCAAAGCATAATGGCTACCTGACCAAAGTAAGCTGACAAGTCTGCATTGGATCTGGATAGGAACCTGGGTGCAACTAGTGGGTTTGAACACCGATGGACAGACGTTACAACCAAAACCACGGGCAACCCAAACCACATCTTCACCACATAGTCAGTCCAGGCCCGCACCACAACATGATGAAGGAGCAGACAGATGTTATCAGATGATGCAAAGGCAAACATACATTACAGAGCTGCTTGCAAAGAACCAACAGCTGTTTAGATTACCCCAACGAGATGTACCAGTATTCCAGGGGGATCCTCTGGAATTCAGATCTTTCAGCTATGGCAGAGATGGACAATCTCACCAACATGAGAGCCATTATTGCCAAGTTGCCATTTAAAATAAGAGAATGATGGAGAGTTCATACATATGACATCCAAGAGCATCATAGAAGATGAGTCAGATTCACAGAGCTGGTGGACTTTGTTGAACCCCAAACAAAGAATGTGTCAGATCTTTACCGTGTATTAAGTGAAAAAATGATTGTTAAAGTGAATTAAAAAAGAAAAATCAAGGAAATTAGGAAAACGAGGAAGTAGTTTCACTACTAGAGTAGAAGAAAGGCAAACAGACAATGAAAAATATGATTCACCAAGGCCACAGAGTGATGTGTAATACAACCCTGCTTTTACAAAACCATGTTGTACTGTGAGAAGAACCATACAATTCAAAAGTTATAAACTTAAGGAAAAACCACATAAAGAAAGAGTAACATTCTTAAAGAAAAATGGAGTCTGCTTTGGGTGTCTGTTGAAAGGTCACTTGAGCAGGGAATATAAAAGGAAGATGACACGTGAGATTTGTGTTTTCAGACACCCCAGTATGCTACACATTTCAAGTGAGGAGAGATACAAAGGAAAGGCATTCATAGATCCTGGCAGTTCTGCCATCTTCTGCACTGAATCACTGGTAAGACAACTGAATGTTCAAGGTAGACAAACTGAGCTCATGTTGAGTACCATTAACTCTCAGAGTAGAGTAGAGAGTTACATTATCTCAGATTTGGAAGTCAGCAAGCTAGAAAATGATGATTTCATTGCGTTAACTAAAGTTTTCACACAGAAAAACATTCCGGTGTCCTGAAAGAACAAACCACTGCAGAAGGTGCATGTGTGTGAGCAGTGTTGCGAATAACGCCGTTAAAAATAACGGCGTTAAGTAACGGTGCCATTTTGTCAGTAACGGGATAATATAATTAATTACTTTTCCTGTCATTACAACGCCGTTGACGTTACTGATAATTAAAAGCGGAGCGTTACTATATATTGATATACTAACAGTAAAGGGAGCGGACCGCTGCCCAGGCTAGTGAGGAGTAACAGATCTCGATAGGTCACAGTTCTCGGTGTAACACCTGTTTAACTTAACAAGTCAGTAAGCGATTGGCTAAGGCAGCGTTATGGTAGCCAATCAGAGCCAGTGTTTTTACATGTGTGCCGAAGCATGCCAGTGACACACCAAACGGAGAAGAGGCAGAAATGGCAAGTCAGGAGCAAGCCGAAGAAAAACGAGTATTTTCAAGGTGGCGATATAAACATTATTTAAGAAATACTGGAAGAAGTTCCTGAATGTATACCAGACTGGGTATTTGATTTATTTAATTAAGAATAGAGGTTTTATTGTTAAGTTTACTTCTGTTGTGAACAAACCAGTTGTCTCAGGTTGAGAGAATTTAATTTAATTTGATAGATGTAAATGCACTTTATATAGTGTAACTGTTTACTTTTTTGTTTTTTTACAAAGATTTGGGATTTTAAAGGATTATATCCTGCACTTGTCTGTTGATGTGCAATAAATATCAAAAGTTAAACACCTTTCTGATCTACTCATTTCAACTGACTGTGAAAACTGCTTTTTCAAAAAATCCTTATTCTTTAGCATATAACTTTTTTTTAACTGTAATGCAAATAGTCACTTTCCCTGGTAACGAGTTACTTTTATTATAGAGTAATTCAGTTACTAACTCAGTTACTTTTTTGAACAAGTAGTGAGTAACTATAACTAATCACTTTTTTAAAATAACGTTCCTAACACTGTGTGTGAGTGAGACAGACAGTATGGTCATCTAGGTGCGTGTGTGTGTGTGTGTAAGAGGTCTATGTAAGTATGAGAGACAGACAGCCCTGTTATCTGGGTGCATCTGTGTGTGAAAGAGACAGTCCTATTAACTGTGTGTGTGTGTGTGTGTGTGTGTGTGTGTGTGTGTGTGTGTGTGTGTGTGTGTGTGTGTTTTCTTTAGGGTGGATCACGCAGGGAAGATCAGACTCAAACCAGAACCAAGAAAATGTAAGCAGCAGTTATGTAGTTAATACACGCACACACACACACTCACACACACACACACACACACATGCACACACACAGATACACACACACACAAACACACACACAGTATTTGTGTGGTCTCCTCTAATGTCTCTTCTTGTGTGCAGATGCGTGTGAGCTCACACTGAACCCAAATACAGCACACAGACTTCTCTCTCTGTCTGAGGGGAACAGAAAGGTGACTCGTGTGGAGGAGCATCAGGCATATCCTGATCATCCAGAGAGATTTAATGATTGGCCTCAGGTGATGTGTAGAGAGAGTCTGACTGGACGCTGTTACTGGGAGGCTGAGTGTAGTGGAACTGCCGGTATAGCAGTGACATATAAAGGAATCAGCAGGAAAGGAGACAGTTATGACTGTGGGTTTGGATACAATATAAAATCCTGGAGGCTGCACTGCTCTAATAACAGTTACACTGTCCATCACAATAAAAACCGCCTTGACATCTCTGACCCCCCCTCCAGCTCCAACAGAGTAGGAGTGTATCTGGACTGGCTGGCCGGCACTCTGTCCTTCTACAGTGTCTCCTCTCTCACACACACACTCACACACTTACACACACTCCACTCCACATTCACTGAGCCCCTCTATGCAGGGTTTTGGGTTAGGGGTCCTGACTCCTCAGTGTGTGTGTGTGAGCTAGAATAACCTCCTGTGTACTGGAGCAACACCTGAGTCTCCATGGAAACACACACTCCTCTACACACACAACTGGAGAACAAAACCTCTCTCTTTCTCTCTCTCTCTCCCTCCTCTTTTTCTTGCCACAACAGTTGCTGTCTTCTATGCATTTCTAGGGTTAGGGGAAAATAAAGGCTTGTGATTGCATACAGAGTAGTTAGCTGTGCAGTGTAGAACCTGTTTCTACATTTTGCAGTTTTCTCCCATATTTTCCATTTATGATGAAATTTTCCTGCAGTTCTGGTATTTGTCCAGTAGATGGTAGCAGACAAACACATATTGATATATCTTAACTGGGCAAAGTATAGGATTTTGTGTGTGATTTTTCTGGTTAAATTGCAATTTATGTAAAGTGTTTTATGTTTTGGTGTGATGTACATTTGCTTACTTCTGTCCATTAAAGAGAAACACTGAAATTTACTCCAGTCCTATGGAGTGAGATTACTGTCTTTAATACAAGAGAGCAAAGATGAAGTTCAATTGAGCAAGTAAGACACTGAGCAAAACAACTGATCAAAACCAGTGACAGTGAGAGCAGAGAAACAAGAATTGCACAGTTAATTGCTGGTATAGCAATGACATATAAAGATTCAGGCGTACGCACGGTTTGATACATCCAGATTTTTTTTCTGGATTTGTACAGTGGGGAAAATAAGTATTTAGTCAGTCACCAATTGTGCAAGTTCTCCCACTTAAAAAGATGAGAGAGGCCGGTAATTGACATCATAGGTAGACCTCAACTATGAGAGACAAAATGTGGTGGAAAATAAGTATTTTGTCAATAACAAAAGTTCATCTAAATACTTTGTTGTATATCCTCTGTTGGCAATGACAGAGGTCAAACGTTTTCTGTAAGTCTTCACAAGGTTGGCACACACTGTTGCTGGTATGTTGGCCCATTCCTCCATGCAGATCTCCTCTAGAGCAGTGATGTTTTGGGGCTGTCGGCGGGCAACACGGACTTTTAACTCCCTCCAAAGGTTTTCGATGGGGTTGAGATCGGGAGACTGGCTAGGCCACTCCAGGACTTTGAAATGTTTCTTACGAAGCCACTCCTTTGTTGCCCTGGCAGTGTGCTTGGGATCATTGTCATGCTGAAAGACCCAGCCACGTTTCATCTTCATTGCCCTTGCTGATGGAAGAAGGTTTGCACCCAAAATCTCACAATACATGGCCCCATTTATTCTTTCATGTACACGGACCAGTCGTCCTGGTCCCTTTGCAGAGAAACAGCCCCAAAGCATGATGTTGCCACCCCCATGCTTCACAGTTGGTATGGTGTTCTTTGGATGCAACACTGTCCTCCAAACACGACGAGTTGTGTTTTTACCAAATAGTTGTACTTTGGTTTCATCTGACCATATGACATTCTCCCAATACTCTTCTGGAACATCCAAATGCTCTCTAGCAAACTTCAGGCGTGCCTGGATATGGACTGGCTTAAGCAGGGGGACACGTCTGGCACTGCAAGATCTGAGTCCCTGGCGTCGTAGTGTGTTGCTGATGGTAGCCTTTGTAACGTTGGTCCCAGCTTTCTGCAGGTCATTCACTAGATCCCCCCTTGTGGTTCTGAGATTTTTCCTCACCGTTCTTGTGATCATTTTGACCCCACGGGCTGAGATCTTGCGTGGAGCCCCAGATCGAGGGAGATTGGTAGTGGTCTTGTAGATCTTCCATTTTCTGATTATTGCTCCCACAATAGATTTCTTCACACCAAGCTGCTTGCCTATTGCAGATTCAGTCTTCCCAGCCTGGTGCAGGTCTACAATTCGGTTTCTGGTGTCCTCCGACAGCTCTTTCGTCTTCACCATAGTAGAGTTTGGAGTGTGACTGTTTGAGGTTGTGGGCAGGTGTCTTTTATACTGTTAACAACTTCAAACAGGTGCCATTAATACAGGTAATGAGTGGGGGAAAGAGGAGCCTCTTAAAAAAGAAGTTACAGGTCTGTGACAGCCAGAAATCTTGCTTGTTTGTAGGTGACCAAATACTTATTTTCCACCATTATTTGCAAATAAATTCTTTAGAAGTCAGATAAAATAAAAGATTTTCTCAATGTTTTTTTCACATTTTGTCTCTCATAGTTGAGGTCTACCTATGATGTCAATTACCGGCCTCTCTCATCTTTTTAAGTGGGAGAACTTGCACAATTGGTGACTGACTAAATACTTATTTTCCCCACTGTATGTATGCCAATTTTCAGTAAGAAATCCATGCAAGTCTTTGTACATGAGGCCCCAGGGTCTGAATCCACATACATTTCTTTTGTACAACCCAATCAAGAGAGTAGCTGAGTCCTCCTGTGACATGCCCCCCTTTAAATATGCAAATTAATTTAAATTTGTCCTGCACCAGAGGAGTTTCCTCTCTGATCTATCACAAACCATGTCTAAACGGGGAAAGAAGAGACTTCACCGAATGTGAAGTGGAGACGCTCTTGAATGAGGTATAGGTGCGGAAAAAATGTTTGTTTGGCACGTTGTGGCATTACGGCAAAGCGCAAAAGGTCTGAGTGGTACAGCATGCGTGAAGCTTTAAATGTTGGGGGTCAGAACAATGCACACTGGCAGAATAATATAATGCACCTAAAAAATTGCAGTGATGCGCTCACTAGCATCAGTGACTCAATAAAAGAATTGTTTAAAATTTGAATGCTGCCTCTTACCTTTTTATATAACAATATATCTGTATTTATTACAGAATATAAAAAGTATAAGAAAAAAAATATTTTTACACTATAGAATAATAAAAAATTTAATACAATAAAGGTGCAGAGGATTTCCAGTTCTATGTACAGTTATAGGATAAACAGTTAAACACTAAGATTTTCATTATTGAAGTGCTTTCTATTTACATAAGCAAATTTCTCCTTACATGGTGCCTTTATAGAAATGTTTGTGCAGTCGATCGCTCCGATTACATTAGGGAAACCAGGTATCGCTGCAAATTGCACTTTAATGTTTGCCTGGTCAACCGCTTCATATGAGAACTTTTATGTAACTAGCTGACATGCAGATGATCCCATCCAAAACAGTTGGCATGGCCCGGCTCAAAGATGACTGGGATATCCCCAACCGGTCTGCCAGTTCTCTTTGAAACGAGCCAGTCGCCAGGAAGCTGAGCGTTGTCAGCACCTGTAAAGGAACTGGCAATGTGCGACTCCTCGCGTTTCTCTCTCCAAAACTGGACCCAACTCAGCAGAAGAGGACAGTTCTTGGAAATCTGAAACGGCTTATAAACCAGTTGTCATCATGGGCCAAAAAATCATAATGGTCACGGAAAATGCGCTCTCGGCAAATTTGGCCCTTAGCAATATCTTCCAGTAATGCCTACGCTGCCATCTCCCAAGTACTCCAGCCGTACACCTTTGTATCCCCCCAGAAAATCTGGAAGAGGTGCTGGGGGAGGGAAACCTGGGCCTCTTTTGCCTCATAGTTAAGAACTATTAGTCAAAGTGATTTTGTTATAAGCTTTTACCTGTTTTTTTTTTTCTTTAACATGTTTTGCTGTGTGAGTATTATTTCTGGTTGTTTTCTAAATTAATTGTTTGCATAGTTTTCAACTTTGAATTGAAATGTTTTGTTGATTATACTGGAAAGTATTGTGATATTTGTGCTGTCCATACAGGAAAATTGTCACTGCTTTGGGTGTCCCTGTTGCTATAAATGTTTGTGATGGAAATTCCCCAAATTACATTTTACTCTTAGGGAAGGTTAGATGTTGTACTCTTAAGTTTGCAATTATTAAATTATCTTAAATATTTCAAGGTTTTGAAACAACGGTGTTTAAACTGTTCGTAGTGAGAAAGTGAATTAATACATTTAATTGAACATTTATAATGGGGTTTGCAACTGCCTAAGTGTAAACTTGATGTATGGGTTAGCAAAGAGGCAGTTAGCTAGACTCCAATTAATAAGCTTGTAAACTTCAGCTTAACCAGGACCAAAACTGAAATGCATCTTGAGTGTTTCTTGTGAAATGTGTTTAGTCTTATTCTCTAAGAACAGTCGCTGGCTTCTCTGCATTTCTAGGGTTTGCGAAAATAAAGGCCTGTGATTGCATGCAGAGTAGTTAACCATGCAGTGTAGAACCTACATCTACATTTTACAGTTTTATCCCAATTTGATGCCTTTTATCCTTTGTTAAATTTTATTTTATATATTGCTTTATACTTCATGAAATGTTTCTCTGTCCTTTCCTCTCTGCTGCTTTAACATTGCAAATTTCCCCATGGCAGTGCCATGGTATGGCGGGCCCCCTACTGGTTGCCTCCGTCTACAGCGGCAGATGTCCTGTTGTTGTGGCCATTGTGTTCGTCCCTCAGGTGGGCGGAGCCTGCGATCCGTCTCGCCTGAGGGTCGTTTGTTTGTCTATATATGTCTTGTCTTTGTACCAGTTGACTGCTGGTCATTATATCCTTCATTTGGATCAACGTCGCGGGTTTTTGGTTTGCGCACTTTTCAATTAAACCATCCTTTTTCCCTGAGACTTGACGTGATCGCTTCCATTTTATTTCGCTCACCCTGCCTGTCACAGGCAGGATTAATAAGGGATAATCTTATCTTTTGCATTTATGATGAAACTTTCTGGTAGTTCCAGTATATGTCCACTAGACAACCAAATATTCATATATCACAAATGGGCAAAGTATAGCATTCTGTGTTGATTTTTGCTTGTTAAATTAATGCAAACTTAATTCATGTAAATTGTTTTATGTGTCGGTACATATGCTTCTGTCCATTAAAAGAAAATCTGAAATGTACCCCAGTCCTGCCATTAAGCAGTGGGTTGAATATAGTACTGAGGCTTAAAAAGTTTAAAGGTCAAATGAGGCGTATCTCCTCTTAATGTTTTATAATACTGATGTACATGGACAGTGTTTCATTACATATTGTAACACCAGTGCATTATTTAATTGATATGACAGATCTGATTTGAGTATTTTGAATTGTGCCATTTGTTCTCTTGATTCACTACTGCTGTATATATATGTGCGACACTGTAAATTCATTTTGTTATGACCTTGTCTCTTTACATGTTCGAGGCAGTCCGGTCCGTGTTCCACTCCAGGACTCCATGATGTCCCTGGGAACATCAAGTGACGTCTCCGCCCTTGGCTTCCTGGGATAAAAGGAGGAAATGGGAGGATCCCCAGTAGTGAACCAGCCTTGCTAACCTTGTGTGTTTAGTGTTTGTGATAATTAAGATATTGATATACCGTGTATGACCTTGTGGATATATATATTAGGGGTGGGACGTGATTAAAAAAATTAATCGAATTGATTACAAGCTTTGGTAATTAATTAATCGAAATTAATCGCATTTCAATATTTAACATGAGAAATATTAATTAAAGTTTGAATGATGAATGAATCAATGAACATAAGCATAAACTTCAACATCTTGTTTATTTTTCCACCAGTCTACTACACAGACCAATACAGAGCAAATAGTTTTCAGAACACTGGAAATTCTGACCAAATATTTTTAATTTTGGGAGCTTTGCTCATGATATTGGAAGAATAAGAAGAACTGAAGTAAATCAGAAGATGTTTTTTAATAACATTTTAGATGGTAGACTTTCTTTAATTTTCCAGGCCTCTGTCACAGGCATCTCCATAGTGCCTAGAAGTGGTCTTCTGCATGTTCAAAGCAAATGACTGGATCTTCCATTCATCATCTATAATATGAGCCGTCACACCAAGATAATTCTTGTTGCTAACAGAGGTCCAGTGATCCCCAGTCAGAGCCACATTTGTGGTGCTCTTCACAATAACCTGTTTTACTTCCCTTTCCTCATCATACAGCAGCTGGATTTTCTTCGACATTGTCTTTCTGGACGGCAGTTCGTAACTTACATCAGGTGACGCAGTAGCGCTGTCGCCCACAGAGAGCGGTCTACAGTCCACAGCAATACATCTCGCCAGTGAATCGGTCAATTTGTCTGACGTGGACTGACATTTTGTTTCTTAATTTGAACGTTAAGGACAACTCTGCAAATGTGACGCGTCAAGTATAAACGCCTCCGTCGCTCGCGCGAGGTGTGAGGAGTCGCGCGCTATGGTCACTCGCGAAAGTTTAATCCAGTCTTGATTAAGTTTTATCAGTCTTAATGGTCCAATGAAGGTAATTTAAAAACCAGGACATTTCCTCACTTTAAAAAAACCCTGGGACACCCGGGACAGGATGTGAAATGCGGACGTTTGGTCACCCTATCCTACTAGGAATACATTTAGCAGCTAAGTTATCATTACTGACCTGCGCGTTAGCCCCAACATGCTTTGCGTTGAGGTGGTAACGAAGGGTGGAAGTGCTCCTGTGATAAGCGAACTACTTCCTACATAAAGTGCAAATAACAATATTTGTGTTTGTACTTCCATCTGGAAGTTTCTTTAAATTTAAATATTTAAATTTCTTTAAATTTAAATATTTAAATTTCCCATCCAACAGCGTAGCCTCTTCAGTAATCTCCACCATGATCGTATTGTGCATCCATATAATCTGAGAAACATTCCATGGTGCAAAAGTGTCTTATGCGTTAAATGCAACCCGGTCTCATTCCACATGCGTATGAAATCGTACGCAAAACTATGCACTGAAATGCGTACTCTTGCGTACGCAGCTCACTGCGTACAAATGTTACGCCGCTATCAAATACATAATACTCGTGCCGATTCCCGACCAAAACGATCCCTAGACTATAGTAGGTGTCCAAAATGATTGTAGTATCTACTCTGTACAGTATATTAAAGCAAATGCTAAAAAAGATTAGACATTTGACGTTTTGCGAGTTGAGAGAGAGAGAGAGAAAGAGATAGAGAGACGCACTTCTTGAGCGTAATGCTGGATTAAAAAAAGATTAGACATTTCACGTTTTGCGAGACTGTATGGAAACATCCCAACGTATGTATTTATGTGCTCAGACAAAGACTCTTACTGTGAAGTTCTGCACACATTGGCAAGGTGAGCGCGATTGCAACCATTGATGTCAAGGGTTTGAAGCAAAGATTGTTTAAGGGCACTACATTTCATACATCCTGAAGTGAAAGTGAGCGCCTCCCAGCTGTCGGTCTGTGCGCACTTCCGCTGGACACAGAATCACAGCGCGCTTTCCCTCCACACGGATGAGGCTGAAGTTGGTTCCTTATTCTTATTCATTAAGTTCTTGAGCACTATCTGTAAATGTAAGACAAAAAAATTACTAAATTGTTAAATGTGTGACTTACAGTTATGTATGTATAATCTGTGTAACAGATTTCTACTGACCATAATGTGTTGACTCATGCTGCTGAAATACTGATTCAGCCACTTCAGAACTGCTCCTTTTATCTGAGTTTGGAAGGAAAAGCAATGTGAGAACAAGGTACATTGTCATTATTCAACTATCAGAAGACCTGTACAATTCAAATTTGGAGACCAAAAAGAACATTTATTACGTGTAGTCGAGTTATGAGTCTTTGGGGGAAATTCTGGAATAATTTGTCCTGAATTATCCCTCTGTCTCCACCTAACACCACCAGATACGGGTTTTGCCGACCTTCTTTGTTTGCCTATGATTGTAAAATAAAAATTAGTACACATACCAGACAGATAGATAGATAGATGGATGGATGAATGATGGATAGATATACAGAGAGACAACAGATACACACAGACACTGAAGACAAACAGACAGATAAACAGCAAGACTGGCAGACAGATAGATGATGGATGGATGGATGGATAGACAGACAGACGAGTGGCTCTTAAAAGTGCCGTTGGGTCGCTATAAAGGATAGTGAGATAGGTGGATGTGAGGAGGGATCTGAAAGGTCTGTGAAAAGAAAAAAAAAGATGTCAAAACATTTAATGTTAACATATAACTTTTCTGAGCATATTGCAGATACTGTTAGTAATAAAACAGATGTCTTTCACATTTGCTTAAAAAGAGAGTATAATTAGGCCACTCCAACTAGATTTGGTAGTACACAGTAGGGCTGAACGATTTTGGAAAATAATCTAATTGCAATTTTTTATCTATAAATTGCGATTGCGACTCTGTTTCGGCATTTTTTATACAGCTCAGATACTTTTCAGTCATCAGGTTTTTGTGCCTTTCGCACTACACGACTGGTTGTGCTGTAATCGCAAGTCTTTCAGTTGTTGTGGCATTCACACTACATGACTGATCGGTGACGTAGGCTCACGAATTAAACAATTGGGGAATCGCCGACTCATCTGGCTGCCGTCCAAAAACACGAGAACACGAAAATGAAACAACGTACATGTACTCCGCATTTTCGTTATTATTATTTTATTTTTTTACCGTTTAACCACTCCATAGTCCCAAATTGCCAGAATTATTTCATCTCTCCGTTGCAGTGAACATAGATATAGTCAATCGCACTATTTCTCCAGTGCTGTCACAATAACTTAAACACAGTCTTGTAGTAAAGTTGTATGAAGCTAGACGCTGCTGTTGACTCACAGTCGCCGACTGGGCTAGATATGGAACATGCTAGATATTAAACATGCTAGATATTAAACATGCTAGATATCTGCCGGTCGTCTGCGATGAGTTGGCGGCCACTCGGCGACGGCTCGGCGAGCGTCTTTCAGCAGTTCACACTACACGACTGAGCGAGCGCCGAATGATCCCCGATTTGCGTCCGACCACAGTTTCTGTCGGTGATCTACAAAAACAGTCGGCGACTGAAAAACTAGCCTAAAATCTTGTAGTGTGAACCTGAACTTATTTCTCGCATATTAATGTTGATGGGCCCCCTAGCTAAATTCGCCTTGAGCCTTCAAATTGCTAAGTCCGCCACTGGGTGTAAAATGGACTAAATGTAAGTCTTATTATTATATCGTGATCGATCGATCGCCTGTGGTTGGCGCCAGAGCGAACTACTAATTTTTTAGTCTAAGACGCTCAATGCGTGAGAGTTGGCAGCCCTGCAGGTATAGCAACTTGGCTAAAATATGTGTGTGAGGGCGTTTGGTAGCGCATATCCAGTGTGTTTAACAAAGCCATGAAGCTGGGCTTGTTCACTATATTAACGGACATCATGTCTTTCACTATGAACTCCGTTACTGCCCGAGTTATTTCAGCGTGCTGCTTTGAATTACATCCATAAGGAGTTACACTTTCAAACGGTTCGGTCAGTGAACCCTGTCTGCTGGACCGCGGTCAAGCTATCCGCGCTTTCGCGATTCATCCGTGCTTTAAATCTTATTGCGCCTATATGCGTGATTTTACGGTATTTCGCTGCTCACCGCATACTAAAGCTGTATAAGCGCAGAGAAACACTTTGGCGTATTTGAAGATGCAGCACTGGTCGTTGGCATTTTAGCCTTACAAATATCATACGAGGCTTTGTGGTGTTTTTTAAATGCTGAAGGAGGTTTGTAGTGTTACCTCGCGTCGTAGCAACAGTAGCAAGGCATGTTTTGCAGGGTACCTGACGTTGAGCAGCATCTTTTTAAAAGCCAAAGTAATTTCACACAACTTATGTGCTGCCCCTATTAGACTTTCAGTTGTGTCAGCTTCTGTCGAGCCTGAAGCCATTGTGCAACAAGTTAAAGTGCGCTGTGTTAACTTCACTTCTCCACCTCCCTGCCTCCTGCTCGGGTTTGCTCCGTTCGTCCTCGGCTCGGCTCGCTCCCAAGTCACGTGACCAGTTTAAATCGCAGCCTGTGCGATTAGACAATCGCGTTTTAAAAAATCGCGAAATTATCGCAAATGCAATTAATCGTTCAGCCCTAGTACACAGTGTGTGAAATGTTATATCATGAAAAAAATCTTAACTCATGTTTTCACAATTCACTTATCAATCAGCTCTAGCTGAAATGTCATTTCTATATCATTCATAATAGACATACAGTTTGAGTAATGTTAGTCTAGACCTGTGTATTAATTAGGTATACATAATTAGAGGCACATAATTAGTCTAGCTCTAACGCTAGCTAGCAAAGAAGATTTTCACCTGTTAAACTAGAGCTCCTAGAGAAGCGAAAAATTTCACAGGGCTTGGTAGGGTCCATGTAGCCCACTCCCCTGCTGTGAAGGGATTAACGCCCATTGTCTTGGTAATGCGGTGGAAGCGGCTCACCCCAAGATCATACGCCTGCCAAAGCACAAGCTGGCTCACCCCCAAGCTCATATGACCAAAACACCAAACATGATACTTCACGAAAAAGTTGAAGTTACAAGCAGACTGTATGTTACCGATACTGCAGAAAATTTGTAGACTCGTGTTTCAAAAGTTACAATTCAATCGCACGTAGAGACGACAGTTTCTCTAATGAGTCCCATCAAACAATAAAAATAAATAAAAATGTTTGAATCTTGCTCTTTGTATATTTCATATACTATATAATATTTGTTGTAATCAAACACTTTCTGTTTCCGCGTTTGAATTCGCGTTTGAAAAGCTAAGAAATTATATGGCGCAATTAGCTTGATGCTAATGTTATATAGGAAATCCCATATCATTGCTAGCGAAAATTAGCATGGTCGCGTTGCATCACTGCATCACTGATAAATGTTGTGATCTAAACAGCAGGCTGGAAAAGGAGAGGAAAAGACAGGAAAACAAATTCATGTGCTCTCTATCTATCTATCTATCTATCTATCTATCTATATATATTTGTGTTAGAAGCATTTGATAGAAGCATTTGTGTTTCTGCTTGTTTGTGATCTAAACAGCAGGCTTGAATCTTGCTCTTTGTACATTTCTCATACTATCTATCTATCTATCTATCTATCTATCTATCTATCTATATTTGTGTTAGAAGCATTTGATAGAAGCATTTGTGTTTCTGCTTGTTTGTGATCTAAACAGCAGGCTTGAATCTTGCTCTTTGTACATTTCTCATACTATCTATCTATCTATCTATCTATCTATCTATATTTGTGTTAGAAGCATTTGATAGAAGCATTTGTGTTTCTGCTTGTTTGTGATCTAAACAGCAGGCTTGAATCTTGCTCTTTGTACATTTCTTATACTATCTATCTATCTATATTTGTGTTAGAAGCATTTGATAGAAGCATTTGTGTTTCTGCTTGTTTGTGATCTAAACAGCAGGCTTGAATCTTGCTCTTTGTACATTTCTTATACTACCTCTCTATCTATCTATCTATCTATCTATCCATCTATCTATCTATCTATCTATCTATCTATCTATCTATATTTGTGTTAGAAGCATTTGATAGAAGCATTTGTGTTTCTGCTTGTTTGTGATCTGTGATCTCTGTGATCAGAGACTTTCTGGGTGAGGCTGCTGCCTCAGTCTTGCTCTGTGAATTAACATAATAAAGGGTGATGTTTGGCTTTGCTAATTGCTGGCAAGAAGGAGAAGAAGGAGGGGTGATGTCCTCAGAATCCTGAATTCTCAGGAGCTCTAGTGTTAAACACCGACACGCATTCTTAGTATGTCAAAAGTAAACTTCTACATGGTGCACTTATTTTGAGGGCGACATAACTTTATAGAAATTGTGATACTAATCAAATCTCAAGTTAATTAAAGGCATGCTGGCTAATCTAAGATAGTTTACTAAGCAAGTTTAAGCACCGGACTGCTTAGACACTCATCGTGTGGAGGGAAAGCGCGCTGTGATTCTGTGTCCAGCGGAAGTGCGCACAGTCCGACAGCTGGGAAGCGCTCACTTTCACTTCAGGCTGTATGAAATGTAGTGCCCTTAAACAATCTTTGCTTCAAACCCTTGATATCGATGGTCGCAATCGCACTCAAATTGGAATAGCAACCTTGCCAATGTGTGCAGAACTTCACAGTAAGAGTCTTTGTCTGAGCACATAAATACATACATATGTTGGGATGTTTCCATAGCCTACGGTCTCGCAAAACGCCAAATGTCTAATCTTTTTTTAATCCATCATTATTTAAGCTTCGATACTAATCAGTTCATTTAGGCGTATCAGAACCCGAGAAGAACCAGAAACAGAGAATAAAAGAATGAATACGTTTAGGTGAAAATTACGTTTGTCTCTATACAGAGAAAAGTAGCCAAAGACAATCCTTAAACTATGAAACATCTCTCTCTCTCTCTCTCTCTCTCTCTCGATTCACTTAAAGATTGCTTTATTGGCACGGCCAATTTTAACAATTGTTTGCAGCAGTTTAAGAACAAACCTAAACATAAAAATCACTAATAGAAAATAAGAAAATTTTTAAATACATAAAAAAAATTAATAAGGCGATTATATTGGTCTTTTTAGTGAAGAATTCTGACCTAATCCCACTGGGCATTACGCTCAAGAAGTGCGTCTCTCTATCTCTCTATCTCTCTCCTCACAAAACGTCAAATGTCTAATCTTTTTTAGCGTTTGCTTTAATATACTGTACAGAGTAGATACTACGATCATTTTGGACACCTACTATAGCCTAGGGATCGTTTTGGTCGGGAATCGGCGCGAGTATTATGTATTTGATAGCGGCGTAATATTTGTACGCAGCGAGTTGCGTACCGACAAGTACGCATTTCAGTGCAAAATTTTGCGTACGATTTCATACGCATGGGGAATGAGACCGGGTTGGATTTTCATATCCCTGCTATCTAGGGATAGTGCTCATGTTAGAAGCCAGCCATATTTAACTTACTAGACATTGTTAGCTGAATTTGCCGTAGAAATCTCATTTCCTGGATTAGTGTCATCAGTACATAGTACTGGCACAACAGCATTTTGTACTGTGACTATTCCTGTACACTTATCTTAATCTGCCTACACATTCTCTTCTGCCCTCTCCTATCTGTTTTGAGGAGATTCATCATGACCCAATATAAACTACATTTCCCAGGGGGCATTACATGATGCTCATATTGTCTGTCTAGTGAGGATCAGTAGACACAATGTGCATACATTAGAAATAATGAAGTTTAATAAAAGCAATATGGTGTATTCCAGAGGCAAAGGTACAAAAAAGAAAGAGACCAGTCAAAAATGGACTCAACACACAACTAGGCAGAATAATCAGGCAAGGGGCACACGAGACAAACGTAACAAGGTATAATATGAAATTCAGAATTTTTAAGTACAATGAAGAAAAACATGGAAAAACTATAGCAGGGCAGAGTGAGATTTCACAAAGAAACAAACAGAAAAAACAGAGACATTAGGAACAGTGGGACACTGGTGAAATTAGTTGACTGAGACTGAATCATATGACTACAGGTTCCAGTTTGTGTTTGAACTGTCCAGCAATGGAATGAGATTCACAGCTGAGTCTAATTAGAAAATGACCACTAGCTGTCATTTGTCATTAGGGAGCAGTTCTTGTATGTATGTTGTCTTGTTGCTGAATGTGTTTGAAGCCACACATGTGAAGTTGTCATTATCTGGATTCTCAATTTCCAGAAGAAGATACACTGTGGCATTCAAGTTGGAGTTTCCTGTGTAGTTTATTAATACGTTGCCTTTATACCAAAAGAGACTGAGTCCTCTCACATTCCTCACTGAACACAGTAATGAGCAGAGGTTATTATCTAGAGAACTGTGGGTGGCTGTCACTTCAGGTGCTGATACAGTTTCTGAAAGAAAGATAAAAGAAATGTGAATCAGTCTCAGACTTTCTTCACATGTTCATTTTGTATTAAACTGAGAAACAATCTTACCATACACCTCTATATGATATTCCTCTTTTATATTGGGGTATTTTGTACTCTCTACAGTACAGTACAGAGTCGTTCAGGTACGAGAGTGTGAAGAGCCCAGTCTGAATGTCCCAGTGGAGACGATTCTTAAACATCTCAATAATGTCTGTGTCAGTGACTTTATTGAACACTTATCCAATGGTTCTGCCTTCATATTCTATAGTCCCACTAAGAGGCACCCAGGTAGGGAAGATTAGAGATGTCCCAACAGCACTGTTCCCCAGACAGCACAAGTACGTCGCAGAGACGTCGTATTTACATCAGTATATCGTAAAAACATCGCGTTCCATTTTCGAACGTCGCATATACATCATATGCACATCTAATGTACGATTTAAAACGGGAGCGTCATATTCATCGCCGTTGCATCGCTGCGACGTCAAAACAACGTTTCCCATCCTGATGTGGCAGAGTGAGATTTTTGGGGCAACCCCACTCCCTCCCTATTGTAAATTGCGGTGGAGCCGTGTGAGTCGCGGGGTAGGTTTATCCTGGTATTATAAATAGCGGGGGTATGGGGGCAGATTTCTTTCTGTCATCCGGTTTTCCCAGCACCTCTAACGGTGGCAGGTTATCGTGGTTGAGCCTGGCTTCCTTTGGTGAACCAGCTTAATACCGTCGGGGTATGGTGCTTCTTTTGGCGTCTGATTATCGGTGAGTGCGGTGCGCTGAGAACTAACATGCTCTGCTGTTTCGTCGCAGTTCGGTGGGCGCGTCATTGGAATTACTGTGCTGATCTATCTACCACGGGTGGGCAGTTACTATTTGCCCTTGATTTTACAAAACGTTGGCATATTAAAGAGTTTGCTAAGTAATGTTTTGATTGATTGATAGCATCAACAACAGCTGCAATGAAGGCATGGATAGTTATGTCCTGTGTTCGACACATACTGTGTTGTATGTGAGTGCTGTGTTTGTTTCAGTCTGTTAGAAAAATCATGTACTGATGAGGCCTGACAGCAGTGCATCCTGTTATATTTAATACTGAGATATAATTATAACATTTTTTCTGTATATTCTAACTGACATGCACATTTTAAATTAAAGTTATGGTGTTGCATCTGTAAAGATGGTTGGTTGTGTCTATATGGCTACAATGATTTTGAGCTAGAATCAACAACATTCAAACAAAAAGTGAGAGCTACTGCACATTTATAGAAATAATAGAAATAATTGGTAATATTTTTTATTTTACAGTTAAATAAATAACAGCAGAACCTAAAGCAAGAAGTTTACAAAAGAAAAAAAAAACACCAACAGTGCAAGGTTAGGCCAAGTATTTACAACAATAATAACAGCAACAACAGTAATTTAACAAAAACAATAATTTAACATCACAAACAATAAACATCACCAATAATAATACATAATAATAACCAGCCATTAATGCATTTTATTTGCAAGCTGGACATGTATAATCTTTATCAACTGGAGGCTTCTGGACGCAGTCATGGTGGTACCATCTCTCACAGTTGTCACAGCATATCTGGAACAAATGAAAAGCAGGTCTAACTGAAAGGTGCCCATCTAAAATGTAGAAATTACTATCATGCTTTACATTTTTAGTCCAAAGATTTGATGCAGTGCTCTATTGATAAGTTAAGTGCAAAGATGTTACAAAATAAATGATTGAGAATTTACTGCACTAATTTGCATGTCAGAGTTAGCATATTAAACTGCCTAAAAGGTGAGTGTAACATTCTGCTTGACGCAGAGCAGGGAGGCGGACACAAACGCTGAGAAGAGCGAGATTTATTCAAGGGGATTCCATAAACAGAGTCGTAGTCACGGGCACGGGTCATAACGGGAGGGCAATCAGGAATAAGAGTGTGTATTACAAGGGCCCAGAGGTAGAAGCCTGGATGCAAAGCAGTGAAAGGATGAGCCTTTTGAAAATGAAAATGTGAGAATTAGACCTTCCTTACTTGAACAGGAAGCCAGCATGGTGTTTTCAACAAGAATCACATGTTGACAAACAATATGAGCTGCAGTATTTTGAATGCTTTCTAGAAGCCAGCAAAATGTGAATTACAGTAGTCAAGTGTAAAGATGACTAGAGCTTACTGATGTTGCTCGTATTGATTTAGCATTTCAAGAGAAAAGATCAAACTCATGAGGAGCTCCAGCAATGACACTTGAAGGTGAGGTTGTGTGTGAGCCATCCCAGGCTACATGACCAGATAAACCCTGAAGATAGGATGAGAACCAAGCATCACAAGAAAGTGAGGAAATTCACATGTAGTAGTTCACAGTATCAAAAACAGTAGACCAATCTAGTAGGATGTGAACAGAAGACAACCTTTTCCTGGCTTTGTGGGGAGGTTTTGTTATTGACAATACAGCAATATCTGGTGAATACCCTGGTCTGTACCACAGATGGTTGACTTAAAGAAATTTGTTCCTCTCAAGATACTAATAAAACTGAGAAAAGACAGCCTGTTCCAAGGTCTCTGACAGAAATTTGAGAAAATGGGTCTAATTCACAGTATAACTGAGCATAATTATAAATGAGTATAATTCGTAGTTTGTAGGATTTAAAGGATCCCTGAGAAAATGCTATATTATGACATTATGTACGACTAATAGCCTAATATCACATATTTGTAGTACTAATATCTCAACAATAGTACATGCAGATCAATGTATTTAGATGTGTTGCTGCGCTTACCCAGTTTGTTTGATCATGATCCTCCATTCCACAGTAATGACACAGGTTGCTCAGATTGTCTGAGATGAAAGTATTAATACATTTCCTCATTTTTACATGTCAAACATATGTCCATACAGGATGTGGTACTAATTAACTAGCATAAAACGTATATTATTTTAATAAAGAACATGCATTTCAGAGGACATAAATTTTATGCCATTTACAGTGACCAACCACAAAGACAACACGCCAGATTCCTGGAGGAGAGTCATGGCAATGCCCAGCCTCAGCTCATTGACTGCCTCTTGAGTGGTTTGGGTGTTGACAGCCATTTCCTTTAATATGCACTCCGCAAACTAAGGACAGTTTAGATCGATCAAAATGATAAGCCTGCATTGCTAAATAATAAGGTTGACTGTTAGACAACAAAATCTTTAATACAAGTAACTAAAAGATCTTGACAAATGCCACTTGACCTTCATCATCATAATTTGGGTTCAAGTGTAAAAACGGATAAAGTTCTTGTGAACTTTTAAATTAAAATTATAATGTTACAACAACTGCTGTAGTCTACTGTACACTCACGTTCAAAGCCAAGACACCACCACGATCCTGCTGACGTGCATGACGGAGAGTGCTGCACGTTACAGCCTGTCTTTCGCAGGAACGCCCTTTAGTGTAATTATGACAATACACACTCTTATTCTCAAAAATGCATTTGGGATGATTTCTAGTATGTGTGTGATTTATTGTGATTTATAATACCACTGTATATTTACCTTGTTGCTTCCAAGCACCTGCCGTAAAATGCACCCCCTTGTAACTCAGTCTCTGTTGATGGTAGGTCAAATTCACTTTAGAATTACACAGCTGAGACCATTTCATGTTGATTGAGTTTCATTAATATAGGACAATACAGTTAAGCAATGTATAATCATCCTTCTCTAATACATTTGTCCTGGCAAATTACTGGGGGTCAATACACTCGCCATGACGTTCTAGAATGTTGACGTATAATGGAAAGGACCAATGAGCGTCCAGCAGTCCTGTACCTGTGGGTGAGCAACAGACTGACTTCTTCAGGGAAACACAGGTAGGTTATGTAGTTATAACTCTACTGAGGTAAAATAATGAAGTAATGTTTAATAACTGGTTGTTTCCAAGAATCTAACTATCTCTGAAAGTTAAATCTTAGCTATCCATTTTACTACAACGGCCTACGGTTAAAGTGTTAGCATCTAAGCTAACCATCATTTTACTACAACGGCCCTGACGGCAATCGCGCGAGACAACACCGCGAGTTCAAACCAGCTTGTCCGTTAGCTGTAGCCTAGGTTAGCTAGGTAGTTCGCCTTAGCTTAGCTTCTTTGTAACTAAAAGACAAATCAGTATGACAAAAAAGGGAAAGGGAGTGTAATCGCTAGTGTTGTTGGCTAACTTATTTCCTTACTTTTTAGATACACTACACTACTGGCGGACCGCGGTCCGTATCCGGACCCGAACGCAGTCCTGTCCGGACCCAATCTCATTCCTGATTAACTGGATACGGACCCAAAAAACCATATTTATTCATTTTGACGGGAGAATTAATTTTAAACCGGAGTATTTATTTCAGGGCTATTGAAAAAAACACTCCGTCACGAGTGTTACGTTCACCACCCCAGCTCAACAACTTGCGTTCGCCACCCCCCGGACCTCAGGTGACAGCTATCTGCCAAAATTGGACCGCGGACAAATTTAGTTGAGTACCCCTGCACTAGACAATGTCAACAGGAAATGGAAGACATCATGTGACACATCCGACCTTATTTCCGATGGAGAAAACGGACCTAAATCAAGGTACATTCATCTTCCACTGAGGTAATCTAGACATAAGTATATATTGTGATTTAGATGACTTCAACTATAACTTACTTGCAGATCAAAAAAGAGACCATGTTGGTGGTCAGATGAAGAGTCTCAACCAAAGCAAAGAGGCCCAAGAGCAAATTACCTCGGCCACCACCACCACCACAAGTACACAGTAAGCACAAAAACACCCAAATATTGTGTAGAAGCAGGATTGAGAAACCCTGATGTACAGAATGTTCTCTACAAATATATTAAACTCCAAATAATATATACATACATAATTAAAATGCACTGTCCCTTACTAAATCAAATCAAATATATTTGTATAGCACTTTTCACAACACAAGTTGTCACAAAGCGCTTTACAGGATTTACAAGGTTAACAATACTATGGGTCCAAATCCCTAATGAGCAAGCCAAAGGCGACAGTGGCAAGGAAAAACTCCCTAGATGGTGGGGAATAGAAAGAAACCTTGGGAAGACCAAGACTCAAAAGGGAACCCATCCTCCATTGGGCGGCCCGTTAACACACAAATTACACAAAAACAAATTATACAGACGAATACACAAGTCACAAACAAATCACATAATCAGGCTAAGTATAAGGTAACTAGAATAAAAGTTCTGGGTGTTGATATTGTCAATGTAAATGTCTTGTGATGAACGCCAGGTTTTCATTCCGTGTCGGAGTGATGATAATGGTATTGTAGTCTCCGACTGCAGTGTTACTCCCCAGGTGAACCTCGGAGAAGAAAGATAAATGATGTGGTAAATATGTAACAGATTATTCAAATGCCAAACTAAACAGATAAGTCTTTAGTCGAGTTTTAAACACTGAGACTGTGTCTGAGTCCCGCATAAAGGCAGGAAGATTATTCCACAGTTGTGGAGCTTTAAAAGAAAAGGCTCTTCCACCTGCTGTGATCTTTTTGATCCTAGGAACAGTTAATAACCCTGCGTCCTGTGAACGAAGTGAACGTGCTGTGTTGTAATGATCAATAAGTTCACTAAGATACTCTGGAGCTAAGCCATGCAGTGTTTTATATGTTAATAAAAGTATTTTATAGTTAATACGGAATCTAACAGGCAGCTAATGTAATGACGATAGTATAGGACTAATGTCCTTACCTCTTCTTAGCTCCAATATCAAAACCACAGCTTACAGCCAAGGGGAAACCAGTAAACCCTCCAAACACTTGTAGGTACCTGATCATACCTGCATTGAAATACAAAAAGAATGACTTAAATGTATTTATATTCATATGCCATTTATGTATTCACAGCCCTAAGTCTACCCAGAGTAAGGCAGCATTGGATGGAGGTTAACTTCAGGGATTTCACTAAACAACGCTAAAAGAAATATATCAGCAATGTTAACATTCAATAAATCTCCTAGCAGAACTACTCGCACACAGAATAGGGGCCAGGAATCCAGTCGACACTTCTGAAAATGAGGGGGAAAAGTGTAAAACAAAGAAAACCTGCATACTTCCACATTATACCTACTAAATTAATACAACACCACATTTCAACCCATTTAGAAACATAAATAGATCACTTTATTAATCCCAGAGGGAGTCACGTATTGCAGCATTGTTATAATAGTATTCATGATGCTAAAAACACACTTATTGTGAACATTACACTTTGCTCTGCTGACACCACTCAGTGGTCATATTCTAATGGATACTTTTCAAAGTAAGAAAGCACTGCTGATCTAAACTGTCATTAAAATCTGATCAATTAAGTCTGATTAAACCTATTGTGTCAATGTTTCCCCCCCAGCATCAAACCCGCCACTACACAGTGAGAATGTGGATTTTAGAACAATGTCCTCCTATCAAAGTAAGGTTATAGGGTACAGTAAAACAGATACTCCATGTAAACTTAGCTTGTTCCCTAAAATGCAGACAGTATCTGCAGTGTACCTTTATAAAGAAATTACAAACACATATGAACACACATGTACTTACCAAAGACATATTCTTTCCACAGCGCCACAGCCACAATAGGAGTCCTCCGATTGGTCTCACATCTCCACCTCATGGTAGGACACATACTGAAAGTTTAAAATGTTTACTCTAAGCAGTGCAATATTACACATACACTGGGTCTTCATATTAAATATTTGTTGGGCACAGCAGTTTAAGACAATGTCCATATTTTATCCTTATTTTTGTCCATTGCATTGACTCTAATTACTGCATGTTTTTACTACTTTTTTAGAATCAAGAGCTCGCGCCTCAGGACGTTTAATACCCTCCCAGTGCACTCGTATGTTTTCAAAATTTTAATTCCAAACAAACTCAATTTCACTAAACATCCTTGCTCAAATTAAATATATCCATGTATATAATAATGTGAATGCAAACCTTTTTGAATATTCATTTAAATGTTATTGTTGTGTATGTTATATATGTCACAGCCACTGATTGATGCATCCTTGAGGCTACTGGTGAGGTGCAGCTGCAACTGCAGCATTTAACTGCAGTTGTTCAGGCAATGGCAGGAGAGAGGAGCAGAAATCTTCCAACACCACTGGAAGAAGATCTGGAAGAAAACATACTCCCCCTCCAGTGTGCAGAGGATTTCGTGCGTCTAGAACATGATTTGACCAACAGTGACACAAAAAAAAAGGTCAGTACTGAAATATACCATTTTAACAAACTCGCACAGAGTACACATTTTGTAAACATCTTGTAAAAGATAAACATTTATTTAGGAACAAAGTAATTATCTTTTCTTTCGAGTACAAAATTAAGAACGATATATCCATCCATCCTGAGGGTTGATTTAAGGAACATTATTATGAACTCCTTAATGTCTGTACTCATACCTTTGTAAATTTTAAAAACCTTTTATGAATTCGGTCCCTGGTTTTTATTTATCTGTCTGTCTGTCTACAGATGTCAAAGCTGTCATTAGATGGGGGCAGTCAGGGCCTGGTGGTTAGGGAACTGGTGTGGCAGAGGAGAAAAAAAGGAATTGGGCACACTCGCATCAAGGAACTTGTAGTATGTAAGTATGAAAATAAGACCATAGTATACCAAACATGACAAATATAGTACCATAAAAACAAATCACAAATAGCTTTGTTTTATAATTGACATTTACCGTCTTGGTTGGTGATCCTTAGTTTTGATGTGTATAGTCACAACAGGGGTGAATAATCTTATCCACAAAGGCTTCATGTTGGTATCAGTTTTTAAAAAATTATCATGTGTGCTTCTGCAGCCAAAGTGCCCCTTTCTGGATAGAACTGGACACCACTGAGTAAAATAACTGACTTTTTAAGAAATTTTAAGATGGCATATCTCAGAAATGATTTACAATGCATATTATATGAAACAATTCAGTGTCACTCTTAAATCTTAAGACGCACATACATTTAATTAGAAATGCTTGCCTTCTAATATGAAGAGAAATTAGTGCCAAATTGAAAAGCAGTCATTGGAAAAATCTATTCAAAGTATAATATCCATAGTGCCGTATTGCTCTAAACCACAGGCATACTAATTAGTACCTGCACTCATCTGTTGTGTTTTCATCCCTCTTTCCATCCCATTCATTTTTCCACACCCACAAGCCATAGAGTTTCTGTATCTGAACAGCCACTAAACTTCATGTACACAGCTTTTCATTAGCACTTCTTAGCAATAGTGCCTAAATGGCTTATTAGCAACAGGCTCATCCTTAGGCCCAAAATTATCTTAGAAACTAAAACATACAAGTAATTTTCTAATTAAACAATGTTGTACTTACAGCATCTGCGATGAGAAATCCTCAGCTGTCCCACCCATGTGAAGCTGATGCAGAAAAGTCGATGAAAGACTGGCTTCGTCTGGCGCCTGACAGACTTCATTGCGGAAGACCACGCTGAATCAACGTGATCAAGTCGATTTAAGCCCTTCGTGTTCATACATGGACAGTTCCGTTTTTGTTACAGCACTGAGAAAATGATTTATAATATCATAGTTAAACAACGACAACACTTTTATTATATGTTGTTAAAGAAAGGAATACGGAAGGACAAATGGTGGTAGATTTTGCTAAGAGGATAAAGATAAAGATGGCTGTAGTTAACACTACTATATCCTCTAGGAGACAAAACCTGAGAGAGGTTAGTGATTGCAAGGTGTTACCAGGGGAGAGTGTAGCTAAACAGCATAGGATGGTGATATGTAGGATGGTTTTAGAGGTGAAGAAGAGGAGAGTGAGAGCACCACCTAAGATCAGGTGGTGGAAGTTAAAGGATGAGGACTGTTCGCAATTGTCATGGACAGACTGACACGCAATTGCCGAAAGATGATTATTTTGAATAATAATAATGTGATTTACATTTTATCATTTTTTTAGTAATTGTTTATGCATGTGAATTGGTTCTAAAATACAACTTTTCAAAATAATATTTTATGTACACTTTAGAATTTGTTAAGTTTTTGTTTGTGCATGTGAATTAGTTAATACAACTTTTCAAAATTGTAAACTGGCTGTCTCTTTACATCTTTTAAACTGGCTGTCTCTTTAAATCTTTTAAAGGCAAAATCTGAATAACAGGAAATAGGAATTAAACTCCACAAACAACTATTTCGTTATCTAGCTAGTTGTCTACGTGGGATTATATGCAGAACAAGAATAAATAGGCTACTGCTGCTCGCGTGAAGATCTTTAAAAGAACAAAACATGAAAACGCTCGACGGAATAACGGACTCGCATGGCTTGATCCAAAAACGACGTTGGTAAGACGATGTATAGACGCTTTAACGATGAAGCTGTAAGCGTCGCATAAACATCGTAAATACAGCTTAAAAGCATCAGATGATGAACGTCGTTCGGAGATCAGATGGACGTCGTTTGAACGTCAGGTAACGACGTCTATGCGACGTCGTGCCAGTGAGCAAACGACCGACCGCAGATGCTTTAACGACGTAACTGTGAACGTCGCATAAACGTCTTGCCGACGTATCTGTGCTGTCTGGGTCACTACTGTCCTCTCAGCTGAAGTGCTGGTGAACGTCACTGGAAGAGAAACAGTGCTTTATGAAATGTGAAATGTGCCATATTTTGTCAATTGTGATTTTTTACACCCCAATCGAAATTTGTCCTCCGCTTTTAACCCATCTGTTCAGTCAGAACACACACACACACACACACTAGTGATTACTAGGGGGCTGTGGATCACACATGCCCAGAGCGGTGGGCAGCCCTAGCCCGGCGCCCGGGGAGCAGTTAGGGTTAGGTGCCTCGCTCAAGGGCACCTCAGTCATGGCCTCAGGTCTGGGAATTGAACCCACGACCCTCCGGTCACAAGACCAGTTCCCTAACCACCAGGCCATGACTGCCCCCTTTAGTGATCATCTTAATCCTGGTAATTGCTGTTTTCAAAGTAAACATGGGGTTTTTGGCTAAAAAGGATGTGTGTTTCCAGACTATTGAGACGATCTGGGGTGACAGGCCCACTGTATTACGAGGGTACCAGTTTTATAACCATTACATTATTACAAATAAGTCATTTGTGTCCCAGCTACAGTATGTTGATGAGGCACAATTATATATTTCACAGTTCTGTTTTTATAAAGCAATATGAAATAGAAGCTCTAGATAAGAAAACAAATTTGTCCAGTATCATTAACTGTATGAACAGCAATAAATAAATAAATGAAGAAAAATCTTGTTATTGGAAATTAAGCAGAAAATATATTTATTAAACAAGTTATTATAAATCTTGAAATTAGACATCCTGGAGTAAAATTTAATAATTAAAATCTACCTTTAATATTTTACCTTTTGTCACAGAACAGCTCCGGACCCTTCCCTGTGGGCGTGCCGCTAAATTGTCTGCATGTCGTTATGTCCATGTTTGTACTTCCGTGGGTTTGGGTCGTCTGTGAGCGTGTTCGTTAGTTTCACCTGTGCCTAGTCTCGAGGTCACATGGGTCTGTGTAATTCCAGACGAGTAAACGTAGACAACGTAAACACACGCCCAAAAGGGAGGGGCCGGGGTCCTCAACGTGACACCAAAAAGTGATTTTGGTATTTGTTCAATTCTAATTTTATTTTTTATTGATTTATATTTTTTTATTATTATATATTATTTATTAATAAATATGTTTTATTTTAATTGTCTTTAATTTTGCTACTGTTTATATACCAGTACATATAGTTTATAAATGTTTTACAGTTTTACAACATTTTTTATTTACAAGTTTAAAAGGAGATGTTCTTCAACTCACCCCTTAAGCATGCGATAAGCAGAGTCCATGTGTTAGTTGTCATTTTAAGTTTCTCTACTGTGAAATAACTGATTCCCGGAAGCTGAGCAAAGACATGTGAACTGAGTAGAGACTAAAGCTACTGGCTTTAACTGTGGTAGAGTGGAAGAGGTTTTTGTCTCTTTTTTAAGAGTACTGTTTTTTTAAGGGTACTGCATTGGTAACCGTAACCCTTAAGTGCAGAGGGAATTCACCTGGGCATGGTCCCTCCACACTACATGGTACCTCCACACTGCTGGACTCTTCTCAAATGCCCCAGTCTGAGATACTGTGCAGGAATTATCACGTGCATATCTGCTGCACAACTCCACAAAACCACATCTACTGTGAGTTCGTCACAGTAACCTCATGTGTTCTAAATGATCTTTCCAGCTGATAAATCTCTTAACCACACTGTGGAGACAAGGTCCAACCCAGCAGTCTCTGCCATGTCTGAGACAGAACAGGAAAACACAATTTCACTATTTTCAGATGTTTCTAGTTCCTCTGCAGAACTATGGAGGACAAAATATGACATAAGAATAAATAATTGTACAAATAAATCAGTATATACATAAAAATATAAATGAATAAATTAATAAATGCACAAATAAATTATTAAATACATAAATATATAAGTGAATGAATAAAATGTACAAATAAATCCTTAAATACATAAATAAATGTATATATTTATTTATGTATTTCTGTATTTCTATATTTATTTATACATTTATTTATTTATTTCCCCATTTATTTATTTATTTCCACATTTATTTATTTATTTCCCCATTTATTTTTTTTATTTCCACATTTATTTATTTATTTATTCATTTATTCCTGTATTTCCACATTTATTTATTTCTGTATTTCTGCATTTGTATGTTAATGAGGGGAGCGGTGCTAGCCACACTCTAAAGCCTTGGTTCCCAAGAGATCACAGGGGGTCCGCGGAGCTCTAGCTGCTTTGAGGTTATAAAATATTTTTGAGCATTTTTTATACACACATTGAATTCTCTTCTACTGCAATGTTTATCAATTAAATGAAACATTCAGGTCCACAATTAAATAATATTTAGCTATTTATGACAAGCAACTTTTTCACCTCTGAAACTCAGCGCACCGCATCACGCAGACACGCACTTTCTGCCAGCAGCACTAAATATGGCTGAGAAACGTAAATGTGTACATGAGTCCTCCTCATAAAAAAAAAAAAAAAAACAAGGCAATACCTTGATGGCGTTATGGAGGGACAGGACAAAACTAAACCAGAATGTGTCATTTGTGGTGAGAAGCTAGCTAATGACAGCATGAAGCCGAGCAAATTAAAACGACATCGTAAACGAGTTTACGCGCCATATGAGCCTTCTGCGAGACGAGATTCAAAGCCGCTTCGCTGACATCGATGAGTATTTATCCAGAGAAGGATGGGTGTTGGACCCACGCAATGGGAAAAGTTATTCTCCCATTTACTACGTACTACATACCTGTCGGAGTCAGCTTTCAGCGCTCTGGTAAAAAACAGACTCGATGTTCACCAGGACTTTAGACTGGCTGTCACAACCATCAAACCAAACATCGCATCCCTGGTCAAAGGTATGCAAGCACAAAGTGCCCATTAGTTTATAAATGAACAGATTTGAAGTGGGGAAATTTTGTACGTAACGAACGTAAGCTGTTGACGGGGGGATAGCAAACGTAAATTGTTCAAAAATGGACACGAATTAAGTGTTATATCGCGATCGATCGATCGCCAGTGGTTGGCGCCAGAGCGAACTAGTAACTCATTGAATCATAGATGTGGATCAGAGGTAAATAAACTGGATTTTTTTTCGGCGTGAGATATCGGAAGTGTGGCGTGAGAGCGTGTGAAGACGGTCAAATGCGTGTGTCTCACGCTCAATGCGTGAGAGTTGGCAACCCTGTAATGACACAGTTTTGAAGTTCAGATGTTTTTTTTTTTCATTGTACACCTGTTGTAAATGGTACACTTGTTGCCCTTTATTCTTTATTGTTATAAATAAATGTTAATTTCTAATCCCTTTATTTTTTGACATGTTTATATAGGCTGGGGTTAGGCTGGGGGGGCCTGGCTTTTTTTGGACTTGAGTAGGGGGGGCTCCAAGGAAAAAAGGTTGGGAACCACTGCTCTAAAGTACGATTGGTCAGCCGGCGAATCAGACAAAAGTAACCGATTTCTTACAACTCGATCGTTACGTGACTTTACTTAGTGGCGCTATCCTTCAGTTAATAATGGCTTCAAGTGGGAGACCACTGGCAGATCTTCTGCGGGATGTTGCAAACCAGCTTGAAAACAGTAAGTTTCTTCTGTTTGTTTCGGTATAATAAACATTGCGATCAGAAATAACATTAAAGTGATTCACAAAAAGCTTAACGGCTGCCATATTAATCTAAACTGATCAAGCTAACTGGTGTTCAATATTTTGTGTAGCACCGCCCGCTACCGCAACCGCGCCAAGTCCGCCTGCCACGTTATCGCAGACCATGACACTCCACCATCCCGTGGACGATAGGTTTCTACAAACAGAGGTGCTGGATTACAAACTGGACACCCAGTGGAACGTGCTCATTAAATACGAACATATTAAACCCAACATTTGTCAATTATGTATATGTTAATTAGGTAAGTGATAAGGTGGCCTTATATACACAGGGTTGCCAACTTTTCAAGATCACTTGGAGTGAGATTTGAACCTGGGGGGGTGGGGGAGGGGGTTGGCGAGTGTAAATTGTTAGCGGGGGAGGGTGTAAAATGGACACAAATTAAGTATTAAATCGCGATCGATCGATCTCCAGTGGTTGGCGCCAGAGCGAACTAGTAACTCATTGAATCAGATGTGGATCAGAGGTAAATAAACTAGATTTTTTTTTTGGTGTGAGAAATCTGAAGTGTGGCGTGAGAGCGTGTGAAGACGGTCAAATGCGTGTGTCTCACGCTCAATGCGTGAGAGTTGGCAACCCTGTATACACCATCACCAATATAGTAGCGCCTGTCGGATTATAAGTTTAATGAAAGATCATCATGTTTATTATAAGCTTAACTAACTATGCATTAATAAAGTAAATGGTTAACTGTAATATTGTTCTGCAGAAAACTAGATTGTAGGTTGAATGGAAGATTATAGTTGAGCTAGGATATAGTGTGACTGGCAGAGCAGGTGTGAGTAACAAGGGTGGGAGGTGTTCTACAGCAGTGATTCTCAACTGGTGGGTCGCGACCCAAAAGTGGGTCGCGGACACGTTCTGGGTGGGTCGCGGACAGCTTGTTAAAAAAAAGTACTCTTCTGATTTTGTACTCGTCTTTTATCTTGAAAAAAGACAGAGGCACATGCCACAGCTCCAGACTGCGACTAAAATGGTCGCAATCGTGACCATAAATATTAATTTGCGAGTAATAAAATTATTTCACTCGCCAGTGGCGACAGGTGATACAAGAGCATTATTTTCTATGGGTGAAGATTTTTTGTCATTGGAAAAATATCCACAATTTTCTTTTGAGGTTGTATTTTAAAAGTTAACCGATATGCTGTAGTTCCCACTCTCATGTTCGCTCTGCCCATTAACAAAAGCGGGAATCACCAGCATGACTCGCAAAGCAGCGGAACCGAGCTGAAACTTTAGCACTAAGCGTTAGCTTGTTGAAAATAGCGAAGCCAAAATTATTGGATTTTTTCACAGTCTACATTTCTGTCGGACCATAAGAGGACACACTCCTTTATAACTGTACATAGTTTTAAGTAAATGGGATCAAAAGTCACTCATACTAGGAAACTTGGTAAAGTTCGTTTCACGTTCGCATATTCGGAATTATTTCTTCAATACCTTTAAGTTAAAAGTGCCAAAATATGCAAATTTCTATTTCTGGCACCCAAGACAAACATCTACAAGTTTGTTTACGTCAGGAATATATGTATTTTAAAACATGTTATTTTAAATATACTGCTGTCACCGCTGCAACATCTAAGGCACCGTCTACAAATGACCTTAACACGGACGCAAGTGGAGGTCGTAAAGGCCCCAGAGCACTGCGCACTCCGTTTTTTGCAATAATTTCAATAACTTTTAAACGGTCCATCTAAGACCACCAAAGTAGTTGGATTACATTAAGTTCATCTTTAGTAACAACCTACAACTAAAATATGGGTATTTATACCTTGCACCAATGTGTGGTGGTAAGTTTTTGTCAAATATTTCAATAGCTTTTAAATGGGCCACCATAATTCCACAAAACAAGGTTGTTGATTAGGATGCACTTAACAGAGGTGGGGACTCGAGTCACATGACTTGGACTCGAGTCAGACTCGAGTCATTAATATTAAGACTTTTGACTTGACTTGAAAAAATATTCAGAGACTTAGACTTGGACTTTTACACCAATAACTTGGAACTTGAATTGGACTTTAACCTGTTTACTTGCAAAGACTTGAATTTTTTTTTACCCCAAATCTAAATTTTAAAACGCATATTAATATTTATAAAGTGCGCCCCATTAATTTCATTTCCATCCTTCTGACGCAGACCGGCATTACACCAGATTCTGTGACCGTCGAGTTTTGTGACCACAGGGGGCGCTATTTCACAGTTTCTGTTCAGAGGCACAAACGCTTTACGAATGCTACGTAAACTACGCTGATGCACTTTCTTTACTTGTTTTGTTGGTGTCCACGAGCCAAAATATGACAGATGTTTATATTTACATTTATCGGCTCTTAATTACATAAATGTACTTAAACAAGATTTACCATCCCCTCACCATTGCAGCCAACAAAGAAATCATGAATGGGATGTACAGGTGAGCCTTTTAACTGGGGTCACCAATTCTGACGGCAGCCATCAGAATATGTGACCCCACTGAATCTCCAGGTAACAATAGTAGCCTACACCGTGACCCCACAATAACAGAAAACAATAAAAAAATAACCCTAACCTTTTATTAGTCTATATTTAAACATTTTATCCAAATGTTTAGAATAACCATTCGTAATGACAGCATCTTGCTTACGATGAAGCTTGCTATTTTCGTGTAAAATGATGTAATGAAACAATCTTGTTTAAGTGACAATTTTTTCTTGATTTCTAGTGACGTGGTGGGACTGTTAGTTGGCTCTGTTCCTATTTGTCCCTCAATAGAAACAGTTACTTGTTTAAAGAACTTTCAACATCAGGGTTTGCTTTTTCCCATGCTCTCTGTCGTTCTTTCAGCTCTTTTTTCTTTGCGTTAACTAGTGCAGGGTTCGGTGGATCAGTGCAGCTGCTCGCTATGTGCCCATCCTCGCCACATTGAAAACAATACCAAGGTTTGGGTTTTTTCGGGGTGGCTGCAATTTTTTGTGCTTGTGCTTCAGCACTAGCTGGTTCTTTTGTTGTAGGTTTCGGCTTTTTCTTTCCAGCTTGGGGTTTATGGGGCGGTTTGTCTTTGGGGTAAGAGAGCGCTGCAACCTGAGCTTGGAGTTCAGCTATCTGCTTTTGTAGCTGTTTCATCGCTGATGGAGTTTCAACTGGAGGTGGTAAGTCATACTCGATGTCAGGTTCACACAGGTTCTGTGCTTGAACTTGAGCTTTGGCCTTTGTGAAGCCGAGATGCTGTTTCATTCTGTTTGCTTTGGCTGTTTATCTTCTTCAGTGCGCAAGAGCCATAACAGCTCTGAGAAAGTAGGTGGTTTCTCCTTTCGCTTTTCAAGCTGAAGTGTACTGATCAGGGTATTGTTCCAACAGCCTCTGCAGAATTGTTTCAGAAGCTGTCTGTCGGAATCAGTTGGTGATACTGCCTTCGCCTTCACAATCTTGTTCAAAGCAGTCTGAAGACGATGGAGATAACTTGATGGCTTCTCACCGAAGTTCTGGTTGATGTTAAGAAACTCTGCAAACAGATCGTCTCCATCTTTCACTATGTCATAAGCAGAATCAAGCAGGTCGAGGTAAGCTCTTGGGGAAACATATGGACCTAATGACTTCACTATGGTAGCAGCAGGGGCTAAAAGGCTGTCAACAATCTTCCGCACAAGTTGTCCCTTAGGGACAGCAGGATCAGCCAAATAAAACTCCACACTATTTCGCCAGGTATCGTAGTCTACCTCAGTGTTAGGGCATGGTACTCTACCTGAGAAAGTCCTCAGCTTCACTGAGTGCAGATCTGGGCGAAGGTCGGAGCTCTTCACTACATGCTCAACAATGAACCGTTGCATCTCAGGCGGGTTCAGGTGATCAGGTGCTGACTTCAGTTGTAGAAGTGGTTCAGGTCGGCTTATGTCAGGTTTAATACTTTGAGTGAGCTCTGGGGTATGCCTGTTTTGAGTTGAATCTGATTCTGCAGTTTTGGGGTATTCTTCATGTTCAGGTTCAGTGTCAGAGGGAGTTTGTTCTGTTGGTTCATCAACTAATACTTGGAAGGGTTCTTTTTCAGCTGCCGGCTTTGTATGGCTAACAAGATCAGAGATTCTGGCTAACTCATCTTGTAGGAGCATTTCAAATGATTTCCCACTATGTTTGGCAATGTCTCTAAGCTGATTTATATATGACTCTGTTAAACCTGTACCTTTTTCGGATGAGTACACATTTGCAAGAGCATCAACATGGTGAACAACATCAGTATTACCCTCACAAATTCTGTCAAAAGGCAAGGAATCTTTCAGTGTTTCAACAGCTAATCCAGATTCAAACTCAACAATAACTTGGTCATTTGCATCAGGCACTTTGATTACTCTTGAAATTTTGCCATATTGCTTCAAATACTCAAAAACCTCCTCATCAACCTCAGTTCCAGATAAACCCTTTATGATAAGAGAGTTAGGTACCTTCACACTTTCCATTGTAATGACCTCCATCACAGTCAAAACAAAAGTAAAACTTAAATGCAATGTTCAAAAAGAGCAGAAAAATACAAAAATTGTGGTGATTGCACTTAAAACACACTCTCCTGGCTGGCTCGCCAAGTTTTACCGTGTAACCCACTACTGAGTATGTACACGTCAATGGTAGGCCAGGTTCTATAATATTAAAATAATACTAAAGAATAAGAGACACTAGGCTCTGGAGAGAGAGTGGAAAACAGTGCAATTAAAAGACACCACACGAGGGTATAAGTTTTTTTCCTTTCTTTAGTAATTATTTGAAAAGTTGGAAACATTTACAATTACCCAAATAAAAGATTGGACCCTTTTTTTTAAAGAAAATTAACATGAAAATGAATTGTCCTTCAAAAATTGGGAAATAGTCCTTTAAATTCTCAAAAAAGAGAGTTTTTGGACAAAATGGACAAAAGAGAGTTCCTTTCAGTTGTTGTAAAAAAAAGAAAATAGTTCTTCTCAAATGGTTCAGTTGGTAAGTGTCGATTCAAGTCAATAAGTCAAGTCAGTCAGTCAGTAATGTGACACAAGCAGGCCACAATCCTACCAGATATGCCATATGCAATGACAGAACCGGATCACGCTCGAATGGGTTGGTGGCTCGCCATCAAACGTAGTCCACAAATCCTCAGCAGAATCCAACTCCAGCTCAAAACTTGACCTGTGTAACCATACCCTTAGTTAAGCTACACATACAGGACAATGTTAAATTCTGATCAAATATCAACAGTTTAAACTTAAAATAGTTGTACAACATTAATATAAATCTTCTCAAAAGAAAAGCTATGCAACTGCATACACTTCGTTCATACTGAAAAGCATTGCATACTATTCAGTTAAATGACCATTTATCAAGTAAACAGGACGAATACTATAAAATAAACAACATTGTACACTGAAATCGCGGTAACCTTGCGATTATGCATAAACATTACAGAGTACAATGGTTATCGTGAGGACACGTTTAGCCTTCTCACGTTACACGTGCTAGGTGCGTGATCACAGTATGTGAAACAGTCAACTCATTCCTAAAATATACCCTTCCACATTTAACACAACAAGTATTAACAAACAAAATACAATTCTTAGGTTTCACTGAAGTATTTAACAATGATAAACAAAATATGACTTGGATTACAACAGTAACGAAAAATAAACAAGCTGCCTTACCGAGACAATTCAACGAAGAAATACTTGACGAACGAAACTTCTGGTCTTCAAAACAGACAGCGTTTACAAAGCTGTTCGCCCAGTACTCCAAAAATGAACCCAAACGTCACAGTAACTTAAAAACACTCTTTAAATCTCTTCTAACTCTGAGGAAAATGGAGTCTCCAACTCTCCAGCTCTCGCCAACGGCTCGATGGGAACCCGAAAGCCAGCGAAACAGCATGCCAAAACAAAAGCACCAATCGCAACTGCACTGCCACGAGCACCGCCACACCAAACACATGCAATTTTGTTCAACAATAACAACACATCATTCATGAATTGTTTAATCAGAATAATCACTATTTATTATCCCATTTTACTATTTATGCTTTTTATCTATTATTATTACTTTTATCTATTATTACTATTTATTGTACCTTTTTATTATGCATTTGTCAACTGGGTTACATTTTCCATACCACTTGTATTGTCTTCTCCCATCTCCTCTCCTCTCCTCTCCAGTTCTACTCTGTTCTCCTCTCCTGTTGTCTGTTCTCCTCTCTAGTCCTCTGATCTCCTCTCCTGTTGTCTGTTCTCATCTCCTCTGCTCTGCTCTCCTCTCCTGTTGTCTGTTCTCCTCTCCAGTTCTCTCCTCTCAAGTTCTCTTTGTTTGTATTAGGAAATAAATTACACCACAATACTTGAGATTTGAACAAACTCTAACAAACCCTAACCCTCAACTATTAAAAGTAAATTATTTTTTACAACATTCATTCATTTATGCATATTCTAAAGTTTTCTTTTAAAAGCACTTGATAAAGTAAGTGGTGATATGCTGTGCTGTGTAAACTCAATAGAGGATTGTTTATTAGTTGGTCAGTTGGCTCCAGTGGAAAACACACAATTTTAGGGCAGTGACTAGGGTTAAGAAACTGCTTTAAACTAAAACAGACATTGGCACAGGCAGTGGACTTAGCAGTTACTGATTAAAACTTATTATTATTTTTAGAAGTTTCTGACACATTTCTGAATGTGGTTTCAGAGAAAAAGGGGGAGAGAATATTGCTGGTAAAATTCTACTTCCTGTAACTTCCTGTTAGACAGCACCATACATAAAGCATGAAGCAGAAGTCGCGCACACACATACATAGTGACAGGATATCAAAAGGGGGTGAGCTGAGAGACAGAGATAAGTAGGAGCTCATCAGATGGTTTGCAGGGCAGACCATAGAACCTAGAGCTACTTAAAGCACAAGAAAAATTGACCCCAGAGAAAAAGTAAATAAATAAATAAATAGATAAAATAAAATTGCTGAGTAAATATGGTAAGAAATAAGGAAGTCTGGAAAGGACCAAATGGGAAACCAATTTTACAGAAACTATTGATCAAACCAGTGGTAACTGAGGCACATGGGGTAGCGCGTGGGTAAAAAAAAATGAAGGAAAATTTTGGTTACTGATGGCACCTATACTGACATAATAGTAGATTGGACAGAGTAATGTGATATTTGAAATATGCATAACAGCTGTCCTGCTTTAACCCTTATATGGTCCAAGGGTCTGTGGGACCCATTTTGAAAAAATCAGCTTAAAAAAATTCTACAATTTTTTTTTTTTCAAACTGAGATTCATTGGTCCTTGGCTCATTTTCCGTGAGCAACATAAGTCAGAAAATATTTTCAATGACCACCCCCCCGTACCCCCCCCTTCACATTTGTATTACATACAGGGTCCAGGGTCCACTGGGCCCTGGGCTAGTCAAAGTGGGCAATCAACATTGGGTTGGGTAGTTGATAGTCGTCTGTATGACTTTAAAGGATATACAAACAAAGGACAGAGGTGTTTGGCATGCAAGGGTGGGCAACCATCAACACTTTTGATGGTTGTCACATCAGGGGTTGATTGCATATTGTCAGACAGTGGACGAAGAATCTCTATAGAGACAAAGGGGTGAGATCTGAAAGAAGCATCTTTTCTCTCAGCCCTCATTATCCCTCCCTCCTCTCTGGACCTGTATGTTTGTGTATGTATGTGTGTGTATGTGTGTGTGTGTGTGTGTATGTGTGTGTTTGTGTGTGTTTCACCCAATCATGGGGACATGATGCTAAAAATGCTAAAAATGCTATAAAAGATGGCAAAGCAATTCTCAGTTCAGACTGCCTTACAGCTGATATTGGAAGAGACAGAAGATTTTGATGATGATTCAGAAGAGGAAATTTCAGGATCACATTTCTGAAATATCAGAGTCTGATACTGATAATGAAAAGGAGGATGAGCAGCAGCCAGCTCCGTTAGCACCAGCCCGTGAGCAGCTAGCCATAGGACCAGCCTGTCAGCCAGCATGATTTATGATTGATTTCCTTATTGTGTTACATTTTAATAAAAAAGTAACTAATAAATAAATAAGAGAGCAAACTAATTTAACATATGTATTGTTTATTTTACTTGCAATTGGGCTGAATCTGCTGATTATTTTAACAAAAATTGCAATGGGTCCCCCACACCCAGCTGGACCCCAAGAATGTAGACCACGCCTGGATCTCATCAGGGTTAAGAGAAGGTCTAAACAAGCTCCTTGGACTACAGGAGATAAGATATGATAATTCTTCATTAATCACTCTGTGGGGAAATTTGCATTAGTACAGCAGCAGAGAATAGTGTAAGGAAATACACATATGTAAGGTTCTGTAAAAAATGCAATGAATAGAGGAGATGAAATTTAGATTGCTTATATGGGTATGGTAATACCAATACAGAGACTAAGGTATTTGTTTGTGGCTGAGGATAAACTCTCAGGCTGGGTAGAAGCATTTCCACCAGGGCAGATGACACGAGGTCAGTCTGCAAAATGTTGATAAAATTACTGGATACTGCACCATTGTTTACTAAATTAAGTGTGCTCAGAGAATGGGATGCACTTCACTAGCTAGGAGCTAAAATTTGTGGAACAAAATTTGGGTTTAAGACACAAATGTGGGTTGGTTTATCATTCTCAATCTCAGGCTAAAATGGAAATTATGAATGGTAAGTATAATGGTAAAGGTATGTGCACAAATGTATTGGTATTGTTGGCCAAAAGATGTTCAGTGAATTTTGTTACAGGATTCATGCCGTTTGAGCTCATGAAAGTGAGAAGTTTTTGGGGGTCCCCCAACGCGCTTGCGAAACCTGACAGGTACACTCGGGGTCGTACTAAGAAGGTTACAATGAACTAAAAAAAGCAAGTTGTGAAGCTTATTCTGTCCAGGTACAAGGAGAGGAGTCAGAACCAACGTCATGAGCAGACCTGCCTGTCACCAAATGGGTCCTGCTCAAGGTCATCAAAAGAAAGTGGTCAGAGCCCAGGTGGACCAGTCCATTCGAGGTCACTGAAGAGAACATCACACTCCGTTCAACTGAAGGGCAAAGGAGAAACGTGGTACCACCTCAGCCGGTGCTGAGCATCAGAACCAACGCGCCGAGATACGGAGCTCTCAACTAACGGGTCATAATAATACCCGAGAGTGAGGTACAACTAGGTAGTCCACCCTCACCTCCTACGTGGGATAAGAAGATAATCTTGCCTCTAACAGGACAGAAGAACAGATGATGCTGGCAGAGATGGAGTAAAAGTTTTGTAATGTATTTGGATGTTTAGTAATATTGTCTAATGTTTTTTTACAGGCCTTGTGTAACATTGTTTATTTGTCTATATGTTTTTGTATTATCATTGAAAGTAGTAGCAATGTGATTGTTAGTATTTAACAACAGGCTGGGTCACTAGGACCTTCAGGGGAGCGCCCCCTGTCTATGTGGGTCCATGGTGGGTCAAGGCCAATATTGTCTTAATAGTAGCTGCATAATGGAGATTGCTTGGAGAGTTTCACATACAGCTTCAGGGGTTGATAATCCTACTACAGGCCGGCTGGAACGGCCATTTAGCAATAATAAAGGTCATCATTATTTTTCAGAAAGACGCACATCTTACCAAGAACCTAGTTACTCCATCAATAGAAATAGGATGTTTCACCGGGAGTACTGGCACCTCCCTAGTACAGGTTGTGTACCGTAGGATTGAGCCAATTGGGCTCAGACACCTTAGGCCTGATTAAGATAAGCATAGGCATAGCATAGTTTAGACCTGTCCCAGTAATCCAGGGGCCAGGACCAGCACTTGCAGACAATACGTCAGAGATTAAGGAACAAGGCATCTGTGGATTAGATTATACTAAATGGACACGACAGCAGATAATTGAATTAACTGTCTTATTATGTTTGCGTTAACTTTTGGCTATTATGATTACATGTGGATATAGAAGAAGCTTAGTGGGAAGCTTAATCAGCAGTAAGATTGAGAAGGAGGAACCACAAAGGTGTTTAGGTATGATGTCATTGTTGGAGTCAGAAGATGAGAAGGTAGTTTTGGATTACACTAAGGTTTGATCTATTTAGAGATCAAAAAGGGGGAATTGTTGAGAATTATAGTTTAATCCCTTCATAGTTTGTTCACATTACAGTATTAAATCAACAGCTTATCATAATTCATATATGATTTAACTAGTCATAAAGTATTAATCAAATTTCTAATATCAATCACTATATGTTTTGCTTACATTATATTATTGATCAAGTTGCTTGTTAGTAAGAATGTCTGTGCAAGCTTCTGTCTACTCTTAGTGTATGCAGTTTGCTAAAGGCAGGCTGTGTAAGGGGATTCTCTGTAACCAAATTTGGTAGGGCCTGTCAGCAAAGACCTTGTTTCTAAAAGTAAGGAAGAGACAGGTGTATGTATGTTTAACATGTGCAGCTCCTATGTTTAGCAGGAAAGCATACCTATATAACCCAAGGTGAAGCAAACAGTTTCAGAGACCTGAACATCAGACTTCAGGGTAGCGTAATTAGGCTGTATGTGCACTCCCTCCAGAGATCTCTGTAAATTAATTTATAGGCCTATGTATACTTTTAATTAAAAGGCTAAAGACAAGACTGGTAATGTTTTCTTTTGCAAAGAACACACTACGCTAAAGGTAAGAAAAAGGTTAGAGCGTAACACTTAGCATGGATTTAGTTCCCTAAATCTGCTTATTAAGAGGTGGATAATTCACTAAAATGCTTTAATGCACATTTTAATGCACATGTTAATTTGATTCTGATGTCCTTATAATATACAATCAGATTTTTTAAGCGTAGGCTACTAACTTGTAAAAGTGTATCACAGATGGTCCACTTCTCCAGCTTGACTGCGCTGCTAGTAATTGCTGCTAACTTCCGGGAACTATTGACAGGCTCCACGATCCGCCGCTGCTGTAAAAAAACTGGTCCATTGGAGTGAACGGAGATGACGCAACTCTCTCTTTATATGGCTCTGATTGCCCCTCTGATTGACAAGACATATATAGACGAACACACGACCCTCAGGTGGAACGTATCACGGGCCCCACCCACCTGAGGGACGAACATCACGTGACCAAAACAGGACAGCTGCCGCTGTAACCAGGGGCGACCGGCAGGGCCCCCCCCACAACGTGACAAAAAGGTCTTAAAATTTATTGAATTTGAGATTTAAAAATGTGCAGATACCCTGCTGTCATCAGCTTTTTCTACTTTTGTTTCTCGTTATGTCCTGTGATTTAAACTCTGTTTGGAGTCTTTGTTTGCAGATCATTGTGGTTGTGAGTGTGTCATCTTACTTATGGCTCTTGGTTTTTGTATGATTATTGATAGTTGTGTCTGGTTATGTTCTGTGTTGGTGTTGTCCTTTCTGTAGTTTGTGTTCTGTAGTTCCCTTCTAAGTAGTGATGGCAAAACGAGGCTTCATGAACCAATGGGGCTTTCCCTTTTTTTTTCCTACCTAGATTACAACTAGCTTAACGTCTATAAGAATAATAAATAATAGCTGATCTAATCTATTTTATAACAGAACATTAACCACTAACTCTTGCACACCTCTCACAACACCAAACACCAACTCAAAACCCACAAAGGGCCGCAAGGCTCAAACCCACTTTATGTGGTTGTGACACTCAAAATGAAACAATGACGTAGCCACTGAATCAGAGGCCTCGTTTGTCATCAGTCACATGATTTTTATGGTAACGACACACGCATTGAACTGGGGCTTCATCTGCCACGCCCCTTTTTGCTCGATACAGGCTCTGAGGCATCGCTTCAAATGTTACATCACTACTTCTAAGGGTGCAGTCTGCTGGGGTTCATGTCTGTGAGTTTGGGTGGACTGTCCTAGGTTCAGTCCTCTGCTGTTACTATAACCCTGTTTGTCTGCAGCAGCAGCCGTCTTCTGTTACAGCTGACACAGTTCATCTTGCCACATCACCTGAAGACTCATTTATGTTGTCTTTGATCATGGTGAGAACATGGCAAAATGTTAACAAAGAGTGCTGAGACTCTACATACTTGTCCAGTGAAACCCACAATTTGTAATGTCCTTCAGCAGCACTGGTAGATGATGTTGCAGTCAGTCTTCTGCTGACCCATCAATAAGACCAGCACACTCTTGTCTCAGCCTTTCTACAGCAGCCTGAGCATTGCATGGATTAGTAAAGCCAGCCTGTTTAAACTGTGGATCCAAGATGGTGGCCACAGACAGGAAGTTAACTTTTTCCAAGCCACTGAATTTTTTCATTCAAATTGGCACCAATACAAGGAGCCATTTGGGCACTTTCCACAGAAATGACACGTCTTAGCATTTTGACTATAGGAATTGCCTTTGACCCTGACTGTCTCCTTTGCTATGAAAGATCAACAGTTGCCTGATGGAATGGTCTTAAAATGGTCAGGCACTGGTTGATTGCTGCATACCCATCAGCACTGAAAGGCACTGTGTTAGTACTAAGTAATGCCAGGGCTGCCCCTAAAGGTTCTCTCTGCTCATAAAGCCTATTGATCGTGACATTAGTGCTGTTCCATCTGTTTTCAACCTCTTGAACCTGCTCTTTTTGCAGCATGCCCATATTGGCTTGAATATTGGAGCGCAATTTTTCTTTGCTTTATATATATATACTTTTGTAAGTCGCTCTGGATAAGAGCGTCTGCTAAATGCCATAAATGTAAATGTAAATGTAAATATATATTAGTGGTGGGACTTTAACGCGTTAATTTCGATTAATTAATTACAGGAAAATTAACGCACTAAAAAAATTAACGCATTTTAACGCATTTAACGGACGAGACACATTTGCACCGTGGAATGTTTCTCAGTGCGCGAGTTCCGGGCATACAGATTATGGACACACAATAAGATGATCATGATGGAGATGACTGAAGAGGCTACGCTGGTGGATGGGAAATTTAAATATAAGAAACTTTCAGATGGAAGTACAAACAAAAATAGTGTTATTTACACTTTATGTAGGAAGGAGTTCGCTTATCACAGGAGCACTTCCACCCTTCGTTACCACCTCAACGCAAAACATGTTGCGGCTAAAGCTGGGCGTACACTGTGCGATATTTTAAATCGTGTACTCAGCTCCAGCTCAAACTGTGCGACTAAATCGCAGGGAGAGTCGGCTCGTGGAGCTGCTTCAACAGTGCGATACTCTCACGAGGAGCGATTTGAATTTCAAACATGTTTGATGTTCTTGCGATGCTGCGATTTCTGATCGGGAGTTGGTCGTGAGGTGTGAATCGTTCCTCGTTTACCTGTGTAAACTATACGATGCACGACACGCGATTAAGCCGAAACGAGTGAAAAATCGGCTGAAAATGGACCAAAAATCGCACAGTGTACGCCCAGCTTAACACGCAGGTCAGTAATGATAACTTAGCTGCTAAATGTATTCCTAGTACGATAGGGTGACCAAACGTCCGTAATTCACATCCTGTGAGGAAACATCCTGGTTTTTAAATGACCTTCATTGGACCATTAAGACTGGATTAAACTTTCGCGAATGGCCGTAGCGCGCGACTCCGCACGCGTTTATACATGATGCGTCACATTATTTGTGTTGTCCGCTCTCTGTGGTCGAAGATAAATGCTTACAAGAAGCGCTGCGAATTGCGTCAACTGATGCAAGTTACGAACTACTGTCCAGGGGTGAGTTTCCCAAAACGTTCTTAGCGCCAAGTACTTCTTAACCTCGTACGTAAGAACGAGGTGACGAAGTACTTGGCACTAAGAACGTTTTGGGAAACTCACCCCAGAAAGACAATGTCGAAGAAAATTCAGCAGCTGTATGATGAGGAAAGAATTAAAACAGGTTATTGTGAAGAGTGCCACAAATGTGGCTCTGACTGGGGATCACTGGACCTCTGTTAGCAACAAGAATGATCTTGGTGTGACAGCTCATATTATAGATGATGAATCTATAGATGATGAAGATCCAGTCATTTGCTTTAAGCATGCAGAAGACCATTTCTAGGCACTATGAAGATGCCTATGGCAGAGGCCTGGGAAATTAAAGAAAATCTACCATCTAAAATGGTATTAAAAAACATCTTCTGATTTACTTCAATTCTTCCAATATCCTGAGCAAAACTCCCTAAATTAAACAACATTTTTGGTCAGAATTTCCAATGTTCTGAACTGTTTTCTGCACACTACACATATATTGGTCTTCGTAGTAGACTGGTGGAAAAATAATCAATCAATCAATCAATCAAAGTTTATTTGTATAGCGCTTTTCACAACACATGTTGTCACAAAGCGCCTTACAGGATTTAAAAGGTTAACAATACTACGGGTCCAGAACCCTAATGAGCAAGCCAAGGGCGACAGTGGCGAGGAAAAACTCCCTAAGATAGTGGGGAATAGGAAGAAACCTCGGGAGAACCAAGACTCAAAAGGGAACCCATCCTCCATTGGGCGGCCCGTTAACACACAGATTACACAAAATACAGACAAATACACAAGTCACACACAAATCACACAATCAGACTAAAGGTAAAAATGAAAGTTCTGGGTTATGATATTGTCACTGTAAATGTCTGTTGATGAACGCCAGGCTTTCATTCCGTGTCGGAGCAGCGATGCTGGTGTTGTAGGCTCCGACTGCAATGTTACTCTCCAGGTGAACCTCGGAGAATATATAATATAAGATACGAGATGTAGTAAATATGTAACAGATTAATCAAAGGCCAAACTAAACAGATCAGTCTTTAATCGAGTTTTAAACATTGAGACTGTGTCTGAGTCCCGAATAGAGGCAGGAAGATTATTCCACAATTGTGGAGCTTTAAAAGAAAAGGCTCTTCCACCTGCTGTGATCTTTTTGATCCTAGGAACAGTTAATAACCCTGCGTCCTGCGAGCGAAGTGAACGCGCTGGATTATATTGTTCAATAAGTTCACTAAGATAGTCTGGAGCTAAGCCATGCAGCGTTTTATATGTTAATAAAAGTATTTTATAGTCAATACGGAATCTAATTGGCAGCCAGTGTAATGACGATAGTACGGGACTAATGTGATCAAACTTTTTAGTTTTTGTTAAAACTCGTGCTGCTGCGTTCTGAACCAGCTGGAGTTTGTTTATCGATTTACCAGAACATCCAGCTAGGAGACTGTTGTAATAATCTAAACGAGAGGATATGAATGCATGGATTAGTTTTTCTGCATCACTAATATTTAATATGTTTCTAATTTTGGCAATGTTGCGCAAGTGAAAGAACGCTACCCTAGTTTTATTATTAATATGTGTATCGAACGAGAGATCTGGGTCTATTGTGACGCCCAAGTTCTTTACCTCTGCGCTGGGGGTTATAGTAAAAGAATGTAGATTCAATGCTGCATTATGTATCATGTCTCTCGCAGCCCTAGACCCAACTATTATCAATTCTGTTTTATCGGCATTTAGTGCTAGAAAGTTACACGCCATCCAATGTTTTATCTCTTCTACACATTTCTCAATCTTACTGTTTGCGCCTAAATCATCGGGTTTTGCCGATAAATATAGCTGAGTGTCGTCTGCGTAGGAATGGAAACTGATGTCATGCTTATGCATAATTTCGCCTAAGGGTAACATGTACAGTGTGAATAGAAGTGGTCCTAGGACTGTCCCTTGTGGGACACCATATTTAACCTGGACAGATTTAGAGGTTTTATTATTAACACTTACACATTGGAAGCGGTCAGTTAAATATGATCTAAACCAGGAGAGTGCGACTCCTTTAATACCTACTGTGTTTTCTAGTCTATCCAGCAAAATGTTGTGGTCTACAGTATCAAAAGCTGCACTAAGATCCAACAGTATAAGGAACGAGACGAGCCCATTATCGGCCGATATTAGTAGATCATTCACTACCCTGAGTAAAGCTGTTTCAGTGCTGTGGTTTGGTCTAAATCCTGATTGGAACTTTTCATGGATACTATTTGATTGGAGATATTGGTTTAACTGATTGGAAACTGCTTTTTCTAAAATTTTAGAGATAAATGGGAGATTAGAAATGGGTCTATAGTTGGCTAAAATCTGCGGATCGAGATTCTGTTTTTTAATCAAGGGTCTAATTACGGCGCATTTTAATTGTTTGGGCATGTAACCTAGGTTAAGGTAGGAGTTAATCATATTAAGTAAGGGCCCTGCAGTGGCTGGGAGTAGGTCTTTAAATAGACGGGTTGGAACTGGGTCAAATATACATGATGTAGGCTTAGACGAATTAATCAGTGTTGTGAGCTCTTTTTGCGATATAGGATTGAAGATATTTAGCTCAGTAATATTTTTGGATGCATAGTTACTAATAGCTGAACTACTGGGGTTGGATTGGAGGTTAGGCTGCGATGTATTATGACTCTGTAGTCGGATATTATCTATTTTATTATTGAAAAAGTTTAAAAATTCATCGCTAGTGTGTGTAAGTGCTGTGTTAGAACTAGTGTCGTTGATATTTCTTGTTAGTTTAGATACCGTCGCGAAGAGAAATCTAGGGTTATTCTTGTTGTTTTCTATTAGTGTCGAATAGTATGCGGCTCTAGCTTTTATTAGGGCATGTTTATATTTGACTATGGCGTCTTTCCATGTGATTCTAAACACTTCTAGTGAGGTGGATTTCCATTTTCGCTCCGCTGCTCGAGCTGCCTGTTTTAGAAGACGAGTGTGTTCGTCATACCATGGTGATAGCTTTTTCTCCCTAATTAATTTTGTTTTAATTGGAGCTACACTGTCTAAGGTATTGCTGAGTGTGGAATAAAACTGTTGTGTTGCCTGTTCCAATTCATTGGGCTGCAGTGGCATAGTGTTCGGTAGCTCTGGCAGTAAGTTTATAAATGTTGCTGCAGTGTCGGATGTGATAGTGCGCGTGGTTTTTGTATGGCGCATCTGATGTACATTGTATAAAGTCATTTCATATATTAGTAAGAAATGATCTGAAATGGCGTCATTTTGGGGGATGACACCAGATGTTCTATGTTTAATCCGTAAGTAAGTATTAAGTCTAAGGTGTGTTTACAGCGGTGGGTAGGCCCTGTCACATTTTGGGCTATACCTACTGAATCTAGTATGGAGTCGAACGCAATTTTCAGTGGGTCTGATTCATTTTCATAATGAATGTTGAAATCACCCACAATTACAAATCTCTCGATGGTTAAGACTAGTTCCGAAAGAAACTCAGCAAATTCCTGAAGAAATTCTGAGTAGGGACCCGGCGGTCGATAGATGGTCACTAATTTCAGCTTTGTTTTATTGCCTATAAGATTATTGCCTATTTCACCTATCAAAGCCTCGAATGAGTTAATAGAGGTGGTTGGTTTTACAGTAAAACCTATGTCTGTGTCATATATTGTGGCTACTCCACCTCCACGCCCTGTGATACGGGGCTGATGAACATAACTGTATCCAGGAGGAGCTGCTTCATTAAAACTTACATATTCGCCTACTCTAGCCCATGTTTCTGTTAAACAGAGTGCATTTAGTCTGTTATCTGAGATTATTTCGTTTACTATCACAGCTTTTGATGCAAGCGATCTAATGTTTAAAAGTCCTAGCCTTAGCTTAATATTGCTGCTCACTTCATGTTGATTATTTAATTTGATTTTAATTAGATTTTTAAAACATATCGCCCTGTTATTCTTATACCTGCCATGGCTAACAGACACAGTCTCAATGGTTTGGTAGTTAGGGAAGTAAGTTCTACTTAGCTGATTTGCGTGGTTTGTTGTGGCTGGTCAGGCCCGACGTTGCACGTCCTCGATGTTCCTGGAGAGGACTGCCGAGCCTAGGCGACTGGGGTGAAGTCCATCTCGTTGGTAGAGTGATGGACGCTCTCGGTGTAGCGGATACATATGTTAGTTTATGGATTATGAACGGGGCACCATCCTGATTGCTCAGGAACCAGTATTGTGATAACGGAGTTAGGTGGAATATGGTTTGATCAGTCTCATTACTAAAGGGTTAAGTTCTGGTTCCGCGCAGTGACCTAATACCATCGACCAAAATATGCATTTACCACCGTGACCAGATGAATAAATGTCCTCATTTATTAAATGGTTAATATTACAATTGATACAAAGCATATGAATGATTTGGCTCAAATTGAAACTAAACCTATATGTGAATCTACTAATTTAAACCAGGGATATAATAGTGAACAACAAAGAATATAAAATTAAACAACAACAGCGAATGATGCAGTTATCGACGGTCATGAGATTTAAATGTATTATATGACTATCCTAAGGCTTGCCTAACTAGCGTAGGACCCAGGGACGGACACAAGGTCTTTAGAGAGAGAATAGAAAAGAAGAAAAAGGACGTTTGGGCAGGTTAATGGTAACAGTATTTACTATTTTGGACTCCGGGAGAAATAGCAGCTGGCAACCCCAAAACAGCATATGAACTGAGCGTCTTACTTCGAAGGAGAGACGTGGTTACGCGGACCAACCGGTGCGCGTTCACGGTTCGTTTCTTGAGGCGGCTAAGGTCTGCGGAGCAGGTCACGTGAGACGGCTCGGGTCGCGGAGGCTTAGCGGTGACGTCACAGTCGAAGCTTGAGGGCGCAGACAAACTTGTGCAGATGACTTGACTGAGAAAGAAGATGAGCTTGACTTGAACGACTAGACGAAATAAAAGTACTTTTGACGACGAAACGTAGAATAAAGAAACTAAAATAAAATAAAGAAGAATCTTCTGTTGGACTCGGTGAGAGCGTTAGTTGCGGTTTCTTGGCATCGCTCTTCTGGACATTGCGGTGTTCGGCGTGAGTCCAGCGAACAGTCGCGATGGTTTGGCGTGTTCGAGTCTTTGAGTCTCGGCGACTCTGGCGAAGTTCTCCAAGTCTTCCCAAATTACCAGGCTGCCAAGCTCATTGTTTCGCTTCGAGCTAAGGCTTTTAAAACAAGTTTTAGGGGCGTAATTGTAAGGCGCTTTCATGTTCATCAGGCCATTGACCATTGGCCTTTATTAATGAATATTCATGACCTCTGCCCAGACAGGGGAGAGAAAGAGAGAGAGAGAGAGGGGGAGAGCGAGGAGTGCCCGTCTTTCCAGGTCTAGTTAATGACTTAACCAAAGAAGACAGATTAACACAATTCGAAGACAAAGTAAACTAATCCTAAATAAATTGTCTTACATACTCTGCCTAAACAAGAACTAATTTGGTTCTATTAGTCTACACATTGAGCCATTCTCAATTTCCACTTTTGGACAACAAATGACATAATGCACAGACAGGCATAAATGTGAGGTCACATACGTACACATGAGAATGATTACATTCGATGAGTAACATACAAACTAATACATAGATATGCATCAATGTGGTGTGTTTATACAGTAACACGTATTCTAATAAGATCACTTAATAGTGAATACATGAAAGATCATAAGTTGTGTCTTTATATCAACCACATGGCACAGTGTTCACATTTAAATGGTCTTGTGGTCCTTTGTTCTTAAGGCTGGAATGCTGAATACTGGTTTCAAGAATAATTCATCTTTCCTTGTATGGAAGGTAGTCAAGTTCGGTGTCTCTAGACTGCATTCGCCGAGCTGGTTGATGTAGGCTGAATCCCAATTCTGTGTACAGATCAGATTTGGAGTTACAGAGATCTCTGAAATATTTGTATCTTCAGCTCTGGATTATAACACAGGACATAGAGTGGGTTTAAACTGTGGGTGATCAGATAAGGTTGGAATTTAGAGGTTTATGGTCCTTCCTGACTGTGGTCCCAGTGTCCTTCGACGAAGGTTGGTTTTGACCAGCCTCTCTTAGATGGCCTCTCTCCCAAGCTCAGGAGATCATAAGGTCAGCATTGTAGGCTTTTGGGAGGTAAACACCACTATGGATGTGGGTCCTTTGGGGCCTGTTGCTGTGTAAAGAATCAGTCTTTAAATTTACATGCAACCAAAGAGATGTGAGTCAGTTTCTCAGTTCAGTGGGAAAGGATTCCATTTTGGGTGTCACAGTGAAATGGCGTTTAGCTGTCTCCACTACATATCCCCCACTTGGTAGGGCATCCACGATAGTGGGTGGCATGCCACAAGATGGAGAGAGCTGAAGGATGCAGAGCATAACATGACACCAACATTCACATGCTTTATTGGGGTTGCCTCATGAAGAGAAGAGAAAGATAAAGAAATCATATAAGTAATAGGTTGGGCTAACTAGTATGACATTATCCTTATCTTGCACTACAAGGGTAACTCTAGGAGAACTAGGTCCTTATCCAGCTCATCTTCCCCCTGGTCATTGCCAGGGTAAGGATCTTTGCGTCTGACAAACTTGACTAGGTGGCTGGTACATTCGTCTAACTGGGTTTGCAGGATCCGAGTTCGCATTAGGTAGAAGTAGGCTATATTAAAACTAACACGTATCCTAACCCCACAACGGTGGCTAGTACGTTGTCTGGGGTTGACCAGGAATAGGAGATAGGTTGAGAAGGGGCGATAGGTAGGGACGCGATTTCCTTCAATACATTTCCTACTGGGGTCAAGTCAATCACTTGGGTACCTTCATACATGTAAGGGTATGTGTTTCTAGTTCTAGGCGGTGTTTCGCAAAGAAGTCAGTTATTTCTATTTCACTTTCATATTGATCAGGGTTTAACTGATACAGAGCCAAATCTCCGACATGCAGTATAGCTTTGGAGGCTTTAGAGGTGACGGTGACAGGGCACTGCGCACTGTTCATCAAAAATCAGAGGCCACGAATACCATTAGTACTATCACGTATAAACGATTTGGACGGTAGTGGATGTCTTTGACTTACGTACCCATGCATAATTTGGAAGAGTAAATTTGGTAGAGGTTTTCTGTAAACACTATGGGTAAGTTAACTAGGGAGATTGGTTCCCTATCTTGAGGGTTGCCATATATTAGAACCACACCACCTAAAGTATAGGCAAAGTGAGCCCACAAATCTGTGGAGGTTCCTTTAGTAGCTTTGGTCAAATTGTGTTGTACCAAAAAGAGAGGTACTAAATATGGAGGGGTTCTTCCCCTAGCAGAGCTATCAACGGAAGTGCGGATTCCACGCCACATGTCTGAAATAAGTGTGTTTATCAGTTGGGTGTGAGCATCATCAACATGTAGGACAGAGAGAAGCATATTAGCTGTTCATATGGTCTTATTTAAAACGATGCTGTAGGTGTTAAGCACTAAGACAGTGAGGTCGTTATAAAGCTGAATTTCAGGACTGCACTCAGCCAGGTCATCCTACTGAGATAATTGTACATCGTTAAGCTTATGCATATCATACGTTGTTTAACTATTTAACTACATGTTGGGCTAAGGGTCACCTTAGGGTTCACCCCCACTAAGTGTCTAGAGCACAAAGACAGCTTGGTTAGCACACATTGTGGGTGACATAATGGCCAGAGTAGAGTATGGATGAAGAGTTGTAGATAGCTCTATGGGATTTCTTTCTTTAGATTTTGTTCTCTAAGGTGGTCTTATGGGCTTTGATTTGATCGTGGTGAGCCCAAATAAAGTTGGATCCCCCCTTTCTGGAGGAACTTTGATTCGGTGGAGGAGTTCGTCAGTGATGGTGTGGGGCCCTGTGTAGTTTGAATAGGACTTATGAGCTAATTTCTCTGTGCATTGTCTGGCCCTGCCTGTAGGTGTGACGAACATAGAGGACCGCACCTTGTCCCCCACTTGGAACTCATGTTGGGATGCTTTGACGTCATAATAAGCTTTGCGTCTTCTAGCACTCTTTCTGAGATGTTGTTGTGCAAATGTGAATGTAGCCTTGCGGCGTTTGTGGAGGTTTGACCACAGAGAGGTTAGTCCTTGTTCTTGTCTTGGGGCTCTGTGAGTCAAAACTGAGGGCTGAAACTGGTGGCATACCAGGCAGTCTTTGATGTGGTTTATCCCATCTTTTATCATGCCAGGCCAGTAGGCAACTTGTTGCAGTGCTTGAGGTGTGGCCTTAACTCCTTTGTGGCCTTCACATGGAGAGTCATGGGCATGGATCAGCATTTCCCCCCTTTGGCTTCGAGGGACCACGAGCGCAGGTGAAGTGAGGGCCTCGGAGACATACGTAGGCAGGCCCTTGACTAGACAGAGTGAGGATCGAGCACTAAACAAGTCACTAAGGTCAGGAACAGTCTTACTGTCAGGTTCTAGAATGTCATGTGTCAGGGAATCGGAGAGGTAAAGAACCATTTTGTGATCAGCCGGATCTTGGGCCTGTAAGGCGAGGAGATCTGAATCTGACAATGCAGGTTGAGTTGATGCAGACTTGAGTTGGATTGATGGTTCTGTTTGTGACCTCATACCCACCAGTACTGATGGGTCGGGAGGGAGAGAAAAGTCTGTGGCATCTGCGTCTAGGTCTTGCCCTGGACTACATGGATGTTCTAGAGACCCCCCTGTAAGTTCTGTTGAAGATGGAACCATATTGATGATTTGCTGCAAGTGTTCTTTTCCTGCAGTTGTCTTTAGGTCACCTGGAAAGGTGTCTTGATTTGCGAGACACTTGTTAGGGGGCCAGGTAGGCCGTGGAGTGTCTTGCTTCGGTTTAGTCAGTTTTATATCTGTGATGCCTGGCGGCTCCCAGAGGTGGCCAGGTATTGTGGCTTGTATCTCCAATGTGTGGCACACTGACGAGGGACTAGGTAGGGAAGCTGGTAATGGTTCCCGGACTTGTGCCCAGATTTTTAGCTGTTTGGAATCAATCAGTGGCTTGAATCGGTTAAGGAGATCCTTGCCAATGAGAAAGGGGATGGTCTCCAGGGGAGAAATGTGAACCGGGTGAACGAGGTTCATTGGGCCAATAGTCAGATGGATCCAGACTATTTTGTCCACTGCTATGCTTGTGTGTGAGTAGGGTTGGACATTCAGGGGGTAACTTTGAGGCTGTAGCTCTTTGTTAGCTTTCCTCGTTATGGCTTTAACCTGATGGAACAGAGTGGTGGACATCAAGGTGAGGTCAGATGCTGTGTCTAACAGAGCTTCCTGAGTTAATGAATTTTCTAACTTCACTGACAGGTGGAGTTTGCGTGCAGCTCCTTTCTCACTGAGATGGCCTAGGAACTGTTGGAATGGAGGTTCACCTTGGATGATGGAGGGATCCTCCTGGCCGAGTCTTTCTTTTGGGTCTAATTGTACAACTAATACTGTCTTATGAGGGGTGGAGTTCACCTCTTCTTGAGGGGGGATATTAGTGGTCTTCCCCCCACCATATGGAGTTGGTGGGCAATAAGGCCTGATCTCTGTTTCACTGGAATTTTTGTAGAGTTCTTGTTTTGCTCTCTGGCGTTGTGGATGAATTTGTAGTCTGGGACTTTCTTCATTCAACGCTGTGACGGAGAGTGGGTCAACCTTAGGGGCTTTAGTGGCTTGAAGGGTTCCCGCTATTCGTTTGATGAACTCTAGGTCTTCTTGGCTCATGTTTCCAAGGGGGTTGTTGTTGTCAGTGGCTTTATCTCTGGGCTGTAGATCTATTTTGCAGTGAGTTTTACCATGCCTTTCCTCAGTTTGACCTGGATGACTATCATATTGTGGCTTGTTGTGTGAATATGATTTCATCTTTGGAAGGGTGTTGTTCCCTCTGTAGTTGCTGTGAGTTTGTTCTCCGTTCTGAGGGTCTGAGAACATAGCTTGGTGCTCTCTGGAGGAGCTTCGGCTGGTAGTAGAGTTGGACCAGTCTCTGTTTTGATCCCTCCAGCGGGATTGAGAGTGTCCGTGGCCTTCGTCAGGTGTTCGGTATTGGGGGCGTCCTCTGGCCTCATGGGTCAGGGACGAGCCTGAGGGCTCCAAACCTGGGGCCTCTTCAAGCTCCAACCGTGGGAGTTTGGAATCTGAGTTCTGGACCTTTGGAGGTTTGGACCGCTTTTGGGTATGTTTGATGAAACCCTTAATGGCTAGATTACGAAGCTGTCGGCTAGATAGTGTTTGAGGACAGGCTGCCACTCCTAGCTGGTGGCTAGTATTGGGATGGAGGTTGTGGACAAATAATGTCTTGAAGTTCATGTCTTCCTCCATTCCAGGTTCATTGCGAGACCCAAAGTAGGCCTGACGGATGCGGGAATAGTATTGTTGAGGTGATTCCTGCCTTTGCTGTTTTGTTTCCATAGCGGCTATCAATCCCGTCTGATGTAAATGGTTGGAGAATTCGTCTTCTAATGCATGGCAGAGCAGGTTATAGTCTGCTCTTATCTGGAGAGACTGACGTTCAATGAAGCTACTGACCTCCCTGCTAGATGTCACCTTTATGAGGTACACCTTGTCATCTAGAGTGGCGCAGGGGAATTTTCTCAGGTAGTATTCAATGTCTTTTAAGTACATGCTGACATCGTTATCACTATTGGGCTTTGGTTCGAAGCGGATGATGTTACGTGCTATTTTGTCCAGCTCTCTGTCAGAGGGTCTTAGAGGCAGGTAGCCTCCTGGCGACTGGCCTTCTATGGAGGACCCGAGGCTGGCTAGGTCTGTGTGGCCAGGCCTGCTTGGAGGGACTGAGGGGTGTCCTGAAGTGAAAGCATGTGTGGTAGGCAGCCCTGTATGCCTTGTTGGGCTACCTTGGTGGCTGGATGCGGGACTCTGTCTCTCCGGGTAAGAGTTTTCCCACTCAGGTCTTCTGCTCTGTTCAGGGTTCAGGGAATGATGTCTTTCGTTCCGGTAAGCGGTGGAACTTCTCTCCGGGGGTCCCCTTGGTTGGGGTGGATTCCATATTTTAGACTTAGCGCCTGCAAGTTCGATCTCTAGTTTGCGCTGATTTTGTTGTGACACTAACAAATCATATTTGGTCTTTGACAATTCTGACATGAGTTGTTGTTTCTCAAGATCCATTTCAGCTTGCATCTGATTTCTGAGTTCGGCTGCTTCAATGCCATCTCTCTTTAATTGGGTGATCTCTTGGAGGTGTACTTGGGTGGCATTATTGAACTTCTTTTGCATTTGATCTCTTTCATTATAACTGGCTTTAAGCTGTGCGATTGCCAGTAGGGCTATTTTACTTATAACCTCGTTTAGCTCTCTACCCTTGAGGGTTTTAGTTATATGGGATACGACACAGTCAGTCATGAGGTGTGTCAGTCTGGTGGGGTCAGCTTGTTGAACCTCCTCTAAGTAGCCAGGGACTATGTCTTTGGTTAGTTCCTGCAAGGTGACTTCTACATCTCTCATGGTGTCGTCTCTCTTTGGGGCGCTTGCCTGACCTGACTTACTCATGGTGTGTGAGTTAGGTTTTATCTGCTAGAGTTTTGACTTGGGTCAGCTAGATCTGATGGTGTTTGAAGGTAGTTATTGCAAGATTTTCTAGCGTATGTGGGTAGTGGTCTGACCCGTATGTAAATAACAAAACAAACAAAAGAAAACAGATATGTGTATAAGACTAAATAGAGGATTATAAAAGTATGGTTAAATGTGCTTTAAATGATTGTTTCAGTAATACTTAGTGAAAGTAAAAGAATTAAAACAACAAATAGGACAAAATGTGTATACAAAAAGAAAATTATTTAAAAGACTAGATACGTGGGAAGTATTTGGTTATATGGGATTTAATGTAAGTTCCAATTTAAATTAAAATTAAAATTTCACTTAATACTATAAAACAAGAACTGTTGAGCTGTCTTTGCTCTAGGATTGTGGGGTTGATTAACTTTAGTCACTTTATTACTAATTGGTAAAAGTGGATCTAAACAACAATAATATTAATAACTCAATATTAATCACTTCTATACAATGGCTTTATATGGTACAGTATAACACATTATACTACTTTAACTAGGTACATAAACAGCATGTGGCATTTAAATCTTTAAAGCAATTTCTATTTAACGCTTCACTTGTATTGACATTCCATGTGCAGCCGCACGATGGAGACACAACGCTACGTTTCAAAAGGCAAGGGTTAGCTTTCCAAAGCTAACCAGTTTAGCTATTGTTTCCTCCCTACTGGGGAGCGTGTCAACAGTGACGTGTCTACACGTTGTCTAAACAATTATACTTAATTAACAATGTGTGGCTTACCACGCGAGGGAGACAAAGAGTTCGCTTTCAAAACACAGTAGGCTAGCCTTAGCAGGCCAGCTAGCTAGTTCAGCTAACAGGTTCCCTTTCCGCTAGGGAACAAGATACGTCAGAGGTGACGTATCTTAGCACCGCTTACCCAAGCGGGTCTCAGCGCTGCTTTAGTTTGCGTTCAGTTTAACTTAACCTCAGAAGGAGGTACACTGATCTCAGACGACCGCGTCTAGAGATGCAATAGTTTAATCTTTTCGTTAGTTAAGCACTTAAAAAAAAACAGCAGCAGCAAGAGCACCGCTGCGTTTCCACAATTACAATCAATGTTAAAAATTTAATCACAATATCAACTACTTGTTCAAAGGTTAATTACGACTCATAAATATTTAATTAGCCATGGGTTCATCGTTGAGCAACGACCGCGCTGTGGCATTCACAAATACACAATTTACCGTGCGCCTAAGCGCCACCTGAAAGGATTAAATTGCAATTTGTGGCTCTCGGGCTCTGGCTTAAGATGCTGGAACTCGCAGCTTTCTCAAGTTGTCCGACAAGACAAGATATTAACTTCGGATAAACGCGAAGGAGAATCTCTCGCCTTTAACTCGTATTTCCAGGGTTTGTCCGTTGTCAGGCTAGGGCCGAACCTTGTCCCCGAAATATCGAGCTTGGTCACTTCAGACAGAATTTACGGTACCCGCGTAAACTCAGCTTATGACCGAGATATAAACTTAAAGTTGGTAACCGCAACTTCAATTTTCTACCTCTTTTCCTACAGAAAATTTCAAATTTCCTACAGAATTGCACTAGGGCAAGTGCGCTGCAGCTAATTTACAAGAAGCTTCACAGACATAACACGACGTGGAACATTTAACATAAAACACAAGTCATTTGCTCACATTCAACCAGTAAAGACACGGGATTATGGAAATAATTAATAACGGTAGCAGTACATTTCTGACCAATAGCTAGATATGACAACGGAACCCTCACACGGGCAGCACCATTATATGTAGCGGATACATATGTTAGTTTATGGATTATGAACGGGGCACCATCCTGATTGCTCAGGAACCAGTATTGTGATAACGGAGTTAGGTGGAATATGGTTTGATCAGTCTCATTACTAAAGGGTTAAGTTCTGGTTCCGCGCAGTGACCTAATACCATCGACCAAAATATGCATTTACCACCGTGACCAGATGAATAAATGTCCTCATTTATTAAATGGTTAATATTACAATTGATACAAAGCATATGAATGATTTGGCTCAAATTGAAACTAAACCTATATGTGAATCTACTAATTTAAACCAGGGATATAATAGTGAACAACAAAGAATATAAAATTAAACAACAACAGCGAATGATGCAGTTATCGACGGTCATGAGATTTAAATGTATTATATGACTATCCTAAGGCTTGCCTAACTAGCGTAGGACCCAGGGACGGACACAAGGTCTTTAGAGAGAGAATAGAAAAGAAGAAAAAGGACGTTTGGGCAGGTTAATGGTAACAGTATTTACTATTTTGGACTCCGGGAGAAATAGCAGCTGGCAACCCCAAAACAGCATATGAACTGAGCGTCTTACTTCGAAGGAGAGACGTGGTTACGCGGACCAACCGGTGCGCGTTCACGGTTCGTTTCTTGAGGCGGCTAAGGTCTGCGGAGCAGGTCACGTGAGACGGCTCGGGTCGCGGAGGCTTAGCGGTGACGTCACAGTCGAAGCTTGAGGGCGCAGACAAACTTGTGCAGATGACTTGACTGAGAAAGAAGATGAGCTTGACTTGAACGACTAGACGAAATAAAAGTACTTTTGACGACGAAACGTAGAATAAAGAAACTAAAATAAAATAAAGAAGAATCTTCTGTTGGACTCGGTGAGAGCGTTAGTTGCGGTTTCTTGGCATCGCTCTTCTGGACATTGCGGTGTTCGGCGTGAGTCCAGCGAACAGTCGCGATGGTTTGGCGTGTTCGAGTCTTTGAGTCTCGGCGACTCTGGCGAAGTTCTCCAAGTCTTCCCAAATTACCAGGCTGCCAAGCTCATTGTTTCGCTTCGAGCTAAGGCTTTTAAAACAAGTTTTAGGGGCGTAATTGTAAGGCGCTTTCATGTTCATCAGGCCATTGACCATTGGCCTTTATTAATGAATATTCATGACCTCTGCCCAGACAGGGGAGAGAAAGAGAGAGAGGGGGAGAGCGAGGAGTGCCCGTCTTTCCAGGTCTAGTTAATGACTTAACCAAAGAAGACAGATTAACACAATTCGAAGACAAAGTAAACTAATCCTAAATAAATTGTCTTACATACTCTGCCTAAACAAGAACTAATTTGGTTCTATTAGTCTACACATTGAGCCATTCTCAATTTCCACTTTTGGACAACAAATGACATAATGCACAGACAGGCATAAATGTGAGGTCACATACGTACACATGAGAATGATTACATTCGATGAGTAACATACAAACTAATACATAGATATGCATCAATGTGGTGTGTTTATACAGTAACACGTATTCTAATAAGATCACTTAATACTGAATACATGAAAGATCATAAGTTGTGTCTTTATATCAACCACATGGCACAGTGTTCACATTTAAATGGTCTTGTGGTCCTTTGTTCTTAAGGCTGGAATGCTGAATACTGGTTTCAAGAATAATTCATCTTTCCTTGTATGGAAGGTAGTCAAGTTCGGTGTCTCTAGACTGCATTCGCCGAGCTGGTTGATGTAGGCTGAATCCCAATTCTGTGTACAGATCAGATTTGGAGTTACAGAGATCTCTGAAATATTTGTATCTTCAGCTCTGGATTATAACACAGGACATAGAGTGGGTTTAAACTGTGGGTGATCAGATAAGGTTGGAATTTAGAGTTTTATGGTCCTTCCTGACTGTGGTCCCAGTGTCCTTCGACGAAGGTTGGTTTTGACCAGCCTCTCTTAGATGGCCTCTCTCCCAAGCTCAGGAGATCATAAGGTCAGCATTGTAGGCTTTTGGGAGGTAAACACCACTATGGATGTGGGTCCTTTGGGGCCTGTTGCTGTGTAAAGAATCAGTCTTTAAATTTACATGCAACCAAAGAGATGTGAGTCAGTTTCTCAGTTCAGTGGGAAAGGATTCCATTTTGGGTGTCACAGTGAAATGGCGTTTAGCTGTCTCCACTACATCGGAAACTCTCCCAGTTGTCGACGTAGTCCACGCCGGCGCTGCTACAGGTGTCCCGGAGCCAGCTGTGGAGACAGAAAAGACGACTGTATGACTCGCACCCTCGCCGGAACGTTGGAAGCGGACCGGAGACAACAAGCCTGGCCGACGTCTTCTTCCGCGCGGTGTCCAGAAGCGAGCGGTAGTGCTCCTTCAGGATATCGCTGCGCCGGGCGAAGGTGTCGACAGCCCCCACGTGAAGGACGACGATGCCGAAGTCGTCTCGCTGCTTCAGCGCCGAGGGAAGCCGCCTGGCCACGTCCAGGACACGAGCGCCTGGAAAACATGACACAGTGGGGGTTCTTTTAGCGCCTGGCAGGTGAATCTTTACGTGTCGAGTTATCGAGTCGCCGATAACAAGGATACCGCCCTTATTCTTCTTCGGTGCCGGCGCTGGTGAGGGTGGTGTCGGACGCAGGGGTGAGGGCGAGGCGGAGGACCTGGAGCTGAGCACCTCGAACGGATTCGCAGAGGAGAAGTCCGGCTGAGGTAGGGGTGACGACGCCGGGTGCCTTCCGCGTCCTCGCTGGCGCTCCCAGCCTGGTGCCCGGGTCAAGATGGCGGTCGCGCTGAGCCGCCGTGACGAGGGAGTGGAGACGGCCGAGTAGGCAGCGTCGCGGGCGGCCTCGAGCCTGGTCTTCTCCTGGGTGAGCTCCGCTTGCTTCTCCAGAAGACGCTGGATCTGCCGACCCAACTTGTCCAGCTCCGAGCCGAGCTTGACGAGAGCCCGTTCCTCCGCGGTAGCCATGAAAAACAGGGAAGACAAAACAGAGGGAGAAAGAAAGAAACGGGGAGAAAACAGGGAGAAAAAAGAGACGAGAAAACAGAAACGAGATAAAATAATCAGATGTCGGTAAGTGTATTATACTGATTTAGAATTGTAGTGTTTAATGTAAGTGTATTAGGCTATAGCTAAGCTATGCTAATGTGATACGTGAATCCGCGTTTGCGTGCGAGCGTGCTGCCGTGCGCCGGTGAAAACAGGAAACAGGAGTGTCGTCACAGTGTCGTCACTTTGATTGATTGATATATATATATATATATATATATATATATATATATATATATATATATATAAATAAATAATATTATATGAAATTATATAGTGTTATGCAGGGTTAATATGCTTCTCCTACGTGTTGTGATCGGAAAGAAACAGTATGGACCCTCTTGACAGTACGGTCCAATTATATCTACATAAAAGAAACCAACACGACTTTAGCGAACTAACCATTCCTCGGTCATTACCGGGATGGCGATTCTTGTGACCAATGTTGGCCTTCCGTGATACCCGGGGAGTTTCACTCTGGATTTTTTACTCTATCTTGATACAGAGCTGTAATTAACTCCTTACCCTTCACTCCCATCCTCTCTTCTCTCTCCCCATCTCTCGCCCCACCCACGGTGATAGCCAAAATTCCATCCCATGCTCACAAGGTTCAAAATAAGAGAATCATTCGTGTTTCAAAATAAAAGTGCTCACATACGTTTTGTATCCCTTACATTGGTCTAGGGTTAGGGTTATTGTTAGTATTGGTCTAGGATTAGGGTTATCGTTTGTGTTGGTCTAGGGCAGGGGTAATCAACTATATTTTTCCGCGGTCCAATTTTGGCAGATAGCTCTGACCTGAGTGTCACGTTTAGCCCCTCCCTCCTCCCTAGTCCCGCCTAGCTTCCCCGTTCCCATTTGTTCCTCCCTCTGTCGGTCTTGTCCTCATCGTTAGCACAAACACCTGAGTCTCGTTTACCTCCCTTGTTTCAGTGTATTTAATCCCCGTGGTGTTTCACTCCCGTGTCGGTCTTTGTTTGTATTGTCCGCCTTGCTCACCTCCATGCTCTGTAACCTGTGTCGTTCCCAGTGTGCTGGTATGGTTAGTCCTGGCTCTGTCTTCCCTGTTGTAATTCTCTTGTGTCTTTGCTTATTCATTTAGTTGTTCCTGGTTAGTTAGGTCTTCCCTAGTATTTTGTACCCCGCCTCCCTGTCTCTCTGTTTTAGTTTCTTCGTTTGTTGTTTGTTCCCGTCTACCAGTTTTCTCTTTTGTAGTTAAACCTTGTCGTAGCCTTCGTTTTGCCCCTTGGTTCGTAGAGTTATCCCTGTGCGTTTAGTTTTGTTTTCCAGCTTTTTCAGTCCAGTTTATATTGTTGTTGTCATGCCTTTGAGTTGTTGTTTGTCTGTTGTCATATGTAAAGGAGTCCTTTTAATTTCGGAGCCCTTCCTCATAGTGTGTTTATGTTCGAATATTTCTAGTATTGTGTTCATTAGTGTTTTGTAAGGTACGTTACTTAGTTGCCGTGGTTATAGTGTTATGTTCGATCTAGTGTGTCTTCTTCTACCCTTGGTTATTCTCTCTGGTCCCCTTTGGTTTCTGTTCTGTTTAATAAATTATTATCTTTCTTGCAATTGCGTCACACCCGCCCCCGTGAATCATTACACTGAGGTCCGGGAGGCAGGGATGGCGAACTTATAGTTGTTGAGCGGGGGGGCTGGCGAACGTAACACACAAATAGATCAATAATAATTTAATAATTAAAAGAAAAAAAAACGATAGAGCAGGACTTTTTTGTTCTTGTCACGTAGGGCTACGCCCCCCTCTCCCGTGTGGGTGTTGTTCCTTGCCCGTTTATCCCGCCCTGCGTGTCTGTTGCCCTGGTTTCCCTCTGTCTGCCACCCGTGTCGTCATTGTGTTCAGTTGTGTCTAGTTTAGTCCTGTGTACTTGTATCTCTGTGTGCCCGTTGTCGGTTATTTGTGGTTTGTTCGGTTTTGTGGATTATCTGTCATCGCTGTTCTGGTATTTTCCGTCTCCGTTGTGTTTCTCCGTTGTGAATGGGTCTCCTGTTACGACTCCTGCCTGTCCTGTTGACCACTTGGACGCCTCTCCCGTTTTGACCCGTGTACAAACGACTTCGTCTATGGAATTCCCCTTATTAAATCTCGCCCTTCTCAGCGTTTGTGTCCGCCTCCTCGCTCCACAGCGCGCTACGCGTTACAGTTCTTTGATATGAAGGAGTTCAAATTCCTTTTTGCACTTTTTTATTAAGCAACTGTTTTGTCTTTGTTGCTTATTAAGGACATGTTAATGCATTTATATGCAGAAAATAGATGTATGTTGGTGCAATAAACATACAGATCTGAATTCATTTAAAATGTGTTCTTATTGAGAATAATTTGTAGTGTCTTTCATATCCAATTATTTGAAGTGCGTGGTCATGTGGCCCTCCAATAATAGTGCTGAAAAAATTTTGGCCTTCTTTATCATGGAAGTTGCCCATCCCTGGTCTAGGGTTAGGGCTGTTATGGCTACTCTAAGCAATAGCAAAACAGAGAAAAGGAGATGGAGAAACTGTAATATGGATAGTGGAAAAATAGTAAATATTTATTTACAACTGCACAGGGATGTATCAGGAATCAACCCAATGCTCAGAACAATAAACAAAATGTCTATTACAAAACCATATCAACTACCTTACCTACACATAAAGGAAATGAAATAAAGTACAAAACCTCCAGACATCCAGATAGTCATACACAGATCAATGGAAAGCATGTCCATATACAGATGAAATAGTTGTATGTCTATTAAACATGTGCATGAACATTTGTAAAAGACACATCATTGCATCGCTGAAACATTTCAAAAGGCCTATCTAGAACATAGATGTACGTTGGTTGATAAGACATTAAACACAACTGGACTGCCCTGTGTGTGTGTGTGTGTGTGTGTGTGTAGTAAGTGTCAAACAAAAAGTGTGTGTGTGTGAGAGAGAGAGGTTTTGTTCTCCAGTTGTGTGTGTAGAGGAGTGTGTGATTCCATGGAGACTCGGGTGTTGCTTCAGTACACAGGAGGTTATTCTAGCTCACACACACACACTGAGGAGTCAGAATAAACCCAAAACCCTGCATAGAGGGGCTCAGTGAATGTGGAGTGGAATGTGTGCAAGTGTGTGAGTGTGTGTGTGTGAGAGGAGACGCTGTAGAAGGACAGAGTGCCGGCCAGCCAGTCCAGATACACTCCTACTCTGTTGGAGCTGGAGGGGGCAGAGATGTGAGTGTAGTTATTATTGTGCCAGACAGAGTATCTGTTATTATAGCACCGCAGCAGCCAGGACTTTATATTCCATCCAAACTCACAGTCACTGCCTCCTTTCCTGCTGATTCCTTTATATGTCACTGCTATACCAGCATCTCCACTACACTCAACCTCCCAGTAACAGCGTCCAGTCAGACTCTCTCTACACATCACCTGATACCTGCCATCAAATCTCTCTGGATGACCAGGATACGTCTGCTGCTTCTTCACACACGTCACCTTTCTGTTCCCCTCAGACAGAGAGAGATGTGTGTGTGCTGTGTTTGGGTCCAGTGTGAGCTCACACACATCTGCACACAAGAAGAGACATTAGAGGATACACACACATACTGTGTGTGTGTGTGTGTGTATCTGTGTATATGTATCTCTGTGTGTTTATGTATCTGTGTATGTATATGTGTATCTGTGTGAGGGTGTGCGTGTGTGTGTGTATTAACTACATAACTGCTGCTTACATTTTCTTAGTCCTGGTTTGAGTCTGATCTTCCCTGCATAATCCACTCTAAAGAAAACACACACACACACACACAGTTTTTTTTTATTCTGAAGGCTTTGTCCTGACAGAAATATATAAATAGAGGAAGAAAACTCTATTACTCACACACACAATTCTCAACTTCCCTCCCTCTGTCTGTCTCACACACATATGCACATAGATAACAGGACTGTCTGTCTGTTTCTTACACACACACATGCACCTAGATGACCATACTGTCTGTCTCACTCACACACACACACACACACACACACACACACACACACACACATGCACCTTCAGGAGTGCTATGTTCTATCTGGACACCAGAATGTTTTTCTGTGTGCACACTTATAAACCTAACCCTAACCGTAACCCTAACCCTTTGGTTAACGCAATGAAATCATAATTTTCTAGATTGCTGACTTCCAAATCTGAGATAATGTAACTCTACTCTACTCTGAGAGTTAATGGTACTCAACATGAGCTCAGTTCGTCTGCCTTGAACATTCAGTTGTTTTACCAGTGATTCAGTGCAGAAGCTGGCAGAACTGACAGGGTCTATGAATGCGTAGACTTCTACAACTCGGTCACTCTTTCTGGACTTCACTCTAACAGGAACTACGACAAGCACACAATCTTCTCCAGCCCCAGTACAGACACTTGTCTCATGAGGAAGAGCTGACAGAACCCTGGATGTGCTGGCATCACTAGTCACAGCTTCAACAGGCCTTTCCTTTGTACCTCTCTCCTCACTTGAAATGTGTAGCACACTGGGGTGTCTCAAAGCACAAATCTCACGTGTCATCTTCCTTTTACATTCCCTGCTCAAGTGACCTTTCAACAGACACCCAAAGCAGAATCATTTTTCTTTAAGAATGTTACTTTCTTTATGTGGTTTTTCCCAAAGTTTATAACTCTCTTACATTGTATGGTTCTTCTCACACTACAAGCATGGTTTTGTAAAAGCACGGTTGTATGACACATCACTCTGTGGCCTTGGTGAATCATCTTTGGGTCATTCCATGTCAAATCAACCAAAATTTAGATTGACCATCTCAGAATCCCTTCAAACTTTCCCCATTTGTAGGCAGATATGTTTCATGGGAAGATCCAAAGTATTTCTGTTCCATGTAGGGTTGTCACGATACCAAAATTTTGACTTCAATACCGATACCAACTGTAATATCACGATTCTCGATACCAAAACGATACTTGGAAGAAAAAAAAAACAATAAAAATATCTGAACATAACAACATGTGTTCTGGCATCTGCAACGTCTTCTGTTTCTCTATTAGTGATCTGGTCGTTTTATTTGATCTGCAGAATGCTGAGACCGTTCTACTGAGCCTGGACAGACAGGCTGCTACTCTGTCAATGTCCAAGGCTTTGTTTACTGCCAGGTGCAAATTGTGGACAAAACATGGGATCCAGTTGTATTGCTCAAATGCTTTGACATTATTAGAGGCATTATCTGTTGTTATTCCAGCCATGATGGATATGTCCAGCTTCCACTGTTCAGTTAAAGTTTCCTCAAGGGCCTCATGTAAACTCTCTGCAGTATGGTCAGTGTGCAGCACTGTACAGTCTAAACACCAAGACTGCATTTTCCATTGTTCTGTTATGAACTGAATGGTGACAGCCATGTATGCCTCTGCAGTTCTGCTTGTCCAGAGGTCTGTAGTACAAGCAAAGAATGAAACCTCGGCCAATTGTGCATCAACAACCTTGCGGATCTCACTGTACAGTTTAGGTATTTCGGTATACATGAAGTAATTTCTGCCAGGCAGGTCATACCTTCTGTCTAACTGCTGTATGAGATTTCTGAACCCAGTTTTCTCAACTGTATATACAGGCACCTGGTCCATGCAGATGTATTCAGCTACAGCTCTGCTAAGTCTTTCTGCTTCTTTAGAGGAGTGATCATATTTTCTCTGTTTGTCTAGCGCAGAGGTAATGGTAGCCTGACTATGTGAACCTGACGGGCGGGCAGAAGTTAAGTTCTGAATAAGGAAAATAAAGAGACAGAAGAACATTACAATGTTATGTTCATTTTAACACTCACTGCTCCATTTTATTAATCAACCGTTTACCGTTTTTAATAAGCCCATGTTCAGTGTAACGATCAAGCAGGCTACGTGCCTGACCACAGATTTGCGATGGAAACGCGAAAACGTGAACATCTTGTGTTCATGTTTCACAGCCAATGGGATAATGGAGAAATAGAGAAAACCAAAACAAAACTCCTGCACACTCCTCTCCGTGTTACCCTGTGTGCACACCACAAGCGATAAAATCGCTCTCCGTCGCCGAAGTAGCCATCACGCAGGCAGGCGGCACGTGACAGATATGCAAATCAGTATTTATCTCAGTATTTATTTATCTTTAATCTATTGATGACCGGACACACGATTATAAAGGAGTGCATAAACAGTGTGTGTGTATGATTTAATTGTTTAAAATTCTAAAAGGATAATATTGTCTATGACTAGACCTAATCCCTATCCAGGAAACCAAGCTTATCCCCTTCATAACACTGAAAAGGGTTAAACTTGGGCCCCGTCCACACGACGCCGGAGATTTTTAAAAACGGAGGTTTTTGTCTCCGTTTCAGCCGACTGTCCACACAAAACAGAGGTTTTCGTGTGGACGGAGAAAACGCATGTTTAGGAAAACGCTGACGTCACATAATGATTCTGCCCACGTCTTTTTTTTTTGTTTACATTCGCTCAGCTTGTTCAGCATGGACAGCTCCGTGATTGTTTTTGTTGTCTCTGCAATTAGCGGATTATTAACATGTTTACAGTTTAATTTAATGTTAGTTTCCCATTACATAACACAGCGGAGGCGCCTAAATGCGCTGCGTTCAGTTTTTTCGAATCCTCCTACCCGAAGGTACAAACCTTATCGTGTACGGCGATTCTGGAGAAGACAAATAAAGATAAAGAAACTCGTATCAATTTTCTTTTTAGACATTCTTCACGGGTGCACTGGAGTTGTTCAGCAATACATTTGTCTTCTTCTTCAAGTGTTTTGATGTCATTCTGTGGGAAGTACGACGATCATGTTAATTGCAGCGTTTCTGAGTGGTGTGCGTGTTGTGATACGCAGCCGTGTGGACGTAGATACTTTTGAAAATGGAGACAAAAACCTCAGTTTTTAAAAATCTCCAGTGTCGTATGGACAGTGCCTCAGAATTAGAGAAAATAATTTCTTCCTTAAATTGTACTACCTGCACATTAGACTCAGTTCCCTCAAAGTTATTAAAAGAGGTATTACCAGCTGTAACTGAACCTCTTCTAACTATAGTTAACTCATCCATTACAATAGGTCACATGCCCAAATCATGTAAATTAGCAATTATCAAACCTCTGATCAAGAAACCAAATCTTGATCCGACTGTGCTATCTAATTATAGACCCATTTCAAACACATCATTTATATCTAAGATCATAGAAAAAGCTGTTGCCCAGCAATTATGCCTATATCTGCATAGGAATAACACATTTGAAAAGTTCCAATCTGGTTTTAGGCCCCATCACAGTACTGAAACAGCATTAGTTAAAGTAACAAATGATCTCCTCCTTGCATCAGATCAAGGCTATGTATCACTGTTAGTGCTTCTTGATCTTAGTGCAGCTTTCGACACAATTGATCATAGGATCTTGCTAGAAAGGTTAGAATGCTGGGTTGGAGTCTCAGGCACAGCCCTTTCATGGTTTCAGTCTTACTTAACAAATCGCTATCAGTTTGTAGAGCTCAATAATATTTCATCCAAACATACAATGGTTAAATATGGGGTCCCGCAAGGCTCCATCTTAGGACCACTATTATTTACATTATATATGCTACCATTGGGCACAGTTATAAACAAACATGGTGTCAACTTTCACTGCTATGCGGATGACACTCAACTTTACATATCAGCCAAACCCGATGACAAACTCAGTTTAGGAAAAATTGAGGCCTGTGTAAGAGATATTAAATGCTGGATGTCTCTAAACTTCCTACAATTAAATGAGGACAAAACAGAAGTTCTCCTTGTGGGCCCTAAGGCCGCAAGACAGAAAATTCCAAATTGAATGCTTAATCTTGCAGACTATCCCATTACACCTGGCACAATAGCCAAAAACCTAGGCGTCATACTCGACTCCGACCTATCATTTGATAAATATATAGATAATACTACTAGGATAGCTTTTCTACATCTCCGCAACATTGCCAAATTAAGAAATGCATTATCACAGGATGATGCAGAAAAATTGGTGCACGCCTTTGTTAGCTCTAGACTAGACTACTGCAATTCACTACTGTCAGGATGTTCAAATAGGAATCTAAATAAACTTCAAATAGTTCAAAATGCCGCAGCTAGAGTTCTGACCAGAACTAGAAAATTTCAGCATATTAGACCAGTCCTATCAGCCCTGCATTGGCTCCCAGTTAAATTTCGTATTGATTTTAAAATTCTATTATTAGCATATAAAGCACTACACGGGCTTGCTCCTGAATACCTCCAGGAACTTATTTCCTACTATGAACCCCCACGTCAACTAAGATCACAGGGTGCTGGTCTGTTATTAGTTCCACAAATTAACAAGGTAACAGCAGGGGGAAGAGCCTTTTCTTATAAGGCCCCCCAGCTTTGGAATAATCTTCCTAAATGTGTCCGGGACTCTGACACAGTCACAATCTTTAAATCTAGGTTGAAAACCCACTTATTTAGTCTAGCATTTGATAATTAATATCCCCCTTAGATAAAGGTACAGGTCCAGGGGTTCATAGACGAAGGGTTTTATGGTAGACTGGGGTGCTGGTGCTGTCATCCTGTCACTGCTCGTGGTCACTCAAGTTTGTTGACAGTGCAGTGGACGGATGCCATTGTCTCAGAATGCCCCCAAGCCTATGTTACCTTCTGGTTCTGCCTTTTTTTTTAGCTAGGCTGTAATAATTTAACTTAGTGCCGGAGTTGCTGCCACACTCCAGAAATGTTTATAATTTTACCTGTCCTGTATATGTCCTCATACAGAGCTAATTTTCCCTGTTTCATTTCTCCACATGGCTGCCCGCCTGCTTGAGGTATAATGAGATGAGGAGAGACAAGCGATCCATCCTGGCCGGCCACCTCCTGCCTAACCGGATGCCTACACCATGATGGACATTATTACATCTTTTTCGGTCTAAATGGACATTATTGCATCTTTTACATTCTGTCTACATTCTGTCTATATTGTTGTTGTTGTCATGGTGACCGGTGTCGGCCAGAGGAGGATGGGCTCCCCCCCTGAGTCTTGGTTCCTCTCAAGGTTTCTTCCTCATGCAAAAACTAGGGAGTTTTTCCTTGCCACTGTCGCCCTTGGCTTGCTCACTGGGGGCTAGGACTCGGCACTTGTAAAGCTGCTTTGTGACAACAACTGTTGTAAAAAGCGCTATATAAATAAAATTTGATTGATTGATTGATTAGTAAAGCTACAGACAGAATGTATCTTGACTAACTACACTAACCTGTCGACTTCTCAGCTCTTTGTAGAGATCAGGGTGCTTGTCTGCTAAATGCTTAGCTAGGTTGCTGGTGTTCCCTCCTCTGCACTGGATAGACTTATAACACTGTTTACAAACTGGGTTTGTGGTGTTGGTCAGATTCCCCTCTTCATCAGCAATGTAAGCAAAATATGCCCACACTTCACTCCTCGCGCCCGTTTTGTCCACAAATCGCGGACAACATCTGTTATTTTAGCCGACGCCATTCTACGCTCGCTGCTGCTCTGCCGGCTTGCGCGTGCGTGTGGCGCTCAACCGAGTCATTTGTTCAGAACACTACGTTTATCTGAATCCTGCCACACCGACTGCTGCGGTGTGAATCAGTTTTCTTATGAACTGAATCAAATTGCGCCTACTAATTTGACTCATTTGAAGCTAGTGACTGGGCTATATACAGCATATACAGCCAAAGAACCGAATCGTTTGTGACGACGTAGTATCGAAAAAGAATCGAACCTTCGGTACACCGTGCAACTCTAGTTCCATGTTCAATATTTCATGAGTTACAGCCGTTTTTTGTAAACTACCCCCCCCCCCCCAGACGCATCTTTTGTGAAAGTGGCTAAATAGCAATAGTTGAATGTGAATATCTCTAAAACTATTACAGCTAGAAGGCTGAATTTTTTTGTATGTTTAGAAACTTGTATACTTGTAATTTATGTACTTTCTGGTGCTGTAAGTTGTGGTGCTGTCTTTATCTCATGGATGGAGTAGAAGAAGGCTGATCTATGTTTTATGTTTCAAAGTACTTCCAGTGGCAATGTTGAAGTAATAATAAAGTTGCCTGTATGTGGTCCAGTTTTTGCACAATTTGTCATATATTTTGCACAATTTGTCAAATATCCAATTTCACACGTACGGTACCCTTGTTTGGACACTGATTCACAAAATACCTATATTTATTTTTTCAATTTTTTGTTCTGTTATATACTTTGATATGTGCTGATTATATGGTAGAAAAATTGGAATGGCCTTTTTTGATATAGTGGTTTTATTCACCACTGAAAATCACCAATATCATGGAAAAATAACATTCAAAAAAGAGAAGCAAAACTAAATTTATGTTGTGCTAAAATGCAGTATTTACACAAAAAATTCATTTACACAAATTTACACAACTTCTTGGTTGATTTGACATGGAATGACCCAATAAATATAAAACCTGACGCTGAGTTAACATATGTTCAAGTACTTGATAGTCAACTGGCGCCATCTGGTGGAGCAATCATAGTTTTTCAGCTTCTCTTTTTTGAATCCGCTAACCCAGCATCAGGTTTTATATTTATTGGGTCATTCCATGTCAAATCAACCAAGAAGTTGATTAAATTTGTGTAAACTTTGTAAACTTACAGCACCAGAAAGTACCTTCTAGCTGTAATAGTTTTAGAGATATTCACATTCAAATATTGCTATTTAGCCACTTTCGCAAAAGATGCGTCTGGGGGGGGGGGGGGGGGGGGAGGGTTTACAAAAACGGCTGCAACTCTTGAAATATTGAACATGGAACAGAAATACTTTGGATTTTTCCATGAAACATATCTGCCTACAAATGGGGAAAGTTTGAAGGGATTCTGAGATGGTCAATCTAAATTTTGGTTGATTTGACATGGAATGACCCCTTTGCCATTGTCTGTTTTCATTTCTTCTACTCTAGTAGTGAAACTACTTCCTTGTTTTCCTAATTTCCTTGATTTTTCATTTTGATTCACTTTTGCAATCATTTTTTCACTTAGTACGAGGTTGAGATCTCTGAAGAGCAGGTGTTCAACAAAGTCCACCAGCTCGATGAATCTGACTCGTTTTCTCTGACACTCCTGGATGTCATATGCATGAACTCTCCATCACTCTCTTATTATAAATGGCATCTTGGCAATAATGGCTCTCATGTTGGTGGGATTGTCCATCTCTGCCATATAATCAATGTCCTCCATAGTGTTTCTATAACTCACCAAGAATACTGAGAACTTACTGAAAGCTTTTTCATCTTCAGTCCTAATTTGGGGCCACTTGAATGCCTTTTTAATCAATGCATCAGCCACTTTCAGCTCATTCCCATACTTGTCTTGCAGCAGACTGAGGGTCTTTGCATACCCACGTTGTTCTGGTATATGCAAACAACTCCTGTCCAAATCAGAAGCCTCACCTCTGGTGTACTGCTACAAAAAATATAGCTTATCTGCTTCATTTCCTGCTTAAGAGTCAATGGCATAGCTGAAAGCTCTTACAAAATATCTGAATTCCAGTGGATCCCCCTGTAATACTGGTACATCTTGTTGTGGTAATCTAAACAGATGTTGGTTCTTTGCAAGCAGCTCTGTAATGTCTGTTTGCCGTTGCATCATCTGATACATCTCTCTTGCTCCTTCATCATGTTGGGGTGTGGGCCTGGGCTGACTATGTAGTGACTATGTATGTTCATCGTAATCTGAGATGTCATGTAATGTTGCAATACGTTTCCTTTTATCTGCTTGCGATTGCCGTTCTTCAGTCTCTTCATATACTTTCATTCTGGCAGCAGAAGCCGTGAGCTCTGTCTCTATTTCCAGTCTTTCCTTTGCAGCTTTAATTTCAGCTTCTTTCAACTCTAATGTCTGTTTCTTTTCCAAAGCTGCCGCTTGCGCCATTAATGCGGCTCTATTTGCTTCTTCTTTCACACAGGCTGTGGTTGCACTCGACACCTTTGAAGTCTTTGACACCTCAGATATATTATCCATCGGTGTAATGTCTTCATCACATGCCTTGGCTTCAATCCATTTCTTAACTGAGCATAAACTGCCTGCACTGATCGGTCTTTGGCTGAAACCAATGTTGTTGGTCAACCTCCTTTTCACCGTTGCTTAAACATGAAGCTACTGCAGCATTGCATTCAACTAGTTCTGCATATAAATTTTTATACTTTGACTACGGTTTGCACCTCTTTGATGTCACATCACCACTATTCAAAAGTTGCTCTATTTCACTGAATTTGGCCATCAATTGACTTCTTCTGGTGTTTGTGAGAAAATGAAGTCTGCTCTCTGCTCCTTTAGCTGTTAGCACCCTCTGGCAGCAATCACGAGAATCGCTATTCACATCGTCCATTTCGCTAGTCATTGTTCGAGAATTTTTCCAGTATCTTCAAGGACGATGGGTTTGCCCTCAAGTGAACGAAATCCAGTCATAGCATAGAATTACAGTGGCGAACTTGAAGGTTGTGCAGGTTCTTGACTCTATTCAGATTATTTTATCTGAGTCATTTTCAACATTAGCAAGTTTTCGACTTTGATGTCATTGCAATATTCAATGTGTGCAGCGTGCGCGGGTCCAAATGGTATCCTAGTTAGTAACTGGCTCAATATCCACGTTTACTCACTCACTAAGGAGTCTGGTTGTCTGTTGTGTGTCTTTTATTTCTTCTCGTGGCTCAACGCATCACACATCCCATATGCAAACATGAATAATGTCTAGAAATAATACTCACGGTTGCTAGATAAAGCCAGATACAGCCAGAATAAGCCAGAAAAAACTAGATAAAGCCAGATAAAGTGAGTAAACAGCCTGACTAGAATTTCCTGTCGAGTTCCCACACTGCTTGTAGACACCTGGGCTCCATTTTGGTAGCATTGTTAGTTAGATAGTTTACTAATGTCATTTGTCAGTGTAGATGCTGGTAATAGTGATGGGCATTTGAAAATGTTAATTACCTGATTAAAAAAAAATAATTTAAACATAATCAGTGTTATGAATTATTCCTAAGATTCTGGATAACTTGATGGGGGCGGCACCCCAGCGCCCCCTACTGACGACCTGCCACTGGTGTCATATATGATACTGTATGTATTTTAGGAATAAGGCCATGTGTGTGTCATGTGTGCTGTTTCTATGTATGACACTGTTCTTCTCACATTTGGAGTGTGTGTTCACACACAGGGTGTTTAAGGGGATTCCTACATACCTGAGTGTGTCCAGTCTGCAGTGGGGATCCTCCAGTCTAGCAGAGAGCAGCTTCACTCCTGAGTCTCCTGGGTGGTTGTAAGTCAGATCCAGTTCTTTCAGGTGGGAGGAGTTTGAACTCAGAGCTGAAGCCAGAGAAGAAGAGCCTTCCTCTGTGACCAAACAACCAGACAATCTGCAGAATGGAGGGAAAAAGAGAGAGAGAGAAAGTGAGGGAGATGCATTTGCAGAGCAGCCAGTATGGGGCGCTAGAGAAGTCAGTAACTGTAGTGAAGGCTTCACCCTGTGCTATATAATAAACTACTGACATGGTGAGGTCTCATATCCATTCCTCAACTATGATCCTACACCACCAAACACCCTCCAAAATATTAAACCTGATTATCCTAATTTGCATAGCTGTGAGCTTTGATATAATGTTGTCAAATGTATATGTGCACAAGCACTGAAAAGGTGGACTTTTCATAACATGTCATTTTAATATTGGGTATTTGTCATATGTGCAAATAAAATTAAAAGATATTGCCTTTCACAGATCTTTCACAGTAGTGTTGATGTGGACGTCTGGATTTGGAACATTTATAAACAATTGAGGCAGAGCTATTTTACAGGCTGTCTGTTTCTGCAGGCTCTATGTAGGTGTGTGGGTATGTTCAGCTCTATGTAGGAGTGTGTGTGTTTCCATAAATACCCACACACGTTTGGACAAGGACTCATCTGTGTCTCTTTATTGTGTTAAATTTCTCTACTAGGAGATTCTGGGAATCAGATTTGCATCACAAATTTTTCTTTCTCTCCACAATGTGGTCATTTAATGAAATGTAGTTCATGTAGTAAATTTTTTATTTTAATTAATTTTTTTTTAGTGTGAAGAATAGATACAGGTCATACAAGCCAAGGCATAAGCATAGTTGAATCTTCATTTTTAAACAAAGAAGGAACCACAACACTCTCCACACCTACCACCCACCTACCGAACCTCATACCACCAATTCACCTCCCCAAACCCTCCCCACCCCTAAACCCAACCGAACCCTCTAGTACCTCCAAAGAGGAGTCCATAGGGGAAAAAGAGGAATAAATATTTAAAAAATTTAAAAAAAGGATCTTGACAGACTACAATATGTGTGTTATACGCCAAAAATTACTAGACAGGACTGGTTCAGAACCTTATGATTCAAGACTCAAGCGCAGGGGCTGGCAAAAAAGATCAACACTAACACCTAGGATGTCGCCCATTTGTTGAGCAGGGGTTGCCATGTTCTCAGGAAAATTTTGTCTTTGTTTATAAGATTATTTTCTCCATATGCAGCACATTACACAGGTCCCTGAGCCACTGGTGGAACAGTGGGCTGGCTTCTGACTTCCACTGCTGCAGAATGAGGCGTTTGGCTAGCAGTGTACAGAGGGAGACCACTCGGCCTTCATATTTATTTGCATTTGTCACAAATCGGTGAAGTGTAATTAGAGCTGGGCGATTAATCGATATTATCTATTAATTTGAATTTACAGTTAAGGACGATGTGTTTTTAAGAAAATCGATTTCCTGAGTTTTAATTTTCACCACCGACGCTGCACTGTGGGCTCCCGCAGTTCAGTGAGTTTAGCACCTCCCACCCATCCACCCTCAACACACACACACACACACAAACATGACGGCGGAGCTTGTGCTCAAGAAAGGAGCAACTAGCTCCGTGATCTGGAGTTGGTTCGGTTTTGCAGCGTCAGACGTAGACCAAACAAGTCCTCGCTGTAAGGTGTGTTTGAAACCGATAGAGAGAGAGAGCGACGAGTGCTATTGTTCAGTTGCTTTATCAATAAAGTTTCCCTCCGCGGGATATTTTGGATCAAACAGTTTCTGCCTCGGTTACCGAACCCGCTTCAATGGATTAAACTTTCGCGAGTGACCGTAGCGCGGGGCTCCGCACACCTTGCGCGAACGGCAGAGGCAGGATTGCCAGGTCCTACAAAAATATCCCGCACAAAATCAGGGTAAAACCCGCCATTCAGAAGCCTAAACTAGCCCAAAGTTGTCGACGGGGGGTGTTGAGTGTTTAAAATGGAGACAAATTAAGTATTATATCGCGATCCATTCTTAGTGTTGACTTGTAACTCCCGCGGTGGCCCAACTCAAAAGTAGCCAAAAAAAACGCACCCCGCCACCCCATAATTTTTAACCGCGGCAGGATTTTCAAACAAGCCCAATTTGGCGTGAAAACGCGAACCTGGCAACTATGGTAGTATAAAGTGTAAACTGTGGTAGTATAAAGAAACACCCCTCAAAAACAGGGGAAGGAACATTTACCTGAAGAATTTTAATGTTACATTGTGTTTCAGGTTTGAAAAGTGCTGGAATTTAGGCTTAAGTGAGGGCAGCCCTGTTCTTAATCAGAATGTAGACAGCGTGACTGTCAGTACGCAACATGCAACAATTGTTAATTGTATTTGTTTTCCATTTTATTAAAAAGGGCACCAAATTATTTATATCTATTTATTTTTTGAGGGTGTGTTTTATTTATTTATTTTAAGTTTGAGGTTGCATTGTGTCAGTGCTTAAACTATGTTGGAGAAAGCCTTCTAAAAGTTACTGAATGTTCTTGTTTACAACTGTTTTTTGCTTGTTTCTGGTTGCACTTTAACCCCAAAGGGTAAATTTAAGTGAAAAATAAATTAAACTTTTTTTAACCATTCCTTTATCATCTGTAGTTTTTAGTAGAGGAAAATAAATCTATTAAAATCGAAAATCGGATAAAAAAAATTAATCTAAGATTTTTTTGGAGGGCCATATCGCCCAGCTCTAAGTGTAATGTGGAGCCGAGTCTTAGAATAGTGGAGTCTGTGGACTACCTTGTATTAGTGTATGTCTAGCATTTACAGAGCTTTGGTGTATTTTATCAAGTGCAGACTTCCACATTTCTTTGAATATTTGCATATCAAGCTCCTGCTCCCAATCGTTTTTTAGCTTGTCAATAGGCACCGTCATGCGGGCCTGTAGCACTTCGTAGAAGAAGGAAACTGATCCCTTGGTACCAGGTACATGACGAAGGATGCTATCCATTGGGTGTATTCAACTAAGGATTTTCATAGTCGAATCTGATTCGTCAGCTTTTCCCTTTAGTCGACTAATAGTCGAATCAGGTTTATTTTTATTTTTGATTTAGAGCACCTTAAACGGGATCCCGTTCTCATTCAGGACTTTTTTCTTTTTCAAAGTAAAAACCTAAAACACTCAGATAAATGAATAAACACGGTAGGTTGGCTTTATTCAGCTTTTATTTATTTACTTTTTTTAAAAATGAAACTTTAGAGAACATTAACCGTCAGTGCGCATTGCGCATATCGAACTGTCAGACAGGCACTGTGCAAAATGTCAAAAATATTTTAAATAAAATATGCCTGCCTGAAAATATTAAAAAAATTGCCACACAACAGCAAAAAAATACAAGTAAAGGTTCAAGTAACGGGGTTTAAAAGCAAACAACAACAAAAAATGTTTATAGGCCTACTTGCCGAGACGCAACGAGACGAGACGACACGACTGAAACGACAAACGGTTTTTTCCGCCTTACGCGTTTTAAATGCCATGTTGGTTGTTGTCGTGCAAAATGAAAGACGTTGATGACATAACTTGCACTTTACTTTGTTTGATTCATATTTATGTTTTTCAAAATACTTTTGAAGTTTTTTAGTAAGCATTATAATCTCGGCAGATGCTGCGCGTATTCTGTAGCGTGTTCAGCTCCGCTCGTTTGGATTGTGCAACTGCAGGGTGTGATTTATTAATGTGTAGTAAGGAAGATGCCTATTGTTAATGCGCAAACATCATTTTAAAATATTTATTAACAGAAATTAGGATGATTTTATTTGACAAAAGGATATATATAACGAAAACAAAGACATCTCATGTAACAACTAATGCTTAGCTGCATCCTTGGGCACCCCCATGCAGTTAGAATGGTACATTCGACTATGATGTTCATAGTCGACTAGGGGGTTTAGTCGACTATAGTCGAATCAGCGACTATTGCAGGTCACCCTTAATCCAGTGTTTTGTGTTTAGGCAAATGCACATACTGCGGTAAGTGCGTCCTGAGAAAATCTCTGACTTGAAGAAATCTGTAGAAATGTGATGATGGTAGACCGTGAGACTGTTGAAGCTGATGAAAGGACAGCAAATTTCCCTCTACATAGAGATTTTTCATTGTGATAATATTTCTGTCTTTCTGGATGGAAAAACAGGATCTGGTATGCAGGAGGAAAGGTGTGATTATGACAAATGGGGCTATCTGTGTATATCTTTGGCAAATTGAGAACTGACTGAATTTGTCTCCAAATTTTTAAGGAATGCAATATAACAGGGTTGTTAATGTTAGTTGGTATTTTTACCTTGGCAGGGTTATTGAGAAGCGCCGAGAGTGATGTGCTACCACAGGGTGCCAGTTCGACCTGAAGCCATGTGGGTCTGTTCTCGTGTCCACTGTCTCTCAACAAACATTCACGCCAAAAGGCTAGCGCGTTTAAGTTGGCTGCCCAGTAGTATAGTTTGAACTGTGGCAATTCAAATTCTCCCTTTGCCTTATCTTTACATAGATTTTTTTGGAAGTTCTGGCCGTTTTGTTATTCCAGATAAAAAATGTTATAATAGAGTCCAACTTCTTAAAGAATCAGCAGGGAATAAACACAGGAATACACTGAAAGATATAAAGAAATCTGGGGAGGGTGACCATCTTTATGGCGTTAATACGACCAACCATAGAGATGGGTAAAGTGTTCCAAAATTCAATATTCTGTTTTATTTGTGTTATCTTGGATTCCCAGTTGATTTTCAGAAGCTGTGAATGTTCTCGAGTAGCTGTTATGCCCAATGTTTTGAAGTGGTCCTTGGTGTGACGGGTAGGGTGAGCGAAAGTAAATGGAAGCGATCACGCCAAGTCTCAGGGAAAAAGGGTAGTTTAATATGTAAAGTGCGCAAACCAAAACCCGTGAACTGATCCGAATTAAGGATATAATAACCAGCGGTCAACTGGTACAAAGACAAGACATATATAGACGAACAAACGACCCTCAGGTGAGACGGATCACGGGCTCCACCCACCTGAGGGACGAACATAACACCACACCCACAGGACAAGCTGCTGCTGTAGACGGGGGCGACCAGTAGGGGGCCCGCCGTACAGTGACACTTGGTAATCTTAAATGGCATTGTACCTAGAAAATCTAAGTCAACTTCATCTGATATGGGCATCAGTTGACTCTTCTCCCAGTTAATCTTATAGCCTGAGAAGCTCCCATAGGTTTCAATTAGGTGCAATTGCGGAGGAATAGATGATTTGTGCCATGATAGAAATATTGTTGTGCCATCTGCGAATAGAGACAGGTTATGAGCCGTGTCGTTTATAATAACTGAACTGATCTCAGGACTCTCTCTAATTTTACTGGCCAGAACTTCTATAGCTAGGTTGAAAAGATATGGTGAACAGGAACAGCCTTGGTGGATGCCTCTCTGGAGAGGAAAAGACTCTGAGATGTCACTGTTAGTGATGATTGAGGCTTGAGGATGAGCATACATAATACGAATCCAATTGATGAAATTTTGGCCAAAGCCAAACTGTTCTAAGGTGAATAGCATGAATTCCCATTCGATATGGTTGAAGGCCTTTTCCGCGTCTAGAGCAATCACAACAGACTCGACACGGTCCTTATGATAGATAATATTGAAAAGGCAATGCAGGTTAGAGTATATGTGTTGACCAGGAACAAATCCAGTTTGGTCAGAGTGTAATAGGCTGCCTATATGTTTAGACAGTCTATTCGCTAATACTTTGCTTAATATTTTCATTTCCATTTGAAGAAGAGATATAGGACGGTGTGATAACATCTCTAAGGGGTCCCTATCTTTTTTTTAAATCAAGGCGATATTTGCTATGTAGAGCGAGGGGGGTAAAACAGAAGTTTCCTTGGCGTGGTTGAGCATGCGTAAGAGCAGTGGTGCAAGGGTTGGTAGGTATGCTTTGTAAAATTCAATAACAAACCCATCTGGGCTTTATTATTGGGAAATTGAGATATGGCTGTTTTAATTTCATCTAATGTAATATTGGCTTCCATTTCCCCAACTGCCTCTTTGTCTAATGTAGGGAGCAGAATATTATCTAGACATTGTTTCATGGTCTGTGAATCTTTAGTTTTAGATTTGGATTGATACAGATCACTATAGAACTGCGCAAAACATTTATTTATCTCTACAGGATCTGTGATGGCTACGCCTGTGCCATCTCTAATCTTATGGATTACATGGGAAGCTAGTGAGTGTCGCAGTTGCCTGGCGAGTAGCCTATGGGGTTTATCTCCCAATTTGAAGTATTTTTGTTGGAGAGAAAAAATAATAGTGTCTGCAGGTAGGATTTAAAAGTCTCCAGATATCTACCAAATTTAGATTGTCTATCAATGTGTTTAGGCGAACACTGGAGTTGGACTGTTGGGAAAATGTATATCCATGTATAATTGGGTGGATCTGTGCTGTCAAGATGGAAAGAAAAAGTTGTGGTTGTGTTCAATTTCACAAAAAGAAACCAGAAGGAAACTAAAAAAGGACTCCTAACCCTCCCCCACAGGGAGCTCCCCCAATTGTAGCCTCCACTGACTAACAATCACTGTACTTACGGTACTTAAGCGTACTAACCCCTTGGTTAAGAAGTAGCCCTGATATTGCAAAACAGAAATATCTAAAAATGTGGCCTCCACCACTCTTTATAAATACTGTTTCTTTCTGTTCAGTATGAAAAATTATGTAGAAGCTTTGTATAAAAGACTCTTCTTGTAGGAACAATATAAGTTAGAGGAAAAAAAAAAGCAAAAAAATCCAAGATAGCTGAATAAGCACTGAGAGGATATAAATGTTCACACTTTGAATGTGATGGAGACACTGGTTAGAAAGCAATAGACATATCGCCAACAGAACTAAGTAAAACATTCACTGAAAACGGCAAGACTCAAGTGAAGACAAACTCTTAATTACAATGGTCAACTCACGACAAATTGGAAAAAGTTCCACAAAGTCCCCACACTGAATCCCATTCTCTAGAGCCAGGATAAACCTGTCTGCTCCTGCCTCCAAAGCGCACTGTCGTGCTGAAGTCTGACCTTACAACACGAGCGCCCGTGGAAGTAGCTACACTCCCAGAGGTTCTGCTGCGGATCGACGGAATGAAGCCACCAGCTCGCGGGCTTCCTGAGGAGTGGATAGCGGCTTCTTGTCCGCATTCTCGGTCATGACGAACAGCTTGGCTGGAAAGTGAAGAGCGGGTTTGAGGCCGAGATTGTACAGGTCTCTCATGACTTTGCGATATGCAGCTTGTTGTTCCAGAACGTCGGGGCTGTAATCTTCGAATACAGTATGTGTATTGGGGTGCCTCGGTACTGAAGTTTACCCCTCATTTTGCGAGATTCACGGATCACCAGGTTCCGAGCGTGAAATCGGTGGAAGCAGACTATGACTGATCTGGGTTTCTCACCAGCTTTAGGCTTAGAGGAGAGAGCGCAATGTGCGCGATCTAATTCCGGTGGTGATGGGAGCACATGCTCACCCAGGACCTCAACCAGAAGACTCAAGAAAAATTCCGTGGGCTGGGAACCTTCAATTGACTCGGGTAGGCCTATGATACGTATGTTGTTCCTGCGGCTGCGTCCCTCCAAGTCTGTAAGTTTAGCCGTTAGCTTAGCATTGTCGCTGGCTAGGACTGAGCAGGACTCTTCCAGTGCTCTGATGTGGTCGCTAACTGTGCTGGCGTTCGTTTCGAGGGACAGGATCCATTGCTTTTGTCCTTCTACTTTGGATTGTATGGCGTCCAGCTACAAAACGGTGGGAGCGCGATAGTTGTACGTCTACTCCATGTGCGCAGCGACCGGAAGTCCATGTAGTTAATTTTAACAGAAAATACTTGGAAGGAATTAAGGAACAAAACTTGAAATAATGAAATAATAATAAATTGTGAAATTGTCTTGCATTGCCTTGTGTGGTAGTATTTTTAATACTGTACTCAAAGTAAGTTCAATTTTCTTAAAAGGAAATTTACTTTTTAAAAGGACATAGATATTTATTGTAATATTTATTAAAACTCTGTAGTGTCATCACACTTTACTGTTTCCATTCCAGATTAAACGGACAGAACACTCACCTGAGAATCTCCAGTTTACAGTTTGAACTCTTCAGTCCAGCACAGAGCTGCTCCACTCCTGAGTCTTGTAGGTCATTATTATTAATCTCCATCACTCTCAGTGAGTTTTCTGTTTGTAGAACTGATGTAAGAAATTTGCAAGACTTCTCAGTGAGACCACAGCCAGACAGTCTGTAAAGGAGGAGTAAATACAGTACAAAATACAGATCAGATGATGCTGGATTCCAGAATATGAACTCTGAGCTTTGATATAATGTAGTCAAATGTATGTGTACAAGCACTAAAAAGGTGAATTTTTCATAACATGTGATTTTAATATTGGGAATTTGTCATATGTATAATGTAAATTAAAAGATATTACCACAAGAAAAGTAAGTGTACTAGTAAGTGGTGAAATAAATCTTGTGAAATAGTTATTTAATGTAGGGTCTCTTTACCCTTATCACTCTTTCTAATGTTCTCTCCCTTTAATGTGGGATCTCTCTACCCTTCTCTCTCTTTAAAGTTATCTCACTCTCTTTCTCATTTGTCATAAACCTTCAAGAACACCCAGTGCTATGCCCATTGTTAATCTCTAAATTAAAATACTCACATGGCTTTTCTGGATGCTTTGACCACTGGCAGCAGACTTAAGGCTAAAACATACTTGCTGTTAACTAAGCGTACGCGTACGCATCATGGCAGCTTCACGTATCCTGCGTCGGTTTGGCGCGTAGGTCTTGCACGTCCTCCAAAAGTTAACGCGACGCGTACGCGAGGTGCAATACACACAAAACCGCTAGGGGCAGTGTAGCCGCTAACCAGCATCAAAATGCACACAACGATATCCAACGACACAAACTCGCCATTCTCACCACGTCTTTGATTTAACGGCCTTACAAACCACCTACGAAGGGATCGCTGTCGTCGTTTTTTCTGCCGTGACCGTAAAATTACCCAAAGGCTAATGTCCTCGAGTGTTGCCATGTTTGCATCGTTAAAATACCGAAGCCCTTTCTACGTTCTGCCCTCTAGTGGACGCCTCCAGTTTCACGCGTTGCACATAGGCTAGTATGTTCTCAGTAACGTTCACAACGCAGCCGGTTGTGTACGCGAACGCATGGGCAAACAGCAAGTATGTTTCCACCTTTAGTAGACATTCCTCTGATGGGTAATATTTATTCAGGTCAAATTCATCCAGCTCCTCTTCTGAGTTCAGCAACACAAACACCACAGCTGACCACTGAGCAGGAGAGAGCCTGGCTCTACGCAGACGCGTGTCACCTCCTCTGCTCAGGTATGTTTGGACTTCCTGTACTAGAGAATGATCATTCAGTTCATTCAGACAGTGGAACAGATTGATGGTTTTTTCTGGAGAGGGATTCTCCCTGATCTTCTCTTTTATGTACTTGACTGTTTCCTCTTTGCTGTGAGAGCCTCTTTCTGACTGTGTCAGTAGACCTCGTAAGAGAGTCTGATTGGACTCCAGTGAGAGACCCAGAAGGAAGCGGAGGAAAAGGTCCAGGTGTCCATTCTGACTCTGTAAGGTCTTGTCCACTGCACTGATGAGGAGAGAAGATATTGATTTTTTGAAAATACTGAAAAATCCAGGTTGTTGCTGTTCCAGCAAATTGTTGTTGGTGGAGATGAAGGTAATAAATACATATAAAGCAGCCAGAAACTCCTGAACACTCAGATGTACAAAGCTGAACACCTTCCCCAGCTGTAGACCAAACTCCTCTCTGAAGATCTGAGTGCACATTCCTGAATACACTGACATTTCTCTGACATCAATGCCACTGTTTCTCAGTTCGTACTCATAGAAGATCAGGTTGCCTTTTTCCAGCTGTTGGAAAGCTAGTTTTCCCAGTTCCAAAACATGCTTTCTAGTTTGCTGAGGGTCAGTGTCACTTTTCTGATCATACTTTTGGTCCTTGTGTTTGATGTGAAAGATCAGGAAGTGTGTGAACATTTGAGTCAGAGTCTTGGGGATCTCTCCACTCTCTGCTTCACCCAACATCCTCTCTAGAACAGTGGCTGAAATCCAACAGAAGACTGGAATGTGGCACATGATGTAGAGGCTTCTTGATGACTTCATGTGTGAGATGATTCTATCGGACAGACTCTGGTCTCTGATTCTCTTCCTGAAGTACTCCTCTTTCTGAGGGCCACTGAACCCTCGTACCTCTGTTACCTGGTCAACACACTCAGGAGGAATCTGATTGGCTGCTGCAGGTCGAGAGGTTATCCAGAGGAGAGCAGAGGGAAGCAGATTCCCCTTGATGAGGTTTGTCAGCAGCAGATCCACTGAGGTCGAATCTCTTACATCCCACAAGCTCTCATTGTTCTGGAAATCTAGAGGAAGACGACACTCATCCAGACCATCAAAGATGAACAGGATTTTGTACTGTGTATAGTCAGTTGGTTTTAATTCATGTGTTTCTGTAAAAAAGCAATGAAGAAGCTGCACCAGACTGAGCTTTTTCTCCTTCATCAAATTCAGCTCCCTAAAAGGAAGTGGAAATATGAAGAGAACATCCTGATTTACATTTCCTTCAGACCAGTCCAGTATGAACTTCTGCACTGAGACTGTTTTACCAATTCCAGCCACTCCTTTAGTCAGCACAGTTCTGATGGCTTTGTCTTGTCCTGGTAAGGGTGTAAAGATGTCACTGCATTTGATGGGTGTCTCCTGTGTTGCTGGTCTCCTGGATGCTGTCTCAATCTGTCTCACCTCATGTTCATTATTCACCTCTCCACTCCCTCCCTCTGTGATGTAGAGCTCTGTGTAGATCTCATTCAGAAGTGCTGTGGTTCCATGCTGTGAGATTCCTTCATTAATTTTCTGACATTTTTCCCACAGTTTGGATTTGAGCTTTCTGTGGCAAGCAGCGACCAGTTCTGATAAAGAGGACACAAGAGGACACAACAGCACACATGTTAATGTCATGAGGATCAATCATAACTCATCGACTCATCACAGGAAATACAAGAACAGACATCATTATGAATAGATTTTCAGTCCTCATAGATTGGCCATGATAGATTCAGGAAATTGAAGTACTGTAAGTGTTAAATTAGATGTAGGTTAGAGTGTCTGGGTATCAATAACACTGAATGATCAGCAGTTTGAAATGGAGAACACATGGGTTCATGGAGAAAGCCATTACAACAGCTGAAGACATCATGAGACAGTGACCTGTGGTCAAATCAGCTGTGATAAATGTGATAAAAAGTGATAAATGTCTTGAGTCTGCACCTGAGCCGATTACACTGAAGGGAGGTCAACTGAGGACAGACGAACACTGATTTAATATCCTTATTGTGAACTGAGATTCACCAACAGTGTCCTCCCTCTGAAGTAATAAAGTGATGTTATGATGTCATGACCCAGAGCTCTTACTGGTCTCTAGTGTGTTAGCGAGATCGGTCTGGTTCATGTTCCTCAGGACGTGCAGTGTGATCTTCATCACCCCCTCTCTGACACTGCTCTGATCCTCCTCATCCTCCACCTGTCTCTCAGTGCATGCTGGGTAATCTGGACTCAGTAGATTCTTGAATCTCTTCAGCTCATTTTTCACCACAGAGATGATTTTGTGCTCCAGCTCCTGAATAAACAGTATCAGTAAAACTACAGTGTTACAGACAGATGATAATCTGTCATTGATAATCATGATTAATCATAATAATGATTGATGATAATCCATTAAACACAAGAGAGGACTGAACTGCGAGGGACTGGGTGGTCCTGAGGACATTATGGTTTATTAGTACATAATTCTAAAATTAAAGTTTCAATTGTATGTAGTTTTATGAAGCAATAACACAACATAACATGTAGCTTTATACATTAGAGTTTTGTTCATCATCAGCTAAATTACAAATAGGCATTAAAGTAAAGCATGAAGCAGTAAAGCCACAGAGTCTCATCATGATCTGTGACGTAAACACACTCTAATGATAAGACCCTTCACCCACTCACACAATAAACACAATCAACTTACACAGAATACAACCACAGAGCTCAAACAAACCAGAATATAATACAATATCTCCCAATACAAGAACCACCACAGAACAAGAGAATCAACAGAGATTAAATAGGACAGACTAACATGAGAAGAGACAGAGATTAAATAGGACAGACTAACAAGAGAAGGGACAGAGATTAAATAGGACAGACTAACAAGAGAAGGGACAGAGATTAAATAGGACAGACTAACAAGAGAAGGGACAGAGATTAAATAGGACAGACTAACAAGAGAAGGGACAGAGATTAAATAGGACAGACTAACAAGAGAAGTCAACTGTGAAGAGGTGGGACTGATAATCACAGGGTGGAGTTACTGAATGGAAGGAGGGACAGACAGGCATGAAAAACACATGGGAAGAATAAACAGGGAAAGGCTGGGCGGGGCTAGAGGGACCAAACAGACAGATTGACAGGAGAGGGTGGAGCTCAGCATGACACTCTACACACACACACACACACACACACACACACACACACACACACACACATACAGACACACTTACAGACACACACACACACAGACACACACACACACACAAACATACAGACCTCGAATACTGACTCCAGTTTGTCTATAGAAATCTTTGCAGGTTTCTTTTGGGTACTGTAGAAAAACAGAACAACAACTTTAATGGCAAATCTACATTTTATAGACACGAATACATGTTACATTCATGAATACATGTGAATCGCATGAACACATTACATTAATGAGTACATGTTACATTCATGAATACATGTTAAATTTATTCTTCTGTACATAATGATGATGTGATACGTGGAATAATCCAACACACTTGAACATGTCACGGTTCACTGGGCTCCCATACTGAGGGACACTGAACCCAAATGCTGTAGTGACAGTAGAACAAACACAGAGAACCTGCACCTGACTTTAACTCTGGTGATGAAGAATAATGTTTATGTGAATGGGGCCTCACCAGATACTTTATTAGAAACACCTTGTACCTGTACACATTGGACACTTTAATTATAAACACCTTGTACCTACACACATTGAACACTTTATTACAGTTTTTGACGACTGCTAATGTGCATTTCCCAATACTTGTGATACATTGTCAAAACTCTAAACACAGCAACACATTGACCTCACACAAATAGCCAAATAGTTAATATCGTGTTCAAAAGCGCATTTTCTTAACTAAATAACAACTCTGCATTTCACAATGCAAACAACTTTGTTAAAACACAGCAAACCTGGTTCAGTATCCAATCATTCTTTCAAACACTAGCACATATTTTCTTTTCAAGATGAACATAGTCAATCACTGCACAACCACTGTAAAAAAACTAACATTTGATGGCAATACAGAAACAGTATTACATGTAATATTTTACCCTCTCCCAGCAAACAACAGACATTTTACAGTAACATCTGTTGTTTTCTTAGTCAGTTCATTTTTACTGTAATCCGCTTCATTTGGACTTTTTTTTCAAATGCGTGCATTTTTGGCAACATACTGTCTACACAATGAGTGATATTTACTGTTAGGTACTATATGGAATGTAGATTAGACAAAAAAGGAGTCAGTAACAGTTTTGCAGTAAAGGGTATATTTTACTGTATTAGGGACATTACTGTAAATTCGGGCCTAACCCAAAAAATAATTATCGTAATTGTAAACATAATTAGCCATGGTCCCATATGTGTAAAAATACACATATACAAAAAAAACCACACAAGGGGGAAAAACAGAATACAAAACTGAACAGTCTTGTTAGGTCTAATCTAAACGGCCTTCAGCAGTTGGCCACATGTTTTCATCCACATCACATCTGATGTTGGCCCTTGCCATGGACCTGGGATAGAAAAGCTTGGTATGCCTTATTCACCCCTGGCAGTCTTCAGCTGAAATGTCTCTGCAGCCGGGATCCATTGCATGCAGCAGGGACATTTGGTCATGGGGCCGATGATCATACACTTTCCACCTCCAGACTGAAAAAAGTTCCTTAGTGGTGTTGAGGAAAGGTGAGTAGGGCGGGAGGAAAAGGGACATCACTCTTGGATGGTCTATAAACCAGTTTGTGATGACATGAGAATGACAAAATGCTACATCATCCCATCACAAATGTCCTCGTGTTTCCTCTCACCTGTTCCCTTTCTGCTTCTGGAACAAGTTGTTGGTAGAGTTCATTCAAAAACGAAAAAGGAGGTCACTGTTATAGGGACCAATCTGGCATTTGTGAATGACCAAACCAGCACTTGAGATTGCCGGACAAATTGTTATATTTGCTCCTCTCTGACCCGGTTGTAACGTGGCTCGCGCCACGGAGCGAGAGGACAGACACAAGTGCTGAGAAGAGCGAGATTTATTCAGGGGAATACCGTAATCATCATCCGAAAGCCAGGCAGGGTCGATAACAGGAGGGCAGTCCGAAAAGCACGCATACACTGGCATACTGAACACAAGGAAACACAACCAGGGAGGGAGACACAGAGCACAAGGAAATAGATGGGCGAAATACAAAACACGAAAGCACGGGGTCAGGTACACGAACTAACAGCATACAATAATCAAAGAATCACAACAAAATACCGGACGAAGGACAAGGGAGACTCAGGGGCTTATATGCACAGACATTAAACAAGGGGCAGGTGATGACAATGACACAGGGGTGTGGTAACAAACGAGGAATCAAAACCAACGAGCAGGGCGGGACAAACAGGCAGGGAACACGGACATGAGGGAACCCAGAGTGACAGCTACGAGAGGGGGCGTTGCCCTACGTGACAGAACCCCCCCTCAAACCCCCCCTCACTCCGGGGCACGCAAGGGCAGACAGGACAGGGACAGCGGACACAGGACAGACCGGAGGAACAGACAGGGGGAAAGCAGGGCATGGAGACCGGGGCACGGCAGGGACAGGGGGACCAGAGACGGGCCAGGAGCCGGGCCGGGGCACGGCCACACAGGCAGGGACCGGGCGAGGCACGGGAGGAGGACTGGACAGGACAGGACTGGGGACAGACACGGGAGTTGGGCCAGGGGACAGGGCAGAGGAGAACACGGAGGCAAAGACAGCATGAACAACAGAGACGGGCACAGGCACAAGGTGGGTGACGACTTGGGGAACAGACATGGGGACGGGGACAGAGACGACACCACAGGAAACAGACACGGGAACAGGAACACAGACCTTGACAGACATAACCACGGGGACAGGGACCAAAACAAAACCAGGGATGGAACACGGGAGCAAGGGGGACACAGGTATAGAGGCAGGAACACGGGGCGGAGCAGACAACACACTGAGTCCAAGCCCACACGTGGGCAGCACAGTCTCTGGGGCGTCAGGTGCGGCCGGGCGGCAGGCAGCGGGCACAGGAGCCGGCAGACAGGCAGCGGGAACAGGAGCCGGCAGACAGGCAGCGGGAACAGGCAGGGTCCGCTGGCGGGCAGCAGGGACAGGCAGGGTCCGCTGGCGTGCAGCGGGAACAGGCAGGGTCAGCTGGCGTGCAGCGGGAACAGGCAGGGTCCGCTGGCGTGCAGCGGGAACAGGCAGGGTCCGCTGGCGAGCAGCGGGAACAGGCAGGGTCCGCTGGCGAGCAGCAGGGACAGGCAGGGTCAGCTGGCGTGCAGCGGGAACAGGCAGGGTCCGCTGGCGGGCAGCGGGAACGGGAGCCGGCGTGGACGACCTCTCCAGGGTCGCGGGGACAGGAACCGGCGTGGACGACCTCTCCAGGGTCGCGGGGACAGGAACCGGCGTGGACGACCTCTCCAGGGTCGCGGGGACAGGAACCGGCGTGGACTGCCGACGGGCAGCGGGGACAGGAACCGGCGTGGACGACCCCTCCAGGGTCACGGGGACAGGAACCGGCGTGGACTGCCGACGGGCAGCGGGGACAGGAACCGGCGTGGACGACCCCTCCAGGGTCGCGGGGACAGGAACCGGCGTGGACTGCCGACGGGCAGCGGGGACAGAGACAGGAACAGGGACTAACAGAAAACCATAATCAAAGAATCACAACAAAATACCGGACGAAGGACAAGGGAGACTCAGGGGCTTATATGCACAGACATTAAACAAGGGGCAGGTGATGACAATGACACAGGGGTGTGGTAACAAACGAGGAATCAAAACCAACGAGCAGGGCGGGACAAACAGGCAGGGAACACGGACATGAGGGAACCCAGAGTGACAGCTACGAGAGGGGGCGTTGCCCTATGTGACACCGGTACATTACTGTACTTCATTTTATACTTTTTATAAATATATATATATATATTATACTATACTTCATTTATCTATATGTGCAAAAAATAATAATAATAACTTTTCAACTGCCTTTGTTTTTGCAGAACTTGGCATTTTATACGATATTTAAGGTTTTGAACCTTAGGTTTTCATTTTTGGCATGCTGTGTACAAGCAATTGTAAATAAGACAAAAACGATCCAGAATTTTGTTATTGGATAACCTTGTGTGTATAGAAAATTTAAGCATTATAAAAACATGTAAAATGACTGCATTTTGTGCCATAACAACATGAATTGAACTAATAGTATAGCCACTGAAAACTGATGTTGTGTTCACTGTGTTTGGAGTTTTGAAAATGTGACTACAGATTGGACAAACGCACGTTAGCAGTCGTCAAAAACTGTAAGTCCCTAACTTATATTGTAGTTTACTCTTTTGAAACTAGAGGGGGCTGATGACAGTTTCTCATCCTCCCTCTACATCTCCCCCCTTAATCACTGGTCAGTTTATGACCATAGCACCACTGACATATATCAATTTATACCGGAATACAGTATAGACCTTTAAATAGAAAAGTATTTCTGCATAATAAATCATTATTCATTTAAACTTGGAGTGTACAACACTGTATTTTTGAGGATTAAAATATAGAAGTCATTTTAAGTGATAAAAATCATTTGCATTTTGTGTGTGTGTGTGTGTGTGTGTGTGTGTGTGTAGATGATCCTGAAATTGACTCCTTTGCTCCTAAAACTGAAACAGAACTGTTTTATACTCTCAGTGGTTTAAACTGTAGTTAATATTGTTTATTATAGAGAAAAGAGATTTAAAAGACTTTCAGTCTGTTAGAAATTCGGCCTTCAGGAATCAGATTCAGGAGTCAGGAGACTGGACGGCTTCAGTGTTGACAAGTTGATTGACACACAGAGCATGTTCGATCACGACCAGTTCTGCTGGGGTCTATGTGACAAGCCTTTTATACATTGTGGAGGAAGACGAGGAGTTTAAGAGGGGGGTAAATTGGGGATGAAGGTGCAATCTACATTTGGTTGGGTAGTTGCACCTTAGGTTTAAGACATCAAAGGATATACAACAAAGGACAGAGGACATACAAACAAAGGACAGAGGTGCTGGGCATGCAAATGTGGGCAACAATTACACTGGTTGCCCCCGCCAGGGGTTGACAGACAGGAGCCGATTAAGACAAAGGGGTGAGATTTGTAAAAAGCATATTTTCTCTCAAGTCTGATGAAAGAATCTTTATGTGTGTAAATGTGTCACTCACTGTGGGTCAGAGGTCACAGGTCCACTGCTGAAGTTAGGAGTACCACCCATGGACCAGTCACTCTTCATAGACACACAGCTGGGTAATGGAGATGATTCACTCTTCATAGACACACAGCTGGGTAATGGAGATGATTCACTCTTCATAGACACACAGCTGGGTACTGCAGATGATTCACTCTTCATAGACACACAGCTGGGTACTGCAGATGATTCACTCTTCATAGACACACAGCTGGGTACTGCATATGATTCACTCTTCATAGACACACAGCTGGGTACTGGAGATGCTGCTTTCTGGGGTTCGGTCCTGAGGTGCAAATATTTACATTTTTTACAAACACATGTGTAAACACAGAAGTACACAGAACTCAACATTTTAATGGTCAAGCATTTATTTCACTCATATACATCATAATTCATATTCTTATATTAAATATTATATTAAATATTTGATAATAAATAATAATTAAAAAAATAAAAATCTTGCAGTGTGTAATGTATCACTCACTTTGGGTCAGAGGTCACAGCTCCACTGCTGATGTCAGGAGGCTTCTTCCTGAACCAACTCTTAGACACACGACTGAATACTGAAGATGCTGCTGTCTTCACCCTGATGAAGGTGAGAAAAGTGTTGAGTAATTACATCCTTCACTACATCTCATTTATCCTGAATATTCCCTCTTCCTGTTTCCTCAGATGAAGTGCTGATGTAAAGCTCCTCACTTTGGGTCAGAGGTTCCTCCTCCACTGCTGGAGTTATGAGGCTCCATCATGGAGTTGTTCCTCTTCACACACACACAGCTGGACACTGGAGATGCTGCTCTCTGCTCCCTGTCAACAGTTCATTATAAAGAGGAGAAACAGGACACTGAAACACTGATTTAATGAACCTGATGTCATTGTAGAGTGACTTCACCCCAAAATACAAGTCCAGTAACACTACAGGAAAACAGAACCTTTAACAGATATGTTGTTATTTACATTTCCCAGATCCTGTTATATACAGTATTCTACATATACTCGAATGCTTACTAAACACTTACATGCTATTACAAGTTACTTTATTGCCATCATTTGGCAACTCGTATAAAAGCAAATTCACTGGTTTTTACCAAAGTTCTGCTAAAATAGTCTAGTTTAGAACTAGGGATGCAAATGATTAATCGACTTTCGATTAATTGTTGATCAAGAGGTTACTCGATCAAAATGTATTAATCACGATTAATCGTTGGGGAGCGCTCCTGTAGTAACTTGAACAGAGCGTAAGAATGAGAGGTGAAGACGTGTCGCGAAAGACCAGAGCGGAAAACAAAATGAAGCGGGCGAAAAGATGTGCGGTGTGGGACCATTTCAACATTGTTAATTTAGGCAAAGAAGTCAGATGGTCTCTGTGTAAGGCGGTATTGAAGTACAACAGTTCCACTAGCTCACTCAATTATCATTTGAACACCATGCAGCTGTCCTGCATATCACCAGTGCACCTAGTCAACCTAAAATCACAGCTACACTGGGAAGGCGAGCATTTTCGAAGCTCGCTACGAAAAAAGAAGAGTGACAAAAAAACAAAGCTAGCTACTGCTACTGCTGTAGCCCTTACAACAGATTGTTGGACGGCTCTAACAACAGAAAGTTACGTTACCGTGACGTGCCACTACACTGACGAGAACTGGCAGCTAAAATCTGCAGTGCTGATTTCGACGAACATGTCGGACAGACACTCTGCTGACAATTTAACTGACAAGCTCAATGATGTTGTGGAGACTTGGGCAACCTCCGGTCGCGTTACAGCGTGTGTTCACTACAACGCTAAAAACATTGTCCAAGCATAGACTCAATAATATTCTGTTTGGCTCTCTATTTAATTTCTTCTTAAAAAAAAATATATGTCTAATGTTTCAAATGGAGCCAGTCCTTAATTTATTCCTTTTTTTAAATGAAAGAATGTATTTTGTTATACCATAAAAATTTCCTAATGCATAATTACTTGAGCAATATATCATATAATTGTCACGTTGAGGACCCCGGCCCCTCCCTTTTGGGCGTGTGTTTACGTTGTCCACGTGCAATCATCTGCGTCTGTGGATCTGTGTGGTTGTGTCTCGTGATAATCCGTCGCACCTGTGGCTTGTCTCGTCAACACGTGGGGCTAATGTGGTCTACTAATGTGGTTTGTCTAATGTGGTTTGCCCTATTGAAACACTGAAATTCAGGTGGAAAACGCCGCTTATCGATTAATCGAATGTCGATCGATAAGATCAATCAACTAATGATTAATGAATTAATCGATAATTTGCATCCCTATTTAGAACAAATAAAATTGTGATTTAAAGGCAAAGAGTTTACTTTCAGTGTGTCAATATCAGTGACAATTCAGTGGCCTCTGAAAAATGCTAAATATTTGACACAATATTTAATTTTATGGCACGTAGTGGCAACATCCGTCCCCTCAGAGAGGATCTTCTCTAAAACTGGACAGATCATAACTGAGAGAAGGAAGAGGATCAGCCCTGTCAAGTTTAGACACCTGGTGTTTCTCCCAATGCCAATCTGTAAGTCTTTGAGTGAATTAATACACAGGCATGAAAATGGGTCAGGGGTTAAAAAGGTGAGAAGACCGGGGGGCGGGGCATGTGACGTCATGGGGATACGGCGACGGGGCGTTGACGTGGGGGGCATTGACATGTGACGTCATGGAAATACGGCGACGGGGGGGGGGGGGGGGTGGCTGCTGGTGTACCGGGATACAGCGACAGGTGATGCCAAATATTACGGAGCCCGTAAGGTGACATCATGTAAAAAATATAATAACGCGTGGCCACGACTTACTAACGCATGCAAACGAGATAATTAACGCGTGCGAACAAGATAATTAAGTATTACTTTATATAAAGCCAGGTTTACCTTCATTGGGCAGTCAGTTCGTGAACCTCCCTGGGAAAAATAAACTGTGAAAGGCGACATTAGTATCTCGTTCCCACGCGTTAATAAGTCGTGGCCACGCGCTATTATTTTTTACATGATGTCACCTTACGGGCTCCGTAAAATATAGTAAATTCCATAAAAAAATTTTTTTGACTGTCTTGTCAATGGATTCAATGTACGAGCCAGATCCGTAAACGCGAGAGGCCGCTTTCGCCATTCCAGATGACTCAGTCAAAACCATTACGTCTTAATGAACCAATAAATACATCAGCGGCGAAAATGAGTGTAAAAATACCACAGTTCACGTGTTTTTATTTTCTAACATGGGCTAAAGCACAGGGTAGACTCAAACGACAAGCGTTTACAACTTCATCTTCAACCTTATCAGCCCTGGCGCGAATGTTATCCTCACACGTCCCTGGATTCACCAGTTACAACTACAGACACACTAGAAAAAAAATCTTGTTTCTCATTTTATGTCGCCGTTAACTACACGGGGTTGACACGAACTTAGTATGCCCATCTACCTATTTATCACAAGAGCTTGTGGCTATTTCTGACAGTGTTCAACGCTGTAGCGAACGGCAGTAACTTTGTTTTACCGCAAAATATGAAAACGATTGAAACCATTAATAACCCAATTAAATCCACTGGGAAATGTACGATCTGGTAAATGTAGTGGTAAATGTACGCTCTTCTGACTTGTCCGCGGTGTAGCACTAGGTCCTGCTTCTCGTCCTGCTTAGCAGTAAATGAATAACATGAATGAAGAACGTTCGTATGATTGAACGCTATTTGGCCTCCATGAAGGTTCTGGGCGGAAACTGCTGGAATTGCCGATTTCGGAAGTGCTCTGTTTGCTTATTAAGTCAATATGATAATTAAAATATATACATATAATCTCCCGACCCCCGACCCTAATAATAATTTCGCCGAAAGGTGACAGATTTTCATGCCTGAATACAGTGAGTTCTTCATCTCTAATGGTTCAAAACTTGTGCTGTTCATATGTTTTTCATCTTCATAGTTTTATACTTTAATTTAATAGCACAGTAAGTGATACTTGTGTTATGGTGCCTTTTTGTTATGAAGCTGCTTTAATACTTTTTCGTACTGTTGTGTGTATTTGTTAGGGATGCACCGAAAATTCGGCCACCGAACATACTTTCATCACCGAAACAACACGGCTGAAACAATGTGTTGTGATGACGCAAGCACAAATCGCCACCTGCATGCGCTTATTTGGATAAAGGCTAGCAAAAAAGTTTTCCCGTGATGGCGCCAAGGCAAAGGACATTACACCAAAAATTATGGAACTCGTTGCCTTAGACAATCAGCCGTTCTCTGTCGTAGAGGATGTGGGAATTCGTAGGCTAATAGAGCACATTGAGCCCCGTTATGTTTTGCCGAGCAGACGACATTTCTCAGAAGTGTGTTTACCTGAACTGTTTAATGTTGTTGCAACTCACGTCACGTTTTTATGAGAGAATTTATATTTATCTTTCAGGCCAGTCAGTTATAATTAAATTTAACTCGTATAAAATACATATATTTATCCTCTCAGATAAAAACTTTCTGCAAGCGAGTTAAATTTAATTTCCCGATTTCCCCGGAGTACTCTGATGGAGGTGGGCTTTCCATCTCCCTCTCCGCGCAGGACTCGCCCTCTGAGTACTCGGATGGCGACGGACTACCGCGTATTCTGAATGAGGAGGGTTTGGTTCCTCCCCGTAGTACACTGTAGGGACTGAGCACTCAGACAGAGGGGGGGGGGGGGGGGGGGGGGGGGGCTCACATCATTCCCGTAGTACTTTGTAGGTACTGAGCACTCAGATGGAGGGGGGCTCACGTCATCCCTATAGTGTTCCATGGGGGCAGAGCACTCGGATGGAGGGGGGCTTGTGTCCTGCCCATAGTACTCAGAGGGAGCAGAGTATATGGATGGGGAGTAACTGGCTCCGCAGTCCATCTCCTCCTCTCCTAACTCCTCACTCCTGAATTCACACTCAGGAGGGGTCATGCCCACCATTCCTGCATACAACACTCCGGGGGGCATTCATGGTCCTGTGGTAGGGAACTAGTCTTGTGACCAGAGGGTTGTGGGTTCGATTCCCAGACCTGAGGCCATGACTGAGGTGCCCTTGAGCAAGGCACCTAACCCCAACTGCTCCCAGGGCGCCAGGCTAGGGCTGCCCACCGCTCTGGGCATGTGTGCACCACAGCCCCCTAGTAATCACTAGTGTGTGTTTGTTTGTGTGTTCTAATTGCACAGATGGGTAAATCTCGTGCGTACCACAGCAGGCTGGCACATATCGGGTCCTGCTCTAACTCCGGTATTGTCGCGGGAGTCACACGGCGATGCACAGGGTAAGAGGGGTGATGGTGTCTACTCGCCCTCTTCCCCTTATTGGCACGAGACGTATACACTGGCATCTTCCTGTATTTGGCTCGTCTTTCTGTAACGCTGGGTGCGGGCGGAATGACAAGGCACGAAGTCCGACAAAAACTTTTATTTTTAAGTGAAAAAGCGCAGACAGCGCACGTATAACAATGAACACACTCACGTGCAAGACTCAGACAAAGACGAGCATGGGGCACTGCACGAACGCACATTAAATAGACAAACCATATAAGCCCTGAGTGATCACAAGACGAGCCACAGGTGAGACCAATGAACACGCTCAGACACAACCACTCCCACGGAAATACATAGACGGGCAAATCTAGACGTAGACAACATGAAAACACGCCCAAATGGGAGGTGTCCGGGGCTGTAGCGTGACACCTAGGTCATTGGCTAATCTGTATAATCAAACTAGAAAATAACTTCCTGGTTTTCTGCAATGTTCACAACAGTATTTCTCAACACAAAAAGACTATTGTCTGATATAACATCAAAAAAAACATCTAAAAGAATTATGTAACAAATACACAACTAATAATGTTATACTGGGAGGAGTTTTTAATATGGTATATAATGACTGGATAGGCCTGTCACGATAATTACATTATCAATTTTTTTAAACTGCGATCATTTTTGCTGATGTCGATAATTGGCCATTGGGTTTCTGCACAAATTTGTTTACATGAGAATAAATTGCAACTACGTTAGATTTCAGAAAGGCACGCAGTGCTGCTCTCTCGCACCCCCCTCCCCCCTTAACGGAAGATGAATCTGTGATCAGAGAGCAACATCTACCGGTTAGGAAATGAGTGCAGTACACGGAGAGTGTATGCGTCAATAACAGTGCCTCCACACACACAGGTGATGTCTTAGCTCGCGAACGTATTTGAGGCTAATGATTCGAAATAATTCGCTTTTTATCACATTATTTAATGGTTGTTTATTATAGTGACCGTATCGTGCGACTCTGCCCACCTCGCAAACCTCTGCGAACGGTGGAAGCATTTATACTTGCCGCACGATATGTGGTAGTATAAAGAAATACCCATCAAAAACAGGGGAATGAACATTTACCTGACAAATTTTAATGTTGCTTTGTATTTCAGGTTTGAAAAGTGCTGGAATTTGTTTGTTTCACAACAAATAGCTGTCTGACTGAACAGTTCTCTTGTATTACATTAACAAATACAAGAATCTTGTCATTCCAGCACGAAACATGAGAGAACGTGAAGACGTTAAGGCGTTTTGAAAATAAAAAACCATTAAATAATGTGGTAATAAAGCGAATTATTTTGAATCATTTCGAGTAGATGTATAAATATTTAACTTAATTAAGTTTAACGTGGTGGGAAATATTGGAATGGACCTTGAAAGTGACGTACAAGTGCTTGAATTCAACCTTGTAAAGGTGTATGCTATGAACCCGGCAAACATGACTTTGTTCATCGCACTGCGGTCGCGCGCTAAGTTACAAAATTCGAGAGGTGTACGACCTCGCAAATCGACAGCGCGCAAGGCCCTCGCGCACGGGTTCAGCCACCGCGATTACGTTATTTTCGCCGTGCGGACCCTCGCGCCGCTCACAACGCATCAAGTATAAACCAAGCTGCGTGTGTCTGATTATGGAAGTTTTTCTGTATCAATATTCAAATGAAAATGTAATACGCATTTGCATATACATGTTCCACTCATACAAGCAACTTTGAGCTCAAAATTCAAATTCTAATGCAATAATTCCATTTACATTTGCAATGTGATAGACGTCTATTCATATTTGATTTACACATACATATTGATGCTTTATTTGTGCCTTTATTGAAATGAAAATGTATTTCCCGATTTGAATTATCAAGTTCATGTGATCATGCAAAGGTTGTATCAAAATTGTAATTAAAATGCTATTCGCTTAATAGATTTTGTCGATTGTTCATTTGGTTCTTGTGTAGTCAAAGGCAGAAAGTGTCATGCTAGCTGGACAGAACCAGGAATAAATGAATGAATGTTCAATTTATATAGCATCGTTCAATGTACCCAAGTTGCTTTACAATTTTAACACAGGTACAAGTCTTACACAACCAATCACACACCGGTGAGAAGCGGCAGCCAATTGCACACCGCATACTCTCTACCGGAATCCACAGCCCAAACCACTGAATGGAGTGCAGGAACAGTGCCGTTTCAAGGTATTTGGGGGCCCCAAGCAAAGACACCAACCGGGGCCCCCCCAACCTAAGTATGGGATTACCCGGGACTAGGGTTGCCACCTAGGTCTGACAAAAAACAAGGACACTGTCATACTGACACAGGGTGGCGAGTGTAATCTGTTGACGGTGGGGGGGGGGGGGGTGGCGAACGTAAAATGTTACCGGGGGGGGGGGGTGGCGGTGGCGAACGTAAAATGTTACCGGAGGGGTTTAAAATGAACACAGCGAGAAAAAAAAACAGATTTAAAGTGTGCAACAGTCTGAATCGTGGTTTTAACTAACCTAATTTTTTTCCGGGACTGAATATTAAAAAGAAGAAAAACCGGGACAAACCGGGACAGCCCGGGAAAACCGGGACAGGCATGTGAAAACTGGGACAGTCCCGGGAAAACCGGGACAGGTGGCAACACTACCCGGGACGTATATTGTTTTTAGCCTACCTGCTGCTAAATTACACCATTTGTACAGGTAGGCCTAATTTATCCAGTGTAACTCATCACTTACCACTGTCTTGTGTTTTTTTGTGTTCCTCTTCCTTCTTTTGTTTTCTCTTTTGGCTTCCTGATGGATAAATTCGCTTCATGGTTAAGTTTCATATTTGCCGGCGTCTAAAACTTGGCTGTCTGCCAGGACAGTGTCTGCCTGCCTTCAGCAGCTTGTGGGAGGGGCCCCCTTAAGGGGGATTCTGAGAACAGTGTCATTGCTCATGACTTTGAGAATGTAAAGGGGGGCTCACATAGTTTGTCGCTGCATTTAATTCTTAACCTGTTGTTGTCTGGGGGCCCCAGGCCAGCTTGGGGCCCCAAGCAATTGCCTGGTTTGCCTGCCCCATCGCGACGGGCCTGTGCAGGAAGGGGAGAGAGGACAGACCCTAGTGACAGAGCACCATCCACCACTGGACATACAAGCACACACATTTATGCCCTCAGACAACAAGTTTTAATTGAACATGAAGAGACACAGACTCATGCTCAGGGAGAATTTGTCAGAGACTGCCAATTTACATAAACTCCATGTTTTTGGACTGTGGGAGGAAACCGGAGACCCCGGAGGAAACCCACACAGACAGGGAGAACATGAAAACTCCACTCAGATAGGGACTTGAACCCAAGATCCCAGTGTTGAGAGGCAAACATGTTAACCACCAAGCCACCGTGTAGGAAGTAGGTTGATCAACACTAGCAGGAATGGGCTGAAGTTAGATAGTAACATTTAAAGAAAAGGAGAACAGAAATACACAACCAAGCAAAACCAAATGCCAAAAGAGCAAGACAGAAACCACTAGAACACAAAACAGCTGAACAAAGCTCAGGAGAAAATAGAGAACTGCACTTACAACCAGCCAAAACTGAAGAAAATACCAGGGAGCCTGAATTCAACAGAACAAACAGAACAGTCTCCACGGCTGTTCCTACAACCCAGAGGGGGTCGTCTGCTCCCGTCCCCGCACCCGGCAGAGGGCTACATGGGCCACCCAGCCTGCTCCTGTTCCCAAGGCCCGACTGGTCCTGCCCACGTTCCCATCGTGCACTGAGCAATCTCTCTCGCTCTCTCTCTGATTAACTCTCACGACTCTCATCACAGTCACATCTGAAAGAAAAATGTCTGACACTTTCCACAATGACCCGCTGAGCTTAAAATCTAAACTTTGGAAGAAGTTCAGTTTTTACATGAAGAAAGGAAAACTAGTCAAAACCGTTGCTGTTTGCAAAGAGTGCAAAGTCAAATTGAAGTACACTGGTAGTACAACAAACCTCAACACTCACTTGGTGAGATGACATGGGGACACTGGTAATGAGGACACTATCACTGCTAGCCCAAAGACACAGCAGAGACACAGACATACAGGACAAAATTCACCCACAACTCAGCAATAATAGCCTGGTTCATTGTCAAAAACATAAGAGAATAAGGGCTTTCAGGACATGATTCAAACATTGGAGCCCCATGTATCCTTATAGTTGTTATATTTTGCACCTGGGGGATTGCTGCAACAGAATTTCATTGCATTGCAGTGACAATGAAGATTCTATTCTATTCTATTCTAATCTATTTTATGTATGCAGGCTCTACCTTACTAGGACAGAAAAGATCCCACAGTAGTTATTTACCTTACAAAGATGGAACCAATCTACAGGAAATATGAGAGCCATCCTACACTTTAAAAGGATGAAAAAAGATCTCACATCACCCAACTACAGTCTTTAGTCACTAATGATTTGTCTACGTTTTCATTTCTCCATTTTGTCAAAAATCGTTTCGTACACATTCAGACTGGATCGTCAGAACATTAAAACTATATATTTTGTACATAATGTAACATTTCTGTAAGTATTAATAAACTCACCGTCGAAGTTCCCAGACGTGCGTTCCTAAGGTGAATTTTACTTGGCGTTTACAGTACTTTCGTTTTTGTCTAGTCTCATTTGGAGAAGCCAATAACGTAGTTTCCGTGCGAACACTAGGGGGCGCACAGACACAGAGCGAAAAACAAAAGTGAACGTTTTAAAGGTCACTCCTGTGGTGTAGCTCTCAGATAAATACATCTGAGAGCATAAATGCAAAAGTCTCAAAGAAATATATTACACACCACAATTCTCCCAAAGATCACACCTGTATTGTAACTTTAAAACAAATACACAAACCCTCCAATCAACCTGTACTGTAGGTCTTGTGCAATAATATTCATAAAATATTTTTATAACAATAATATTTTATATTGCACATCTAAACAAAATAATATGTTTCCATATTTTTATGTGCCTTGAGAGGGAATGACAAACTGAGCTGTATGTGTGCTCTTTGCTCTCAGGGAGAAACTGTAAACATGTTCCAAGACACTAGAAAGAGAAACTGTGATCATGGGAGAATTCTGACCAGCCAATCAGACGCAGTGTGAAGGTTCCCTGTATTTGGAGATCTGGGCCCGTATTTATCAAACTTCTTAGAATTACTCCTAAGAATGCTGCTAAGAATTGGCTTATGTCTAAAATAATTCTTAGTTAAAAGCTGAGACTAAAAGTTAGTTATCAAGCCTCTCAGTCTCACTTTAAGCGAAGTGTAGGAGTAATTCTTAAGTGTCAGTCTCAGAGCTGATTTACGACACCTGGCTGTGCCGCAAAGCTGATCCTGGATGACGTCGTTTCAAAACCCCCTGCAAGAACCAATCACTGGATCGGATTTCATGTTCAATAATATTTCCTGAGAAATGTCAAGATAAAATTCAGAAAATGTTGAAATACCTTCACATTTAACTTAATAATGTTGCAGTCATAATTTTGTGAAATAACACAGCGTATTTACTTTTTTTTTTTTATCCTAATAAAAATAGATTTCATATCTTAAGTCCTATGTGACACGCACTGGTATGTATAATTTTCCCTTCTTTCTTTTGTTATTCATATATTTTCTATTATTTATTTTGGATACTGCATACATTCTAACTGAATCACATTCAGGCGGAGGACCACCGGGCACTTCAAAATTATTGCATCCGTCAGTAATAAAGAAGCTGCTCGTGCTCCTGACCCTGCTCGCTTGAGCGCAGATTCTCCATCTGCCCCTCCCTCTCTGACAGCGCATCCAAACACCTCCAGTCATGAATGGCCGGAGGAAGAGTGGGCGTCTGATGGACGTCTGGCAGAGGACTCACTCACAAATGACATACAATAACTGACAAGGCAGACGTCAAAGCTTAAAATTAAAGTATTAAAATCGCAGCATGAATATTACACTCTTGCACGAAAAAAATGAAAGGAAGAACAAAAAAGAATTAAACCCATGCTTATCTTAATGCCTATTTATTGTGCATATTTATACATAAAATTGAAATGTGTACCTAAAATGAAGGTTCACACGCGTCTCTCAGTGCCATCTCAGCCCCCTAGTGGCAACTCTTAACAACTTATGAGTCCTCTGGAGCAGTCTTAACTTTTTGGGAGAGTAAGAGTGATTCTTATACTTGAGAGTTTTGATAATTGGCACTTACACTTAACTCTGTGAATAGGAGCAAATCTAAGAATTTTTCCACACTTAAGTCCAAAATTCCACTCTAAGAAGTTTGATAAATACGGGCCCTGGGCCCGTATTTATCAAACTTCTTAGAATTACTCCTAAGAATGCTGCTAAGAATTGACTTATGTCTAAAATAGTTCTTAGTTAAAAGCTGAGATTAAATGTGACGTTCGGGCGCAGCCAAGGACGAGACACAGAATCCTCTGGTTTGTTGACAGACGTCACTTTTAATGTAGATAAGTGTTGCGCAATAGCACACGAAAAACACACGAGTAACACGTGTAGACTTAGACAGCGACGAGCACGGGACACTGCGTGAGCGCACATTAAATAGACAAACCACATAATCCCCACGTGATTGACGAGACGAGCCACAGGTGCAACATATTAACACAGGACAATAACCACTACCACGGAGTCCCACAGACGCAGACGAAGCACGTGGACAACGTAAACACACGCCCAAAAGGGAGGGGCCGGGGTCCTCAACGTGACACTAAAAGTTAGTTATCAAGCTTCTCAGTCTCACTTTAAGCGAAGTGTAGGAGTAATTCTTAAGTGTCAGTCTCAGAGCTGATTTACGACTCCTGGCTGTGCCGTAAAGCTGGGCCCGTATTTATCAAACTTCTTAGAGTGGAATTTTGGACTTAAGTGCTGAAAAATTCTTAGATTTGCTCCTACTCACAGAGTTAAGTGTAAGTGCCAGTTATCAAAACTCTCAAGTATAAGAATCACTCTTACTCTCCCGAAAAGTTAAGACTGCTCCAGAGGACTCATAAGTCGTTAAGAGTTGCCACTAGGGGGCTGAGATGGCACTGAGAAGACAGAGACGCATGCGAACCTTCATTTTAGGTACACATTTCAATTTTATAGATATATAAATATGCACACAAATATGCACAATGCACAAATATGCACAATAATTAGGCATTAAGATAAGCATGGGTTAAATTTTTTTTTCTTTTTTTCGTGCAAGAGTGTAATATTCATGCTGCGATTTTCATACTTTAATTTTAAGCTTTGACTTCTGCCTTGTCAGTTATTGTATGTCATTTGGGAGTGAGTCCTCTGCCAGACTTCCTTCAGACGCTCACTTTTCCTCCGGCCATTCATGACTGGTGGTGTTTGGAAGCGCTGTCAGAGAGGGAGGGGCAGATGGAGAATCTGCGCTCAAGCCAGCAGGGTCGGGAGCACGAGCTTTAATACTGACAGATGCAATTATTTTATTAGCATCACAGTGTTTGTGTGCAAATCTAAATAAATTTTCAAAACATTGACTTTGCGATATACTTTTCATTAATTTCAGAATTTCATTAATGGAGGATCCATTCCACATATCACCACAGTGTCTTTCCCCATGATACGCTGTACCACCTCACAAACTGCGCTAAGAGGCTTGCCCGGTGGTCCTCCGCCTGAATGTGATTCAGTTAGAATGTATGCAGTATCCAAAATAAATCAGAGAAAACATATGAATAACAAAAGAAAGAAGGAAACAATTTTTTTATAAAGATTATTTATTAACTACGTAAATACGCTTTGTTATTTTACAAAAATCATGAGTGCAACATTATTAAGTTAAATGTGAAGGTATTTCAACATTTTCTGAATTTTACCTTGACATTTCTCAGGAAATATTCTTGAACATGAAATCCGATCCAGTGATTGGTTCTTGCAGGGAGTTTTGAAACGACGTCATCCAGGATCAGCTTTGCGGTACAGCCAGGTGTCGTAAATCAGCTCTGAGACTGACACTTACGAATTGCTCCTACACTTCGCTTAAAGTGAGACTGAGAGGCTTGATAACTAACTTTTAGTCTCAGCTTTTAACTAAGAATTATTTTAGACATAAGTCAATTCTTAGCAGCATTCTTAGGAGTAATTCTAAGAAGTTTGATAAATACGGGCCCTGATCCTGGATGACGTCGTTTCAAAACCCCCTGCAAGAACCAATCACTGGATCGACCTAAAAATTTAGTAAAAATGGAGCTGCCCCTCCAAAACCTGCAGATCTTCAAGCGTTGTAACTGGAAGAGTGTCTGGTGGTAAAGATTGGCTCTCTTCTGCTGTCCCCTTTAATTCATATACTCGCTTCAGCAATATGCCCATCTGTTCCTTGATGATTTCTTGATTTGTCAGGATCTGGCTCATGTTATTTGGCCCATATCTGGCCCACATGACATTTGCCGCAACACAAGTCTGACCCGGCTCATGATATTTGGCCCATGTCTGGCCCACGTGACATTTGCCACAACACATGTCTGACCCGGCTTATGATATCTGGCCCATATATGGCCCACATGACATTTGCCACAACACAAGTCTGACCCGGCTCATGACATCTGGCCCATATCTGGCCCACATGACATTTGCCACAACACAAGTCTGACCCGGCTCATGACATCTGGCCCATATCTGGCCCACATGACATTTGCCACAACACAAGTCTGACCCGGCTCATGACATCTGGCCCATATCTGGCCCACATGACATTTGCCACAACACAAGTCTGACCCGGCTCATGACATCTGGCCCATATCTGGCCCACATGACGTTTGCCACAACACAAGTCTGACCCGGCTTATGATATTTGGCCCATATCTGGCCCACATGACACTTGCCAGTGCCGAAACGGAGCCATAAGTGCCAAAAGTGGCCCAGATTAGGCCCAAATATGTCTGCTATGTGGGGAGGACAGTGTGAAAGGGAGGGAGAAAGAGAGAGAGAGAGAGAGAGAGAGAGAGAGAGAGAGAGAGAGAGAGAGAGAAGCCACAAACACACACACAATGTGAAGAGAAAACAGCAAGCAAGAAATGATTAAAAGTTAATTTTTTGCTAATTATGTTACTATTAAATGTTCTTGACTGGGATATAAAACTGATAGAAAATAACTAATAAAACACTAATGTTACAATATTATTAATGACTAATATAAATAGCAATACTGATAATAAACAAACAAACAAAATACTAAGTCAAAGACTCATAGTTTTACCATTTGGTTTAAAATCTGTGACAGACATGCTTTGGGCTAGTTTAAGCTTCTGGAGGGCGGGTTTTACACTGACTTTGGGCTGGATATTTTTGTAGGACCTGGCAACCCTGCCTACCAAAGACCTTTGCAGGAGAGTGAATGGAATGATTTCCAGCGAGATGGAAAAACTTTTAGAAAAAGCCTCAATACGAAGAGGCTACACGAGAAAAAAAAAGTTTATATTTACCGGTAAAACTCCTCAGAGATGGATGCAGCTGGTGGCGATTCTGAACGAAGTTTTCTTTAAGAACGGAGTATTTTCAGTATCACATGGAGACGCGCGGCTGTTTGGATTAGCACTACTAAAGTATGTGAACCGTATTTTGAGAACGATACCTGTGGTGCAAAGTGCACCAGGCGAGGCGACACTAGTGAGTCTATCGGAATGGATTGAAAAACAACTTCGGTATGTGGGGGATGTTATTCAAACATCATTAATTCGTGGGACTCAGCGACACGGAACACCGCGGAAGGTAAGACGAGATAAACTCAGTTACTTGTGGCAACATCGCAGAACAAAAGCGATTGAGATTATTTTAAACAACAGTCCACCATCTAGTGCTGCCAATGTGGAAGAAATGTACAATTATAATGTGGAAATATAGCCGCAAGCGGCGATAGGCGGGTTCACACACAAATAGGCATTTTGGCCTCAATAAGCAAAAGGTAAACTTAAAGGTAGACCTAAAAGTGAAAATAAGCTGTTTGGGTTTGGCTAGTGTGTGTGCTCTACAGATGACAGTGTGTGATGACATCTGCATGTCTCAGAAAGAGAGACACAGAAATAGCACATCTGGCTAGGGCTGCATCACGAGGCTGAAGTTGGTTACTTATTCGCAGTTTGAGATTCGTTTGGTTACTTATTCGTAGCTCCGTATTCGGCGGCTGAAGTTGGTTACTTATTCAAAAAGGTTATGTTCACGATGCGTGTTTGCTGCGCAATTTGTTTAAAAGCGATAGATTAAACGTTACATTAAACGAGCGTAGGAGCAGACATTTAAAAGGTTATTGTTTCCCATACTGATTTTGTGAATGTAAAAAATAAAAATATAATGAAAGCATTTCATTTGTAAAATGGTTTCTATTTCAAGTCGTTTCAATTGTATGCAGTTTGTACATGATGATTGAATTCGTCAACATTTCTAACGTAAGGAAATATATTCTTAGATTTGAAACTAAAAACACAGAAATGCTGTTCTAGAACACAAATAATCGGAAGAAGAACTACCAGCACACAACATGGCATATTGAGCAGAGGGCAGATAGGTGAACGCATTTTAAAGGGGCAGTTTCAGAGGATTATTGAAAGCCTTATTGATGGTGGGCCAGAGAAATAACAAATGCATCATGAAGAACAGGTCACTCCCTAAGAGAGGAACCTGATTTTAGCCTCAAATCTAACTGGAAACATGGCATATTGAGTAGTTAAGTGCACAGGTGAAATGGATCAGAGGGGCATGTTCAGAGGCCTGCTGTATGCCTGTAATGTCTTGGGCCAGGCAAAACTCAATTGAATCATACATAACTAGTTCCTATATGTAAGAGAAACCTGTTTTTGGCCTGGCCCAGAATCATTTTATGCCTCAAATCTAACTGGAAACATGGCATATTGAGTAGTTAAGTGCACAGGTGAAATGGATCAGAGGGGCAAGTTCAGAGGCCTGCTGTATGCCTGTAATGTCTTGGGCCAGGCAAAACTCAATTGAATCATACATAACTAGTTCCCATATGTATGAAGAACCTGTTTTTGGCCTGGCCCAGAATCAATTTGGCTCTCAAATTTAACTGGAAACACGGCATATTGAGTAAAGCGCATAGGTGAAATGGGTCAGACGGCCAAGTTCAGAGGCCTGCTGTATGCCTGTGATGTCTTGGGCCAGGCAAAACTCAATTATATCATACATAACTAGTTCCTATATGTATGAGGAATCTGGTTCTGGCCTGGCCCAGAATCATTTTATGTGTCAAATCTAACTGCAAACATGGCATATTGGGTAGTTAAGCACACAGGTGAAATGGTTCACAGGGCCAAGTTCAGAGGCCTGCTGTATGCCTGTAATGTCTTGGGCCAGGCAAAACTCAATTGTATCATACATAACTAGTTCCCGTATGTATGAGCAACCTGGTTTTGGCTTGGCCCAGAATCATTTTAGCCCTCGAATCTAACTGGAAACACGGCATATTGAGTAAAGGGCACAGGTGAAATAGTTCAGAGGGGCAATTTCAGAGGCCTGCTGTATGCCTGTAATGTCTTGGGCCAGGCAAAACTCAATTGTATCATACACAAGTAGTTCCTATATGTATGAGGAACCTGTTTTTGGCCTGGCCTAGAATAATTTTAGCCCTCAAATCTAACTGGAAACATATTGACTAAGCGCACAGGTGAAATGGTTCATGAGGTGGATTTAAGAGGCCTGCTGTATACATGTAAGGCATTGGGCCAGGCAAATAACATATGCATCATACATAACGCTTTACTATATGTAAGAGAAACCTGACTTTGGCCTGGCCCAGCATAATGTTATGCTTCAAATCCAACTGGAAACATGACACATGGAGTGGTGCGCACAGGTCAAATGATGCAGAGCAGCAATTTAAGAGGCCTGCTGTATGCCTGTAAGGTCTTGGGTCAGGCAAAACTCAAATGCTTCATAAATAACATGTTACTCTATGTACGAGAAACCTGATTTTGGCCTGGCCCATTTTAGCTCTCAAATCTAACTGAAAACGTGACACATGCAGGCCTGATAGTTTTCAGGCGCCACGCCGGAATTCCGGCGTACCGACGTGTCCGCGAGAAAAAAAAAATTGGGAGGGGGATCCGTCAAATCATAATGATAAATCACACGCGCGCGCATGCTATCTGTTTTGAGGCCGAAATATGATCCTTATGATCCTTACGAGGTTCCCAAGTTACGATTGTGGTGGAAATTTGGTGATTTCCATTTAGATCAGGCTTTCTTAGTATACGTTAAACACATTAGAAATAAGGGTTTTGCATATGTGTTTTAATCAAAGCACTAAAGTCATTCTGGTGACTTTAGTAGGCCTCAGAGATGTGTTTATGTGTGCCTGTCTGGGACATTTAATCTGATGTTCCTCTGGATGTTCCTAAACTGACCTCGCTGGAGACGCATAATCTCAGCTTGGAAAGGACTACGGCGACACTCAGTCTGCCATGCCATCACGAGGATGCTGAGCAGGGAGGGGGCACGCATCATATGCATCTGTCAAATCAGAGTTAATCACTCCTTACTTTGTCCAATCATATTTAGTTAATAACCGTGTGTTCACCTCGTGGACACCGTGTGTATTGATGATCAAGGGTATAAAGGATGAGAGTTCGGAATGGGGAATTAGCTCTCTCTGTGACTGACACGTGGGTGTTTGTAACGGAGATCTCAAGGGTTTAATCTATGTCTATGTTTAAATAAATCATTGTACTTATTATCTAACCCAACTGCTTCTGACCTATTTTGTACTCACCATTGAAGGGTTTCAGAATTTCTAAGACATTTTGGCACCCCAGATGGGACTCCACGACTGAGGACGGCACACCTGAGGGAGAGACTAAGCGCTTAGCTCCTGAAGGCCTTACTTCAGTCAGCCAACGACAAATTCCGTTGAGCGGGACTCGCAGGTGTGTGTGCCTCCTCGGCGTCGGAGTTTTCCCAGGAACAGACGAACATTTAAGTTAACTAAACCCTGGTGAGTACAAAGTGTTGATATAAACTTATTGCAGAGGTTGGGACTTCTCTCCTGGTGCGTGTATACACGGTTATGGTTATCGGGCGGGGTAACTGAATGATTAAGTGTTTCACCCTCGGCTAGGAGTCGAGGAGCAGAGTATCAGGGAGAGTGAGAGTCAGGTTCTGCGTGAGTGTGAGTGTTGTGTGAGAGTTGTTATTTTTTTTTAATCCACGAAGCAGCAAAATGGGCGGATGTGGTAGTAGTCATACTGACAGGGAGGTCAGTGAGATACTGCACGCACATCCTAGAATAAGGTACATGAAAGAACGGTATGGGCCCGAAAGTTTAAAACAATTTCACATGTGGGTAAAGAAATGTGATTTCCCAGAGGAGGGGAGTTTTAACATGAACCGAATTGCAGCATTAAAACGAAGTCTGATAAAAGAACAATATGATGGGTTCAAGGTAAACTGGGAAGCTTTTGACTTGTGGGAGAGGGAGGCGAAATGGCGGGATTATAGATTGCAAACACAAACTAAATATGAAGTTCAACGGGAACTTCAGAATCTCCAGTCTGTTAAGTGTGTTGCAGATCCAGACCTGGACGGATGTCCCAGGCGACCCCCAACCGCCCTGACGGCCCCACCCAACCCCACCGACGTCGAGCCCCAGGAACCAGTCAGACGAAACAAGCCTCCTCCAGCACGTCCAATCAGCCCAGTGGCTATGCACACAAGATCGCGAGACGGGCAAGACACAACTGCCGGACCAAGCCAAGGACGGATGGTCCATGTCAGCGAGTCGCCCCTGTCTCCTCCTCCGGAAACAACCAAGGATCAGGTGATGTGCCCAATGGTAGAGGTGGCTGGTCAGGATGGGCCTATGCTTGTTATGAGAACATGGACTGTTGCAGATTTACAGGAAGTGATGAAGCAGTTCAAGCTCCCTGGTGACATTGGGGGGCGTAAGTTTGCACATGAACTGGACATGTTTTGCCGTGAGTTCAGGCCGACGTCACATGAGCTGCGACGACTCCTGGGCCTGAAACTGGGAGTAGAGGTTACAAAGATCCAGATGGACTGGTCAGTCAAGAACATTCAGTTGGTCAACAGTGAGTGGTCACATGAAGGTAACGAACCGTATCGGACAATGTTACATGAACTATGTGCAGCAATACGGGATGCCTTTCCCCTTGTTATGGATTTAACCAAAATAGCTATTTGTAAACAAAATGACTCAGAGACTGTGCAGGAGTACCTGTATCGACTCACCCAGGTGCATGATGCTCACTGCGGCATGGACAAGCCCGACAGGATGGACAACGGGCCGATCACACCCTATGAAGCTCATTTGCGGAATGCTTTCATTAATGGACTGAAGCCGGAGATTTCCGAGAAGCTCAAGGACACTTGCATCACGTGGGAGACAGCCAAGATGGAGGTGATTGTGCAACATGCTATCCACGCGGAAAGGCGATGGAAGACGGTGAGTGCCTGGAAGCAAGACAAAGAACCGCGGCAAACACAACTTTCCATGGTTCGAGTGATGAGGGGCGATGAAAAAGGTAACTGTGCAGGAGGCAAAAGCTGGAGGGAGCAGAAGAGGACTAAAAAGGTGAAGAACCGCAGGAGAGATGATGACGACAACGCTTGTTACATCTGTGGAGAAGACGGACACCGGGCAAGAGGGTGTCCACAAAGACAGGATAGCGGGAGAAGCAAGGTCAGCAGAGTCATGGTGGGGACTGATGTTCGGAGGGGTCAACTGGTGATGTCCTGAAGGGTCAGGTAAGACACAATTTTTTTTTTTCCTATGCTCTGCAATGAAGAAATGCTTCCGCTAACACCTACTGGTTCTGTTTTTTTTTTTTATTCCTTTATTATATATAAAAAAAATAAATAAAAAAAAATTATATACATATTATTCTGCAACTGGGCTATGCAAATAATGATGAACTGTCGTATGGGGAACATATGCTGTGTTATGAGACAAGTGCTGCTGCTGAGCGGTTATGTTTTTTGGGGTTAACTTGGGCAGAGCAGGTTAGGTTTCAAACAGTAAACGGTGTGGCTGAGACAGGGTTTGTGTGCGCATGGCAGTGGGAGTGGGTGCGATGGTGTGCGGTACAGTCCGTCAATGGACGGGTTTTTTCTAAACCACTGATTTGGGAGGTCAGAGTGAGCAGGGGAGTGCAGCTGTATCTGGGCGAGTTGCCAACATTCCAATGTCCAAAGATAAGAGGGTGTGTGTGTGTGTGTGACTGAAGGGAGTCCCACAGACTCTGTGGTCCCAGGGGAGTGTGACTTAGAGAAACACATCTAGGTCAGACCGTAGGCCTTGCAAACCACAGTACCCCTTGAAGCGGTCAAGGGGATACGACCAGTCTTTGAGACATTGGGAAAGGGGGGGGTAATTGTTCCATATGCTAATTCACCAGTGGGAGTTCCAATTTTTTTTCCTGAGTGAAAATTTAGGGAGCCTGGTGTACCGAGGAGTGGAGGTTGATAAAAGCTCTCCAGGCGGTAAAATTTAGATGTGGTAGCAGGAGCCCCGTTGGTACCGAATCCCTTAACAGTTCTGTCACAAGTCTCACCTGACAGTAAGTGGGTTTTTTGTTGATTTGGCTAATGCCTTCTTTTCTGTACCGGCACATGCAAACTCACAGCTTTGGGTTGCTTTTAAGGTTGATGGTCAACCATACACTTTCACTCACCTAAGCTAAGGCGGTCGACAGGCCTTTAATGCATTTAAAAACAAGCGTTGCACACATCCTTAACATTGGGCCTGGCTAACTCTGTATTTCTGTTTGTCCAAACAGCAGATGATAAGCGGCGACTGAGATCTATTCCCCAATGCCAGACCTGAGGGAGGTCTGGAGCTATTTGTGGACGGATCGGCATCACGTAATCCAGCAACAGAGAAAAACTGTGTGGGTTATGCAGGGGTTTCGCAACACAGCACTGTTGAACCTGGACCACTGTCAGGGCACCATTCGGCGCAGGCAGCTGAATTGGTGGCTCTGACTCAGGCATGCTGAGTGGTTCTAGGTAAAACAGTGGCGATTCGCACAGGCAACAGGTATGCCTTTGAAGTAGTGCACGACTTCGGGGCTATCTGGACACACAGGGGGATTCTCACTTCATTGGGGAAGTTGATCACACATCGTAAATCAATTGCTGAACTTCGTGATGCCATTCTCGTCCCGAAGCAAATAGCGGTATGTAAATGTGATGTATATATTCTGACAATAAAGATTCTGTTTATTATGGGTAATGAACGGGCAGTCATTTTAACGGAATTGGACACCATGTACACTCAGCGTGTAGATAACACCATTGTTTTCCCAACAGCTGAGATTAGCGAGCTCCAGGAGACAGCAGCCGTCTCTGAGTTGTCTGAATGGCAGCGGGCGAGGGCGGTGGAACGGGGGGGGGGGGGGGCCTTGGGTTGGGCCAAACAACGAACCGTTCCTTCCTAGGAGCATGTTTTCCGGTGTATGACACACGATGATGATCATGTGTCAACAGGGGGGATGTATGATAACAATGTATGATGTATGATAACAATGAGATCTTATTTGGCAGGCCGCCAAATACAGGCATCGGGTGAGAACGACCCTCTGCACCCACCACGAGCGAGTGCAATGATGCCATGTTGATTTATTGTGCAAACTTGTCCTCTGTCTTGTCACAAGTTCACAGGGCAGTGAAAGAGGCGTTGCCTAAGCCACGGGAAGGTCTACAACACAACCTGAAACCCGGAGACTGGGTGGTTGTGAAAGACTTCAGGAGGAAGAACTGGAGGGCACAGAGGTGGAGAGGCCCATTCCAGATCCTCCTGACGACCCCAACAGCAGTGAAGGTGGCTGAGAGGGGAACGTGGATTCACGCTAGCCATTGCAAGAAGGTTCCAGTACCTGAGCAGACAAAGAGCAGCCCTGAAGCATCCCAGCTTCTGTAGGGTGAAAGGAGGGTGTTCGGGCGCCTCAGTCGAGTGGGTGGAAGTGCAGTAAGGGCGTGACCCGCACTCCAAGCACAACGGCTGTCAAGAAGGGTCAACGATCACCCACCATGAACCCTGTGCTCTTGCTCATCCGGTGATGGAGCTCAATGGCGATTGTTGTTGATGGTTTTCTGTGTGCCTTGTTTGCTGTCACTTCTGAGGAGTTGTGTCTTGCAGGCTGCAGACACGGCGCTAAAACCTGAGGACCTCACGATGAGGACAGATGTCAAGGCTACAAATCTACCACCTGATGTTGATTCATTTACTGATGATGATGATGATGATGATTTGGTTTGATTAACTTCATTGACCAATGTTGTATTCTGTTTGTAATCAGGTGTGAATTGTTTGACCATCCATGTACTTCCTGGAAATTATGCTACGATCGAAAGCCTGTATTGGAGTGGTCTGTAGTCAATGTAATTTGTCCATAAAGGACAAAAAGGAGGGAAATGTGGTGGAAATTTGGTGATTTCCATTTAGATCAGGCTTTCTTAGTATACGTTAAACACATTAGAAATAAGGGTTTTGCATATGTGTTTTAATCAAAGCACTAAAGTCATTCTGGTGACTTTAGTAGGCCTCAGAGATGTGTTTATGTGTGCCTGTCTGGGACATTTAATCTGATGTTCCTCTGGATGTTCCTAAACTGACCTCGCTGGAGACGCATAATCTCAGCTTGGAAAGGACTACGGCGACACTCAGTCTGCCATGCCATCACGAGGATGCTGAGCAGGGAGGGGGCACGCATCATATGCATCTGTCAAATCAGAGTTAATCACTCCTTACTTTGTCCAATCATATTTAGTTAATAACCGTGTGTTCACCTCGTGGACACCGTGTGTATTGATGATCAAGGGTATAAAGGATGAGAGTTCGGAATGGGGAATTAGCTCTCTCTGTGACTGACACGTGGGTGTTTGTAACGGAGATCTCAAGGGTTTAATCTATGTCTATGTTTAAATAAATCATTGTACTTATTATCTAACCCAACTGCTTCTGACCTATTTTGTACTCACCATTGAAGGGTTTCAGAATTTCTAAGACACGATTTTCCGTGGTTACTACACATCTCCCATTTACTGTATAAAGCCTCTTTGGGCCTAAGTGGTTCTGCGTCGTAAACGGAACTTGGTGTTTGGTGTGCGCGGCGTCAGGATTAGTTAAACGCAGCTATGGATAAAGGTATTTGCCAAAAGGCTAGCTTTAGGATAGGATAACTGCGTATAGTACGTTATTTACGTACAGTATGTACGTATGTTCCGATTTACACCGAAAATCGATTTACGACGGATCAACGTCGTAACAGGGGACCGCCTGTATTTCAGACATCGGAAGAGCTTCAGAGGTCGATACAAGATAAATTCACTATTTTATCTTTATTCTGATTAAGTTTTTTTTATCAGAAATATAAGAAAGTGTTTTTTTTTGAGCCGGTATAGGTGGTCAGATGATCTGGTTCATCATGGCCGCCTTACGGCGTAAGGTGTAATACATGAACAAAAGCACAAAATGTATGTCCTAATAAACCAACACAAAATATTTATTAAATATTTTATATATTAAAACTAACTATAATCATAATACTTGTAATTATTTTAAACTTTATTTGCATAATTTCTTTGAGTTGTCTGGTATCCTATAATTTACTAACAGTAATGAATAAATAATTAATCATCAGAGGTGGGTAAGAACGCGTTACATTTACTCCGTTACATTAACTCAAGTAGATTTTTGGACAAAAATGTACTTGTAGGAGTAGTTTTAATATGAGACTTCTACTTTTACTTGAGTAAATATGTGGTGAGAAAAACGCGACTTTTACTCCGTTACAATCGGATTTGCGCCGCGCGCTACCGTTACTTTCGTTTTGTAAATAATTAGTCTTTTCAGTGAGAAGACTGACCAACGTCTCGTCACCCGAATACGAGTGACCAATCAAATGAAGCCGGTCAATCACGTGATCACATACGCAAACTTTCTCCACCGTAGCAAGAAAGTGACGGAAAAACCTCCCGAGCGTCCCTGACCTCATACAGCCAATGTTTACATTACAAACGTGTAAAAGGACAGTTATATAATGCGCTGCAGGGTTGCCAAGTTTTCAAGATCACTTTTCAAGTGAGATTTAAACGGGGGTGGGGGTTTGGGTGGTGAATGTAAATTGTTGAGGGGGGGGGTGTAAAATGGACACAAATTAAGTGTTATATCGCGATCAATCGATCGCCAGTGGTTGGCGCCAGAGCGAACTAGTAACTCATTGAATCATATATGTGGATCAGCTATAAATAAACTAGATTAATTTCGGCGTGAGAAATCGGATGTGTGGCGTGTAAGCGTGTGAAGACGGTCAAATGCGTGTCTCTCACGCTCAATGCGTGAGAGTTTGCAACCTTGGCGCTGCCAATCGTGTCTGCAAACATTTCAGCCTACAAGAACTCAACATCAAATATGAGGAAACACGATGCGATAAGTTTGCTGTATGTATAATTTTGTGTAACGCTATATCTCTGAGGCATAACGTTTGTATGATGTAATTATAAAATGTAACGCAGTGCAATACTTAAAACCAGTTCAAACTCTGTGAGTGTACACACTAGCAATATATGATGATTAAGTCTGCTACAAATTGATTCAGTTGGGGTCAAGTTGTAGCTACACGTATTGGCTGACAGTCTCATCAGTTAGTGCCTTTGTGGAACACATTAAAGTTACACAGGCCTAATAATTAGGAACAAACAAAAATACATTATTTATAATAAATAATTTATATATATAATATTTATTTATAATAAATTATTTTTATCATTAAAAGTCATTGTTTCCCGTAATTCAATTTCCTATGATGTAATTTACTGACACGAGACAGTACTCATGCATTTACTCACTACTTGAGTAGCTTTTAATCAAAGTACTTTTTAACTTTTACTCAAGTACATTTTTGGGATGCATACTTTTACTTTTACATGAGTAACATTTGGCTCAAGTAACTGTACTTTTACTTGAGAAAAATTGTTGAATACTCTACCCACCTCTGTTAATCATGCCTGTTTTTAACATATTGTGTCTAATCTAAATCTTTAGGTTACAGCATTTTCTCAGAATATTAATAGAAATTAGTTTTTTATTTCGCTATAATGATTACCTGACTTATTAATTTATCTAAAGATTAATTATTAAATATTCTAAATATGGTACACTAACACTCCACAGCCCCCCCCGCTCAGAAAAAGTTCAGGCTCAGGAATTTTTCCCACTATCACCCCTGCACATGCAGTGGTGCGCACATGAAATTGTTCAGGTTGATTTCAGAGGCTTCCTGTATACCTTTAAGGCGCTGGGCCAGGCAAATAACATATGCATCATACATAACAGGTTCCTACAGCGGGTAAAATAAGTATTGAACACGTCACCATTTTTCTCAGTAAATATATTACTAGAGGTGCTAATGAAATGAAATTTTCACCAGATGTCGGTAACAACCCAAGTGATCCATACATACAAAGAAATCAAACCATAAATGTCCAGAAATTACGTTATTTGTAATAATGTGAAATGACACAGGGAAAAAGTATTGAACACATGAAGAAAGGGAGGTGTAAAGAGGCATGGAAAGCCAAGACACCAGTTGAACTCTCTTAGTAATTAGAAAGCAAGCCTGCCCCTTGTCAGTGCAAATTAATATCAGCTGGTTCAGTCCCAAATGATGGCCAGCTATCACACAAGAAACATCTGATGATGGGTAAAAGTAAAGAGCTCTCTCAAGACCTTTGCAACCTTATTGTTGCAAAGCATAATGATGGCATCGGTTACAGAAGAATTTCTAAACTTCTGAATGTTCCAGTGAGCACTGCTAGGGCCATAATTCGGAAGTGGAAAGAACATCATTTCACCATAAACCGACCACGACCAGGTGCTCCTCGCAAGATTTCTGACAGAGGAGTGAAAAGAATTATCAGAAGAGTTGTTCAAGAGCCAAGGACCACTTGTGGAGAGCTTCAGAAAGACCTGGAATTAGCAGGTACGAGTGTTTCAAAGAACACAATAAGTAATGCACTCAACCGCCATGGCCTATATGCACGCTCACCACGCAAGACTCCATTGCTGAAGAAAAGGCATGTTGAAGCTCGTTTAAAGTTTGCTGCACAACATTTAGACAGGCCTGTGAAGTACTGGGAGAATATATTCTGGTCAGATGAAACCAAAATAGAACTGTTTGGATGCCATAATACACATCATGTTTGGAGGTTAAATGGCACTGCACATCACCCCAAGAACACCATACCAACAGTGAAGTTTGGAGGTGGGAACATCATGGCATGGGGCTGTTTTTCAGCATATGGTACTGGCAAACTTCAAATAATTGAAGGAAGGATGAATGGAAAAATGTACAGAGACATTCTTGAGAAAAATCTGCTTCCGTCTACCAGGATGATGAAGATGAAACGTGGCTGGACATTTCAGCAAGACAATGACCCCAAACACACAGCCAAGGAAACTCTCAATTGGTTTCAGAGAAAGAAAATAAAGCTGCTGGAATGGCCCAGCCAATCGCCTGACTTGAACCCAATAGAAAATCTATGGAAAGAACTAAAGATCAGAGTTCATAGAAGAGGCCCACGAAACCTTCAAGATTTGAAGACTGTTTGTGTGGAAGAATGGGCCAAAATCACACCTGAGCAATGCATGCGACTAGTTTCTCCATACAGGAGGCGTCTTGAAGCTGTCATTGCCAACAAAGGCTTTTGTACAAAGTATTAGATACATTTCAGTAAGCGTGTTCAATACTTTTTCCCTGTGTCATTTCACATTATTACAAATAACGTCATTTCTGGACATTTATGGTTTGATTTCTTTGTATGTATGGATCAATTGGATTGTTACCGACATCTGGTGAAAATTTCATTTCATTAGCACCTCTAGTAATATATTTACTGAGAAAAATGGTGACGTGTTCAATACTTATTTTACCCGCTGTATGTGTAAGAGAAACCTAGCTTGAGCCTGGCCCTCAGATCTAACTGGCAATATGGCATATTGTGTAGTTTTGCACAAGTAAAATGATACAGTTCAATTGCAGATGCTTGCTGCTATATGCCTCTAATGTCTCAGGCCAGGCAAAAGTCATGCATCATATTAAACATGTGCCTATCTATTGGATAAACTAGACTTCAGTTTGTATAATAGTATTTCTAATGCAGTTAAAATATTATATAATGTTAATAGTGCAGTCTATTAATATTTTATTTTTAGAGAAATTTCAACTACATACTAGTAGGCTTTATTCATGTAATCACACAAATGAATACTCCAACATTGAGACCAGGTTTCTCCCTAAATGAAAATCATCATAACTCCAAATTCAATTTCCATTGGTAAATTCAATGCTTGTTTCAGCTCTGGCCAGGAATAGCCCTTTATTCTCAAGAATCAAGCTAGGTTTCTCTTACACATAGGAACCTGTTATGTATGATGCATATGTTATTTGCCTGGCCCAGCGCCTTAAAGGTATACAGGAAGCCTCTGAAATCAACCTGAACAATTTCATGTGCGCACCACTGCATGTATCACGTTTTCAGTTAGATTTGAGAGCTAAAATGTTACTGGGCCAGGCCAAAATCAGGTTTCTCGTACATAGAGTAACGTGTTATTTATGAAGCATTTGAGTTTTGCCTGACCCAAGACCTTACAGGCATACAGCAGGCCTCTTAAATTGCTGCTCTGCATCATTTGACCTGTGCGCACCACTCCATGTGTCATGTTTCCAGTTGGATTTGAAGCATAACATTATGCTGGGCCAGGCCAAAGTCAGGTTTCTCTTACATATAGTAAAGCGTTATGTATGATGCATATGTTATTTGCCTGGCCCAATGCCTTACATGTATACAGCAGGCCTCTTAAATCCACCTCATGAACCATTTCACCTGTGCGCTTAGTCAATATGTTTCCAGTTAGATTTGAGGGCTAAAATGATTCTGGGCCAGGCCAAAATCAGGTTCATCATACATAAAGGAACTATTTATGTATGATACAATTGAGTTTTGCCTGGCCCAAGACATTATAGGCATACAGCAGGCCTCTGAACTTGAACCTGTGAACCATTTCACCTGTGTGCTTAACTACTCAATATGCCGTGTTCGCAGTTAGATTTGAGGGCTAAAATGATTCTAGGCCAGGCCAAAAACAGGTTCCTCATACATATAGGAACTACTTGTGTATGATACAATTGAGTTTTGCCTGGCCCAAGACATTACAGGCATACAGCAGGCCTCTGAACTTGGCCCTGTGAACCATTTCACCTGTGTGCTTAACTACCCAATATGCCATGTTTGCAGTTAGATTTGACACATAAAATGATTCTGGGCCAGGCAAGAACCAGGTTCCTCATACATATAGGAACTAGTTATGTATGATACAATTGAGTTTTGCCTGACCCAAGACATTACAGGCATACAGCAGGCCTCTGAACTTGCCCCTCTGAACCATTTCACCTGTGCGCTTAACTACTCAATATGCCATATTTGCAGTTAGATTTGACACATAAAATAATTCTGGGCCAGGCTAAAAACAGGTTCCTCATACATATAGAAACTAGTTATGTATGATACAATTGAGTTTTGCCTGGCCCAAGACATTACAGGCATACAGCAGGCCTCTGAACTTGGCCCTGTGAACCATTTCACCTGTGTGCTTAACTAAATATGTCATGTTTCCAGTTAGATTTGAGGCATAAAATGATTCTGGGCCAGGCCAAAAACAGGTTTCTCATGCATGTAGGAACTACTTGTGTATGATACAATTGAGTTTTGCCTGGCCCAAGACATTACAGGCATACAGCAGGCCTCTGAACTTGAACCTGTGAACTATTTCACCTGTGTGCTTAACTACTCAATATGCCATGTTTCCAGTTAGATTTGAGGCATAAAATGATTCTGGGCCAGGCCAAAAACAGGTTGCTCATACATATAGGAACTAGTTATTAGGGATGCACCGAAAATTCGGCCACCGAAAATTTTCGGCCGAAATGGCTTAAATTTGCATTTTCGGTTTTCGGCCGAAATACTTTCATCACCGAAACAACACGGCCGAAACAATGTGCTGTGATGACGCGAGCAAAAATCGCCACCTGCACGCGCTTATTTGGATAAAGCTAGCAAAAAAGTTTTCCAGTGATGGCGCCGAGGCAAAAGACATTACACCAAAAATTATGGAACTCGTTGCCTTAGACGATCAGCCGTTCTCTGTCGTAGGGATTTCGTAGGCTAATAGAGCACATTGAGCCCCGTTATGTTTTGCCGAGCAGACGACATTTCTCAGAAGTGTGTTTACCCGAGCTGTTTAATGTTGTTGCAACTCACGTCACGTTTTTATGAGAGAATTTATATTTATCTTTCAGGCCAGTCAGTTATAACTAAATTTAACTCGTATAAAATACATATATTTATCCTCTAAGATAAAAACGGTCTGCAAGCGAGTTTAATTTAATTAGTGGTCGGCTGTTGTCAGCGGTATCGCCGTTAACGGCCCACCACTAATTTTATTTTATAATATGCATTTCTGTAATGTCAGTGCTAAATAAATATATACAAATCAAATTTTGTAGTTGATTTATTCTTTGAAAAGCAATGCCTTGATTTTAGTGAGGTTAGCCATAAATCCAATGTTACTAATAATTGGCATAATAATAATAATCTTTATTTGTATAGCACCTTTCATACATACATGTAACTCAAAGTGCTTTATGTATTTCGGTGTTTCGGTTTTCGGCCTTGGTTTCCTCATTTTCGGTTTTCGGTTTCGGCTAAGAATTTTCATTTCGGTGCATCCCTACTAGTTATGTATGATGCATGTGTTATTTGTCTGGCCCGACGCCTTATAGGCATACAGCACACCTCTGAAATTGCCCCTCTGAACCATTTCAGTGCGCTCTCTGTGCACTTAACTACTCAATATGCTGTGTTTCCAGTTAGATTTAAGGTATAAAATGATGTTGGATCAGGCTAAAATCAGGTTCCTCTCTTAGGGAGTGACCTGTTCTTCATGATGCATTTGTTATTTCTCTGGCCCACCATCAATAAGGCTTTCAATAATCCTCTGAAACTGCCCCTTTAAATGCGTTCACCTATCTGCCCTCTGCTCAATATGCCATGTTGTGTGCTGGTATTTCTTCTTCCGATTATTTGTGTTCTAGAACAGCATTTCTGTGTTTTTAGTTTTCAAATCTAAGAATATGTTTCCTTACGTTAGAAATGTTGACGAATTCAATCATCATGTACAAACTGCATACAATTGAAACGACTTGAAATAGAAACCATTTTACAAATGAAATGCTTTCATTATATTTTTATTTTTTACATTCACAAAATCAGTATGGGAAACAATAACCTCTTAAATGTCTGCTCCTACGCTCGTTTAATGTAACGTTTAATCTATCGTTTTTAAACAAAGTGCGCAGCAAACACGCATCGTGAACATAACCTTTTCGAATAAGTAACCAACTTCAGCCGCCGAATACGGAGCTGCGAATAAGTAACCAAACGAATCTCAAACTGCAAATAAGTAATCAACTTCAGCCTCGTGGCTGCATCTATGTGAACAATATAGGAAGGCCTGTATATTACCGACAGAGAGAGATTGAGGGAGCCAGAGACTATGCTTTGTTAATTCACTCTTTACACACCTAGCACGCCTAACATGACTGCCCGTGTATTCAAAGTATGAATGTAGTCTGCAAAGCCTGGCATTACATGACTGGCATGACTGACATAACTGATATGACTGGAATTACATCACTGGCATGACGAACAAAAGTAACATGACTGATATGACTGACATAACTGGCATGACTGTAATGATTTGATTTGACTTATATGACTGGACTGAAATGATTGGCATGACGTGACTTACATGACTGATGTGAGTGGCATGACTGACATGACTGATGTAACTGACATGACTGGACTGATATGACTGGACTGACCTGAGTTGCATGTCTGATATGACTGACATCACTGGCATGACTGACATATACTATACATATACTATAGATATGCATACAAACTCTACATGGGTGATTCTCACGAAAAACAGATTTAAAGCGGTTCACACTTGAAAAATTTCAAAAGGCATTTCAATACAAAATTTCTTTTTGTTAGGCAAGACTAGGGTCTGAACTTCTTAGAAACACTTTTTTATTTTATTTTATTTTTTCTGTATATTTTGCACTATTTTAGTCAGTTAGAGCACACAAATTCTCAGTACCGCAACATGGTAACACAGAACAGATATGGTTTAAAAGTGACACATTTGTTACTTTTTAAATAGATATTAAAGCCTGAATTTATGTAGCTGTATATGAAAAAATGTTTCATGTGTTTTTGCCTTTAAGTAGATGGTAAATATTGTTGAGATTATTAATTTCACTTTTGCACAAAAAATAAATAGAAATTTTGGTATGTTGCAATTTTGCCACAACAGGCAATATGGTCTATTTGCTGTAAATTTGGTATGTTGCAAATTTGCTACAGCAGGCATAATGGTCCATACTAAGATAACAATAACAGAGTAATATAACATTGAAAAAACAATGTTTTATTTATTCACAGTAATAATAACAATGTTGACTCAAAGTAACTTCATGGAACAGGGGCTGACAACCACACACACACACACACACACACACACACGGAAAACAATGTAAACAAACTATGTAACAATGTCTTTAGCTTTCTTACTCATGGAATGCACGGAAGCAGTTTTTTGTCTTAGTCAGGCATAAGTGAACGTCACATTTTCCATAAAATGTGGAAGTATTCATTATGGTCTAGATCATGGGTTAAAGCAAGAAATTTTCATTTGACTGAAAATTTTTCCTGGCAAAAGACAATGCCAGCAATTACTGAAAATGTGGTGTAGCCTCTTTTGTCTAATTCTACACAATAAACACATTTATAAAGTATATTTATCTAAATAGCCTGTGTAATGAGAGAAGAGAGAATCTATGAAGCGACAAAATGCAACACCTGAGCTATAAATGTACATAAATGTTTTTATAATGGAGTTATCTGGGGGTCCTCTTCCAGAACATTGTTTAAAGATCAAGTCAAATTTAGTGAATCCTGGTGAGTTTTAAAATGGTATGAAGCTCTCTTGTTTTTATCAGATTCACTATCGCAAAAACATAAGCAGTAAGATTACCTGGTTTATCTTACAAAAAAATTTAATGTCCAAAAATGGCAAATTAAATTGCACCACTGGATGGAGCTTTTAAATACAAACAGAACAACACCATCCATGTTAAACTGGCTTAGAAATTAAAAAGTTGACATTTTAAATGGAAGAAATGCGCCTTTTTTCTTCGACTATTAAAGCTAAACGAAGAAAAGTCTGTGATCGGTGGAGAGATTCTTCAGTATAAATAACCATAACTTCTATATTTCACTACAAATTCAAATAAAATTTGAAATGTAGTCACTTTATAGTATGGACATGACAGTATAATATTCAAAATGAATGAACAAATGAATATTTAATGATTAATCTTTAAATTAATTAATAAATAATTCAGGTAATCATTATGGTGAAATAAAAAAAACTACATTTCTATTAATATTCTGAGAAAACGCTGTAACCTAAAGATTCTGTTAACACAATTAAGACACAATATGATAAAAACAGGCGTGTAGGCATGATTAATTCATTATTTATTTATTACTGTTATTAAAATTATCTGATACAAGACAACTCAAAGAAATTATGTCAATAAAGTTTAAAAGTATTGCAACTATTATGATTATAGTTAGTTTAAATATATAAAATATTTTATAAATATTTCGTGTTGGTTTATTAGGACATAAATTATGTGATTTTGTATTACGCCTTACGGTCTGACCACCTGTACCGGCTCAAAAAAAAACACTCTTATATTTCTGATAAAAATTTAACTTTATCAGAATAAGGATAAAATACTGAATTTATCTTACATCTACCTCTGAAGCTCTTCGGATGTCTGAAGTACAGGCGATCCCCGGGTTATTACGACGTCGTGCGTCGTACACGGAACTTGGTGTTTGGTGTGCGCGGCGGAAGAATACACAGTTATGCGGCTCGAGACCGAGGAGGACGGCGTCAGGATACGATAACTGCGTGCAGTACGTTATTCGCGTACAGTATGTACCTTTGTTCCGACAAAGCCTGGTTAAAGCAAGCACCCACACTACGCAAAGTAAAGCCTGTATACTTGACGAGTCGCCCTCGCGCCGAAAATGGCGTAATCGCGGTGGCTCCACCCGTGCGCGAGAGCCTCGCGCGCTGGCGATTCGCGAGGTCGTGCACCTCTCGAATTTTGTAACTTCACTTCGCCCGCGCCGCGCTTCAGCGCAATGAACTAAGTCATGTTTGCAGGGTTCATACACCTTTACAAGGTGGAATTAAAACACTTGTACGTCACTTTCAAGGTCCATTTCAATATTTCCCAGCACGTTAAACTTAATAAAGTTAAATATTTATACATATACTCGAAACGATTCGAAATAATTCGCGTTTTATTCACATTATTTAGGGGTTGTTTATTTTCAAAACGCCCGATCTTAACGTCTTCTCTCATGTTTCGTCCTGGAATTACAAGAGGCTCGTATTTGTTAACGTAATACAAGAGAATTGTTCAGTCAGATAGCTATTTGTTGTGAAACGAAGTAGATACAATTTCAAGCATGTTCATTTAGCCTAAATTCCAGCACTTTTTTTCCTGAAACACAAAGCAACATTAAAATTGGTCAGGTGAATGTTCCCTCCCCAGTTTTTGAGGGCTGTTTCTTTATACTACCACATATCGTTTCGGACAACACTGCAAAGAATGCGACGCGCCAAGTAGCCTCCGCCGTTTGTGCAGGTGTGCGGAGTCGCGCGCTACGGTCACTCGCGAAAGTATAATCACCCAGGCAGGAGGGAGGTAACTTTTCTACGTAATGTCCGAAAATCAGAAGGCGGGAAGTCAATCAAATGACACCGCCGTCATCCATCCAGCGCTGACGATCCAGTGAGAGGATCATATTTCGGACACAAAACAGATAGCACGCCTGTGTGGTTTATTATGATTTGACGGATTTTTTCCCCAAAAAATTCAAATGACGGAAATCCGTCGTAGTGACGGAGAACTTTAACCCATGGTCTAGATAAAAGAAAATAGTCATTCTAAACCAGCAAGTCTAAACAAAGTCTAAACCAGATCTGTACCAGTTATGGACCTGGTCTAAATCTAACCTATACCGGGTATACCCGAAAAGCGTTTCTCTATATACCGCTAGTTAGCGGTTAGACTTATGGCCTGCTGTAGCATATATGCGACAGTAGCAGAGTAATACTTGTGCGTAAACCGGAAATAAGTCCACCAATTTGTGATCCCACTAGAAACAAGTGCTTGTCAAAGGTTCCTAGGTTCGTAACGAATATGCACTAACAGTCATTGTGGGAATGCAGGCGCTATCTTGGCTGATTGATTGAATCAAACGGTTAGTTGCGTTTTTGCAACAACAGGCGTTAAGGGGCCTGGGCATACACTGTGCGATTTTTGGCCCATTTTCAGCCGATGTTTCACTCGTGCGACTATTTTTGCGATCGGGCCGAGTTTCGGCTCAATCGCGTGTCGTGCATCGTATAGTTGACACAGGTAAACGAGGAGCGATTCACACCTCACGACCAACTCCCGATCAGAAATCGCAGCGTCGCAAGAATATCAAACATGTTTGAAATTCAAATCGCTCCTCGTGAGATCGCATGAGAGCGTCGGGTCGTATAGTGTGAGTATATGAATCGTGAGCTGTGAATTTTTAAACCCTGCGATTTAGTCGTACAGTTTGAGCTGGAGCTGAGTACACGATTTAAAATATCGTACAGTGTACGCCCAGCTTTAGACACCGAACGAACACTTTAAACCAAACACGGGGTAAACGCATACAAACTAGAAAATCAGGCTACAGAAAACACAGACGACTGAGCAATGAAACGAGTAAACTCACAGACCAGGAAGCGTAGAACACTGAACAAAGAGCATGAATAACAAGAGCACAAACTAACGAATTGGAACAAAACAACCGATAACCGATATGTGAAACACTGGGACTATACATACACAGAACTAAACTAGACACACAGGTGAAGACACTGATGACACATGTCAGACGAGGGGAAACTATGGAACGCCGTTTGGCTCAAAACGTCTAGAATGACGTCTGTGTTAACACGTCAAATTTGGACGTCTTAAGACGTACAAAAATGCCGTGTTAAGACGTAAATTTTTAACGTCTTAAGACGTTTTAACGTCTTAACACGACAAAATGTGCCGTGTTAATACGTGACGTTTGAACATCTTAAGACGTTTAGATGTTTAGGACCTCCATACTATTGGTGGCCGCCAATATACCCACCCCTTGTTGACGTAGGGGTTACGTTTTAGTCACATGGGCTCTACGTTGTGGTGACATGGCCTCTACGTTGTGTTTACATGGACTTTACGTTGTGGTCACATGGGCCTTACGTGGGCTGTTTCTGGGGCTACGTATCTATCACGTGCCTTAGACGCGGTTGTGAAGGTGTGTTTGGAATAGTCCATGTGGGTTTATTTGCGCAGGTAATTTGGTCGAGTAGAGAACGCGATGGCGTCCAGGATTTTTTTTTAACAACTGTCGTAGAACATTTTTAGAGTGTACACGAGTTTTATCGTCGGATGATCAGCAACTTGATAATGTACAACCTGTTATTTGATATAGCCTACTGTGGTTTCTTCACATAAATGTAGTTGTGGCTTCGTGATATTTTAAAGTGCAGGCATGAAAATCTGTCACCTTTTGGCGAAATTCGCCGTTTTGAAGTTTAAAAGGGTGACCTACGCGAATAGTGTAGATCCGAGGAGTTTTTTTTTGGGGGGGGGGGGGGGGGGGTCCGGGAGATATTTTATAGATATATTATCATATTGACTTAATAAGCAAACAGCACTTCCGAAATCGGCAATTTCAATGACACAGTGGCCAGCAATTTCCGCCCAGATCCATCACAGAAGCCAAATTGCGTTTATATGAACCTTCATTCATGTTGTGAAGCAGGACCTAGTGCTATCTACACCGGGGACAAGACAGAAGAGCGAACATTTACCACTCCATTTACCAGATCATATTTGCCACCACATTTACCAGATCGTACATTTACCACTACATTTACCAGAGCGTACATTTACCACTACATTTACCAGAGCGTACATTTACCACTACATTTACCAGAGCGTACATTTACCAACTACATTTACCAGATCGTACATTTACCAACTACATTTACCAGATCGTACATTTACCAACTACATTTACCAGAGCGTACATTTACCACTACATTTACCAGAGCGTACATTTACCAGATCGTATACTTCCCAGTGGATTTAATTGGGTTATTAATGGTTTCAATCGTTTTCATATTTTGCGGTAAAACAAAGTTATGCCGTTCGCTACAGCGTTGAACACTGTCAGAGCCACAAGCTCTTGTGATAAATAGGTAGATAGATAGACCTATTAAGTTCGCGTCAACCCCGTGTAGTTAACGGTGCCATAAAATAAGAAACAAGATTTTTTCTAGTGTGTCTGTAGTTGTAACTGGTGAATCCAGGGACGTGTGAGGATCACACTCGCGCCAGGGCTGAAAAGGTTGAAGATGAAGTTGTAAACTCTTGTCATTTCATATCCTAAACTGTGCTTTAGCCCATGTTAGAAGCCTTTTGTGACTAAATAAAAACACGTGAACCCTAGTATATTTTTACACTCATTTTGCCGCTGATATTATTTATTAGTTAATTAAGACGTAATGGTTTTAACTGAGCCATCTGGAATGGCGAAAGCGGTTTCTCGCGTTTACGGATCTGCATCCATTGACAAGACAGGTTAATATTTTTCAGCACGACATTACCGTGAGACAAGTCAACAGGGAAGACTGCGTTTCACTGGACTACTCTTCTTACTCGCACCTCATATATTTATATAGGGCCCCTCATGTCAAAGTGACAGGTTGACCTCTAGTTGAACCCGCCCCCCCCACCCCCCCCCCCACCCCCCCCCCACCCCCCCCCCCCCCCACCCCCCCCCATCACCCCACCGTGTGACGTCATCACATCAATCAATGTCATGACGATCAAAGTGTAAAGCAATGCTTTGATATTTTGTTTCGATAAGTTTTGATAAGCTTAATTAAAACATTATTTTGATCTTCTTTGATGTCGACTCTCCGGAGCTGTGTAACCCTAGCCACCTGCGACACACACACACAAACACGCACACACACACGCGCACACACGCACACACACACACACACACAAACCCCTAGTCCACACAGAACAACGCTAAAGACAGAGGGTCTCAGGCACACACACACACACACACACTGATGCGCTCGCACATGACCTTGACTAGCGCTGTAGGGAAACCGTTATCTGCACACACACACACACACACACAAACCCCTAGTCCACACAGAACAACGTTAAAGACAGAGGGTCTCAGGCACACACACACACACACACACACACACGCGCCCTAGTCACACACACACATCCCTAGTAACACAGAACCGCGCATGCGCACACAAATATGCTTACTTTGAGTAACTTCAAACAAAACTATGATGAACCAATGAGGAGGCATTCTCAACACACCAATCCGGGGTGAGTGTTTAGAGCGCGAGCATTTAAAGAGAGACAGAGGGAACGTTTCCTTGAGGAGTCAACATGCAGTCTAAGGTGGTATTGTCCATACAAACCATTTTTTTCCTGAGTGAGGCCCCATACTGACTTGAAGTAACTCTGAGGGTCCTCAGCACACTGAGTTGACCTCGTCACCTTTCCCTCAATGAATTAACTCAGGTCTTCCCACACACACACACACATACCGATGCACTTGCACATGACCTTGACTCACGCTGTAGGGAAACCTCCGTCCACTGCCCGCGACACACACACACACACACACACACACGCCCCTAGTCACACACTCCCCTAGTCACACAGAACAGCGCACACACAAATATACCTACTTCAAAGTAGCGTACTTCAAACAATTAACAAACTCTGATGAATCAATGAAGAATCATTCTCAACCGAGTTAAACCACACTGTATAAACATTAAAATTACCTCTTTTAAAATTTTATGTAGAGAACTTGTTAAACTATCAAGTTTATAATGACAATCTTAAAACAATGTAAATATATGTAAAAGATTAATACATTGTTTTATTCACTGTTTTTTCTAAAAACATGGAACTCAGATTTCAGTCTCCCTATATCAAAGAAACTGCCATAACTTTTTATCAAATGTTGGAATATCTCCTCAGGAACCACCCGACTCTTTTAAAACATATCCTTTCTAAAGTCTGCAGGAGCCTATGATACATGTAGGGTCATAGTGCTTAATATCCGTTATGTGAAGCTCCACTGTGTAGCAGAGTTTCAGGGAACTTCCTGAAGACTTAGGAAAGGCCGTCCTTTATCAATAAATGTGACAAACCCATAGAAAGTTGCAAAAAAAAAACACTGGACCGAGGCATGAATTGTGCACCAGTTTAACACCAAGTTTAATCTATGTGCATAGCAGTTCACAAAAATTGCTTCTGGGTCAATTTCTTTAACTTTATCTTAAAGTCCTTTAGCGGAAGCCATGACAGTAGTCACAATGTACATCACATTTTTTACATCACAAATTGTTGCATCTGTTATTTTAAAAAACCAAAGACAGATTGGACATTTTGTCGTTCTGAAATATAAAACATCCACAAATCATTACTAAGTTTGGGCCTGCGGTATTTACATAACAAATTATCACAGACTGTTGTGCATGACATGAAAATGTCAGTTGTCTTGTCTACTCGCCAGTCAAAAATGTAAGCAGATGGAACTTCATCTTTGATTTCATTAAGTCCAGAGGCTGTAATAACAGAGCCTACAGTTGTAAATAACTCTGAATGTAGTTGGACATGCCAGAAAACAGAGGATGACTGGAGTGGTTAAGACATCATGATACACGGATATTCTCTATAATTGCCCTTGTTAGTAGATTCTGCCCTCATTACAGCCTCTGAAAGTGAGCTGTTTACCGTCGAGCAGTGAAGGACATCAATATCTGGATTGTGCTGTTAAATCTTTATCTTTTGATCCCTTAATATGTAGTCCATCATCAATCACACGTGCTACTGTGACTCTACATAGGAAACCTGACCATGAACATGAGCTCACGTTCCTTGTTTTTCTATTGAGTTTTGCATATCTAGTCAAAATTAACCAAACCCTCCAAACACACCTTTCACCAAACAATATGTAACTGAGATGATTGCGGCCAAACATTCTCTTCGTTTAAGGCAAGACACTACAGGTGAATAGGGTAAAAATGCCATCTAGCAATCACTATGAAACTTACCACATTGATTATTGACATTAAGAGAATTACAAGTTTTCTGAAATGTTATGTTTAAATATGCAACTTAGGCGTTATCTAATTAAATATATGTTAATTTGCATTTATTTCAAAAACAGAAATCTAAACAATGCATAAAGTCAGGTTCAAAATTCTTGTTTTGAGATTCTGAATATCTCTTTATACTTTATAAATCAGAAAAAACTGTTTACTTACTCTCAATCTAATCATATCATTAGAGCATCCCAACAATAAAAGGACAAACAACAGCAAAACAGAGCAATGTAATGACTAAGTTTAACTTCAATAAAACGCAATCACAGCGCACACACTGCAACCTGTAGAACTTTTACCTTAGATTGTTGTATGTCTGTCCTGCACAATAGTTCCCCAGTCCTGTTTACAACCTAGTCATCCATCCCTGCTCCATATGTATGTCCCTCACACATTTCCTCATGATGTCTTTTCAGCTTTTTAGCTGTGCTCAGGTTTGCACTTGTGTTTCACGCTGGCGAACGTGTCAGATGCGACATCCTCTGCTTTTGATACTCTGATCATATCAGCTTCATTACATTGACAGTAAGACTGTGCTCTGCAGCCACAATCTCTCCATATCAGTCATCATAGCAGAGGCACCTTCACTAAAGGTAGAAATGGTCATACCTGTTGCTGCCTCAACCCTGCATTTACCAACACAATTAAATGTATAGGATATCACTACCTGTTCATCTCCTCACGTTTAATTGGTGCATTTATTTTTTACTTTTACATAACATAGGTATGTGTTTAAAACTTTTAGTCACAAAACATTGTATTCATTCACTTTTATTAATATTTTGTCCATTCTACCACTAAAGAAAAAATCTGTAGGGTAAAACTGACATTATTGAAAGACAGGGTACTTTATTAATCTGTGGATCAACTTCTTGTCTCTATCTCAACCCTGTCCCATACCTGTATTATTTTTGTAAACCTGCATGTCCCAAGACGCGTATATGTATATACAGGTTTGCGGTACCCATCTCTTTCACACAGACTGCACTCTTAAAACAAACTGCTGCAAAATCCGTGGTCTGATATTAATTTTAAGCCCTGTGCCTACACAATTAGGACAAATTAATCCACTAATTAGTTCAAACGCGCTTTGCTGTGCGGCGCATTTGGTCCGACCTGCTATCTAAAGTCTAAATGCGTGTAAGCATTTCATTATCTAATTGATTTTTGCAAGTTTCACCTTGCTTCTTCTCGCAAGTGACAATTGTCGTCTTTTCTGAGAAGCTGTTAAAAGCAATACTTTCGGCGTTTTTATATTATAAAGATACTGAAATGCTAAACCAGAAAGTGTGACCGCATGTGACCAGTGACGCTCTCAGGTTTCACATTCTCAGAAATAGACAACGGCCAACGAGATGTCAAGCTTGCGTTTAAATCAACCTTTTATTCTTTCACGATCTGTTGCTGTTAGAAAGGAAATTATCATATTTGGAGCAGATGTACTCGTGTAGGAGAGAGAGAGAGTTTTACAACGATACCCATGATGATGATGACAGGTAGATAACGGGAGCGGCGGTTCATGCTCCGTAAGAACGCTAACTTTTCGTGAACTTATGAAAAATCTACAGGCGCATCCAGATAAAGTGTAGATAAATAAACACTTTAATGTTTATTTTGCACATTTTCTTTCCATCAGCTTGAAATAAGACATGTTACGGAATCAAAATAGTCTAAAACCTCAAAATTGACCGGCGCATGATAAAACTATGTATTTGCCTGCCGTGTCTCGCCATAAGCACCTCTAATAATCAAGTTCCCGGTCATAACAGGAGAGTTAAAATAATGCGCTCCGGGCACGTCCAACAGGGAGGAGACCCAGGTCACGTGGGAGAGATTATATCTCTCAGATGTCCTGGGAACACCTCGACATCTGAGAGAAGAGCTAGAAGAGGTGGCTGGGGAAAGGGAAACCTGGGCCTCTTTGCTCAGGCTACTGCCCCCGCGACCAGGGCCCCAGATAAGAGGATGAGAATGGGTGGATGGATGTATCCTGAATTTTGAACTAAATGAATGCTGTGTGATGCTGTTTAATTCTCTACATAAGGAATGCCAAAACATGGCCCACATTTGCATTTTACACCTGAGAATATCCCTCTGCAATCTTCACTAAAATGAAGCGACTTAAGAAGTCAATATTTACATTTTTCTACAGTATATACAAACAGTATAGTAAATAATAAATAAAATGAGCTGGACTTTATGAGTTTATATTCCATATATGCCCCATGAACCGAGCTTGAATTCCTCCAAATGCCGGGGTATGCTTTTAAAACTATGTTCTTTGTCAAAGTGATGAAAAGCTTCAGATGATCTTCCAATCATTATATATTACACTGCACAAATTCATTCCTACTGTGCAATAAATGTGTAAATATTCCAGATAACAACTGAACTGAAAACTGAACTGAAAAAGAAGTATACAGTCTGAAGTGTAGTACTGAACCCCAAATATGCGCAATGTCCGAGGGGTTAAACGTGTTGTGCTTGTACGGGGGGAAAACGTCACGCTAGTTGATGACAACCTGTGAGAACTTGTTCTTTGAACACTTGCACGTCCGGTACATTGTTTTGGAAGAATATAGTTATGTACATATAATATTAAATATCTGCAGAACTTTTTTCAAGATATTTTGGATATTTTACCTGTCCTTACCTCGCAGTTGCCTTTGAACTGCGGTTATCTATTACACTTTAGGTCTAAACTCATATCCATACTGTTTAACAGGTTTTTGAAGTAACGTAATGTTTTGTACTACATTTTCCATATGACTTGTGCAGTTTAATGAAGTTTATATATAGGCTACTTTGCACTTCACTTGCCCGGCTGAAGACCTCTGTCTAAACCTCCTGTTTCTCTATAAAATCTGTACAATTAGGGGAGACCGGGTATGGTTGTAACACTTTTTGCTTCCATTATGGAAAACACAATATGTATTAGTTAAACAATATACAAGACTCGTGTGGCTTAATGAAATGTGGGAGTGATAGAATTTATAATTATTTTATAACTGTGGGGTATTTTTCTTGTCCAGAATCAACCAGCTTTTTGCTGCCATGGTTCTATGGTGTAACTATTTTGCACTTCACTGTACACACACACACACACACACACACACACACACACACACACACACACATCAACATTTTTCTCAACTAGGTATTCAACAAGTGTATCAACCACTTTGCAAACGTTAATCTGTTTCTTTGTTGAAAGTTTTACTACACAAATGTCTATTATATACACACACAGACAAAGCACATGATCGATTTTTACAGCATTGTTGCTCTTAGGCATGAGAACCAACAGTTTACTAATAGACACATGGGGTGTTTCGTTAAATGATGCCAATCATGCGACGTTGTTGTTTTGACAACATTCATTTGATTCTTGAAATTTTGTAAACGTTTAACATCATCAGCGTTCATGTTATTAAAAAGTGTAAAATCATCCACACTATCGCCAATACAATTATACAACAAATGTGTCAATTCGTAGTACACACGATGTTTCATCACACGTTCTGACAAACTCTGTCGTACACAAGCCAGACCCATTTTCGACTTAAACAGCACTATGAGTCTTTGAACCGCCTTCCCAATGGTCAACGGCGTCAGAGACGAATTGTTCGGATGTTTGATCAACCAGACTTCCCCTTAGCTCCTGCAGCTTTTCCACAATGTACGGCTCGCTCCGCAATTCACAGACAACGGTTTCAGCACATCCTTGCACTTTTTGAAGAGCCAGCTGTATTCCAAAACACTTTAGAAGACCCGCTATGGCTTCTCTTAACTCGGGTATGAACAGTGACTGTGTTATATCTTTATAGTATTTTTCAAAAAAGAAGATATCCGGCTCAAAGAGACACGTGTGTCGACGCTGGCTGGGGTGATTCACCTCACAACCGAGACACATCTCCTTCAACTTGCGATCTATGATGTGTTGTAGGATTGCAACAACGGCAGACTTTATCAGTTTCAACGCCGTAGTACACACTCGGCTGTCCACATCATCGGGCTGCTCATGTGTGATTGTGTCTTCTGGAACATCGACTTGCTCATCCGATGGGGAGGCCATATTCACATATCCAAGAGCCAACATACTATTGTCCGGTCCTGTGTTGTCCATAGCTGATTCATCATAGCTGTAGTCCACAAACCTACGACCGGTGCCGATCTCCGTATATTCAAAGCACGGACCTCTGTAGTTTCTATACCACACACGCTCACAGGCATCCGGCTGGTCTGCTGGATGAAAATCCTCAAAC